>NW_022146501.1:5698793-5839900 GCF_002938485.1 Sitophilus oryzae
TTCAGTATGCTTCGTTCAGTTACGTATTGCTCTTTCAAAAAGAAAAAAAAAAACAAAAAAAAAAAAAAAAAAAAAAAAAAGCTGTAAAAATATAGGAGGTACCACAAAAGTTAATAAAAAAGTTATAAGTTTTTAACAACCCCCATTTTTATTTTTATAAAAAAAAAAAGAATTTTTTAAATAGAACCCTTTGTATATTACTGCATATTTCAATTTTTCCTTCAATTCTAAATCGAGATACACACAATGTACCTACTCACAACCAACCGTTTCCGAATTACTGACTTGCAAAATATCACTTAACCTGAATATTTAAACTCGGGAGATATAACGATCCATTCATAAAACCCTTGATTATGTATAAATAGATATACAATGAGGGCTTAGTAAAATCCTATCTTCTAGATCGCGCCTTGCCCGTTTTGCATTTTTATTCCCCGATTTTCTTTGAGGTGAATCCGTTAAACCCGCCCTTCGTTCAAAAATGGAAGGGTGTGAGGTCACATCTATTGGGCTACTTATTAGCATGTTTCACGCATGTTTTACGAAAATAGCTTTATCCTTGTTTGTTTCAACTGTGACAAGAAAAAAGGAGAAAAAAAAGTCGTATTCGTTTCTAGTTTTTTTTCCTTCAGTTTTGTTTATCTTTCTCGACTGGTTTCAAGACTTTCGTTTTTATGTCTTAAAAATAATTATTTATAAGCTTTTGAGTTAAAATATACCTTAATACATATCTAAATAATTAAAAAAATAAATTTTTCATTCCTCAAAGAAGAAACGAAACAGTATTTTTGAATATTTGGATTACAAACTATTATTTTATGAGTTTTATGTGTTGTGTTTACGTGATGTGAAATGTGTATTTTGTACCTGCTGGATAAATTTTGGAAACATATTTAATTAAACAAATTTTTTTTTATATTATATATATTGCGTATTTACCAAATTACATATTTACCAGGTACCAAAAGGAAAAACACAAAAAATATTAGACGATCAAATCAATTTTTCCGATCCTCCTTGATTAAAATTAATGTTTTTTTTTTTTTTGTTTTTTTAAATGCTATTTTTTAATTGAAAATGTCAAAAGTTGACATATGATATATGTCATTCTATTCAAGTGTCATTTTCATCAAAATAAAAGTATAAAAAATGCAGGGGTACCATTTAAAAATCAAATGTTGTACTCGTATATATTTCCGGTGAAACAGGAAACCAGGAAACTACGGAATACGAATCAATCTCAATTTATGTCATACATACAAAATCTGGTTTTTTAACTAAAAAAAATTTAATTTTTTCTGAAAAAATAAAAAAGTTATAGAGGTGAGAACCGCTTTTGAAAAAACACTCACTATAGGCTGCGTCATTGAAAGAATCTGCAGTCATTTTCTATTTAAATACGTAGTCAAATTTCAAAAATATATATTGAATACCCTGTAGCACATTTACACCAAATATCATATAAATATTTAATATTTTTCTTCATCAACAAAATTGAAATATTACTATAAAACTAGTTTTAGCTTACACCATTATACAAAAATATATTTTGTTTAAAAAAAACATTATATTAAATCCGCCACACTTTTACAAAGTTACAGACGTAGGTAGGTATAGTTTCATATTATATTCTTTAATTATCCATCCAAAAATAAAATATTTATATACTAATATAATACTTTAGTAATCAACAAGTGACCATGAAAATCAATAAAATATAAATCCATCCAAAAATAAAAAATGTAAATAACGCTTTGAGGTATAAATTCGGTTAGAATCAGATAAGATATTTTATTCTTTACCGAGAATTAAATTAGAAAGATTCCTAGTCCTACTTCTTTTGCCAGTTCAATAGTCTCCGCCCAGCACATTTTAATTTCTGCCACCAGTTGGCAGCATCGACTTATACAGGCACATTGACTAACTATTAATATATAAACAAGGATAAAACGCTCTAAAACTTCATCACACATTGGTTTGCGAAAATCAACGAGTGCGAAAGAGAATGGACAAAGAAGGGAATAGGGTATCGGCGCTACGGCAACAATGTAGTTGTTTACAAAGATTAGTCGGTTGAGGTCGTTAATTTCCAGTGGCGTGCAGATTGACCGACAGTATTTAAAATTAAAAAATAAAACATCAATATTTGAGTGTGTTAATATGATAAGTTGCAAAACCCGCCCCAAATACGTTGTTTTGAGATAATAAGCAAAAACTGATTTAACCAAATGTTTAAGCGTAATTTACAAAAAAACGTGTCCATTGAGGGGAATCATTGTTTTGTATCTCGTTTTCGAGAAATAAAATGAATATTTAATTTTTCAACAGAAAAACACAAAAATAATTCGGATAAGGCGGATTTTGTTGCAGTATGATGCATATTACGGGCGTTGATACAATATGATCAAGAAAAACAGCGTCAGCGATAGCAATGAAATGAAGAACGCTGTCCTTTGAGAAAGCAATCATGATCATTTCTAAGCAATTTTTTCAATCACTACTATTTGCATCCTAACTTCATTTATTAGATATACTATTTTATTAAAATTAGTAAGGATTTGATATACAAGAGGTTCCATTTAAAAAAAATAAAATTTGATGTGCCACAACATTATGACGAATGTATACTTAAATTTACTAGTGGCTAATAGGCATTTAAAACTCATTACAACAGCATCCCTGGTTTCGGCAAATGGCATCATTAAATGAAACTGAAATATATAAACTAGACATATCGAAATTAATTAAATCAAATTGTTCAAAGTCAATAACTCAGGAAACAACGGTTGGTTTGAGGTACATTGTGTGTATTTCGATTATTGCCTAGAATTGAAGGAAGAATTGAAATACGGAATAATATACAGGGGTTCTATTAGAAAAAAATGAAATTTTCATGTGTCCCGACTTTATGGCCGATCCTGTATACATAAATTTATTACTCGCCAATAGACATTTAAAACGCTATAATTTTTGTATTTAACTTTTTGCGGTACCTTATATATTTTACCTAATAATCGACCGTTTCCGTACATAAAAGCGACCCTGCATAAATCCATCCACCAAATTAACGCCAAAATAATAGAAACATATTTTTAATGAAAAATATGGATCAGTTGAAATCTTCCCAGAGCCGTTGTACAGACTATAGTGTGAATCGGCCCCAAAACCAATGCAGGAACAGGGATCGGGGTATTTGGGCCGAGAAGTAAATACTCCGAACCAATAATGGGCACCTACCCCAAAATCCTTCAGGCAAAAATCTACGCTATCCAAAGATGTTTGCAACTTATCTTAGATAGGAACTATCGAAAACTGGAAATAACCATCTTATCTGATAGTCCAAGCAGCGTTAAGGCGATCAACTCAGTATCAATCCGAAATTCAAGTGGTAAAGAATGCATAAATGAATAGGCAAAGAAAACAAAGTCCTACACTGGGTGCCTGCTCACCAGGGATGAAGGCAATGAAAAGCAAATAATCTAGCTAGGAAAGGGGCGAACACTCCACTAACTGGTTAAAACGTTCTGCTTTCCAAGTGGTAACCAACTCAGGCGGAACTCAGAACTGGAAGATTCCATCCGCAGCCTGGAATGGAAATCTTGCAGCGGTCTAGACACTCAAAGAAGTTTCTGAGGGCTTATGATCCATAAAAATCACAGATCGCCTGGGTCTGAGTAAAACCAATCTTCGGATTGTCACGGGGTTTTAACAGGACACTGTCTCCTCAATATGAACACCTCAAAGTAGATTGGAAACTAAGAAGAAGCAGCGAATGCAGATTCTGTAAGGAAGATGGGGAAACACCAGAATTACCTCATCACTGAGTGCGCCGAGACGACAACCATTCGTGCCATGAATTTTTGACTGATATTGGAGATGGAGAACTACCCTCTATAAAACAAATCCCAGATACAGGCTTTTGTCAAAGCCCCGGACACAACATGATGGTCCTGATTCAAAGAAGAGGACACAATGGATTTGTAAGGTCGAAGTGATTAACCCCCCTCCCACTCATTCTAAATTCTAAATTCTAAATGGTTATTGTCAAAACCTTGAAAACAGAAATGCAATATTTTCAATAAGAAAAAATTAGAGGAAATATTTGAAAATGCTGTTTTTAATTTTTTTTCGCTTTTCCTAAGAAAAAAAAAGGGTAAATACCGGTAAACCGGTAATTCCATTGTCATCAGTAAATTGAAAATTTGCAATACCTAATCGGTATGTTTTATAAAAAAATAACTCGATCTGTAACTTTTAATATCGTCCTCGTATAGTAAAAAACGTGTCATTGTGATTTATAGTATTGAATCTATAGCTACTGAAAGGAAAGACTACTACACCGCTGCTAAAAATGCAAATATTTCTCTCAACGACTTATTTATTATAGCCTCGGGATAAATGTTCAAATAATAATATAAATCGATCAGTATCTAAATGGATAAAGATAAATTAGGACGTGCGCGTTCTGATTAACCGATAATTTCCTGTTGCACCTGCTCGTTCGCCAGGTTAAAAATGAATTATTATTTTGCTGCTGCTTCTCTTTTTTTTTGCTTTAATAAATATCCCCATTGTTGCTAAAATCTGCCCTGTCATGTTTTTAAATCGGTTTTATCAAAGTTTACAGAATAAAATATAAGTTCGGTCACTTAGCATCGGCACTTTGAAAATCTCGTATCAAAAGTCAGAAGCCGCCTCGTCCGACACGCCGGATTTCGATGAAAACAGGAGTGGAAGCCGGGGTAAATAGAAGCCGTATTTTTACCGATCGCAAGGTGCGACAAGGTGCAGGGGAACGTGGGGTATTTCAAAAATACCTAATGGTAAATCTACAAAAGAAAAAATATACTATCAGTTTATTGGTGTATTACATATAAATATTTAGACATGGCAAGATAAAAAAGATATAGCAAAAATAAAATAAATTTTAAACAAACACAAAATAAAGCTACACAATATCAACAGTAAATAATGTAAAGGTATATTACGTAACGAGTGTTTTGGAAAAAATAATGTACGCACAGTGCAGTATTTCATGAGTGCGTAATATGGTTTTCCAACACGAATTACGTACACTATAAAATTCAAAGCTGAAACTACTAAATGTCAACAACTTTTGATGTTTAAATGGTATCCTCGGTATTTTTTACGTTATTCGATAGAAATGATACTCTGAATAGAAAGACATATCATATGTCAGCTTTTAACAGTTTCACATATGATTTATTTGAAAGTGTAACACGCGGTTTATAACGACAATTTGACTCGAAATACCAGAGTGGTAACTAAGTATTTAAGTAAAAAAATACTTTTCCAAATATACTAATGAGCCACCCTCTTTCCATTTGAAAAAAAATTGAATATGGTTAAAAATACCATTTGGGCATCTTTTAACCGGCCGAGACAAGACATGGAAAACGTGGGCGTCCAAATCTATTTTTTCCCAGGGCTCCTTGATTAAAGTTTTGTTTTAAAAGAGCTATGACACTGTATTGAAATTTTAAAAAGATTTTTTAAGCTAAAATGCCAAAGTTGTCATTCTGTTCAGAATATAATTTTCTATGAAATTATCATTTTTATCAATTAAAGTAAAAATGCTGAGGTTGCCGTTTAAATCCAAAAGTTGTAGTCATTTTCGTTAAGAACCGGAAGTGACTAAAAAAATTGAAAACGTTAATCAATCTAATTTAGGTCATATACTAACTTGCAAATCTCGTTTTTTATCTGAAAAAAAAATAAAAAGAACATTTTTTTTATTTTTGACACTTTTTAGACACACCTAGTATATGATTTTTCGTGTAAGAAAATAAAGTGTTCTTGAATAAATTCCTAATTAGATATTTTAAATAATTCTTTTTCCAGTGGCGAAAACTCAATAATAAAAAAAATATTGTAAACACAATAAACTAATAAATATTTAACTAAGGCTAATGTGATCAATAACATTTTGCAATGAAAATTAAATAATCACTTGAAATAATTCCATATGCATGCGAGACCACTCTGTAATAACGCCAAAATCAGAGTAATACGCCGAACGTGATCCGCCGTGTATGCTGGGTCCAAAGTCCACACACCAGTAATACACTGGGAAACACGTGCGTGAAGCGGCTTTTGATACCTGCCGCCGGCACAAGTGACGGAACTTATATTTTATTCTGTAAACTTTGGTTTTATTCAGTTATTTTTTTATTCACTAAGTAGCTGACTTCGTACAGTCTAATAGTAACCTAGATCATATATTCTTACGTGGATAAATCAACGCCATAAGTTTAGCATTAAAAAATATGTCTCCAACATCACGACATGCCATTTACAAACCTTCTTTATTGCACTTATGAAACGTTCAATAGGTTTGTCTTTCTCGAGGACCTTACTTTGCGCATGCACATTAAAAGTTGCACGTATTTCCAAAATAATCACAATTGTTTAGTGTGTGAAAGTTCTAATATAAAGGTCCCCGAATTATCTTTTCATAAGCAAGTAAAGTATTCAGTTGTTCTTTTATTTATATTAAGCCACATGCATACTTTCTGGTTAGATTTCCTAAGAATATTGATATTCGTACGGAGTGGCTATACAGGGTTGTTTACCACATACGACACGGAGTATTGTAGCTAAACGATTAGATTTTCACAAATTGTAAGTTCTGGGTTCGTTGAAGGTCAATTAGAGCTACAATTTAAAATATTTTTACAAGAATACAGTGTCAAAATAAGTAAAAAATATTATAAGTTATATTTTTTTTAATGGAACACCCTGTATATTATTCTATTTTGGATTCTACTGTTGAAATAAAGATAAATTTGATTGAGTTTATCACACTTTTAACCTACCGTTTTGAAATATTTTCAATTTTATGAAATTGCAGTAAAATTTTAAGGCTTTATTTCTCCCAGAATTATCAAAGTTTTTATGCAAATATTTATTGAAAGATTATTTATTGATAGATATTGTGTTGCAATAATAAAAATTTTACTACCTTATACAAGTGTCAAAAATTTATATTAAATAATTACTAACTTTAAACAATAACTTGTTTAATTTAAATGGAACACCCTATATTTTACATCAAATCAGTCACAATGTAATTGTCTATCACAGAATTTTATGATACCATTTTTTACCATCTTTCAGTTTTTCGTGAAAATGCATTTTTTATAATTTTATTCATTTTTATATTTTTATAATTAGTTTAGAAATCTGTTGGAAACTGCATCGCAATATTTGCAAAGTACAGAGTGTTAAATATTGCAAGCCTATTGGCATACAAAATAAACTATTTAAATATTTATAAAGTATACCAATTAAATATACATCATTATCTCCTACCAAAAACACCAAAAATTAGTTAATTACATACTTATAAATTGTTTAATTAAAAATTTTTTTTATTTTAAATAAATATGGATTTGGCTCGAAATCAATATAATAATAAGTTATAAAATGAATGTTTGTGTTTTTTATAAATAAGCATTCGTCAATAAATGAAGTAAATTTATAAAGTGTTGCTTTTTACCACACTGTCTAATACACACACAAAATTCAGTTTTTAATTATTTGGAGCAATTATTACTACAACATAAACAGTCAAATAATGTAGTTTGAATACTGGATCATATTAGTGGTCCTCTTTAACAAAAATATTTAAACAGTTTTTTTTTTTATTTAAATAAGCGAACTAGGTATATCGACAATATTAGTATCTGTACCCTTTGAAATTTGTTATATCTTTAAAAATAAGCTAAAATGTCAATATTCCATGGATATGAAGTGATAAATGAGGTCTAAATTATAAGAAAATGCATTTTTCCATGAAAACTTGAAGAAGGTGGGTATAAAATGGGAAAATACAATTTGATAGTGAATTACATTGTGCATCCGATTCGTGAAATATATAGGGTGTTCTATTTAAATTAAACAAGTTATTGCTAGATTTTAAAGCTAAGTAATTATTTAAAATAAATTTTTGACTCCTCTATATAGTAGTATTATTTTTATTATTATTACGGCACAATAACTGATCAATACTAAATAAACTATTAAATATTTAGTATTAAAAACTTTGATACCCTTGGAAATAAAGTCTTAAAATTTTTTAATAATTGCAACATACAATATCCTGATCAATAAATAATCTTCAGTAAATATTTAGTATTAAAATGATACCCTTGGAGAAATAAAGCCTTAAATTTTTTTACTGCAATTTCTTAAGGTGAGAGAAATATTTCAAAAACGGTAATGTTTAGGTATGATAAACCTTAATCAAATTTACCTTTATTTCAATCGTAGAATCTAAAAATAGAATAATATACAGGGTGTTCTATTTAAAAAAATACGAGGGGTAAACCGCAGAGGAATTATGGTGTACACTATGAAGGAATTCTACAGAAATTCCAAGGAATTACGAGGAATTACTAGGAATTCCAATGATTTCCGTAAGAATTCCGATGAATTCCTTAGGAATTTAGGAGAATTCCACAGGAATTAAGAGGAATTACAAGCAACTTTATAAAAATTAACGAACATTAGTAGACCATGAATACTAGAATAGGTAGTACTGATTTTAAAGAAAAACGTTTTGCAGGCGATTTTTTACTATCTGTTTTTCGTTTCCGAATCGCTTCCAAAATTTCCTAACATCAAATATCTACAGGTTAGATGTTCTTTTTAATTTAATATTGTGCCCTCGATTATATATCTAAAATACCATATGATCGAAAAAAAACGGCGTCCAGTTGGCTGGGAAATGACGATCGATGACATTACACATATAAATTTACATATAAAATGACAGCGATCTTCATTTCATAGCCATCGCTGACGCCGTTTTTATTCGATCATACGGTATATTCCTATAGTACGGCAGAACCACCCCCGAGAGATCTACTTATAACGTTCCCTGATTTAGCCATTTTAAAGAAACCCTCATAAGATTTTTTTATTCACTCATTTTATACTCAGAAAGTTGTTTTTTCTCATTTCCTCGGAATAATACCTATGTATATACTATAAGGAATTAATTCAACTTTGGGTGCACTTCATCAATGACACCATGCGTAATCTTATGGAGTTTACTGGTGATCGTATTATGACGTGCAACTGAAGTTTATTAATTTCCTTTCCTATAGATACAACTAGGTACCTATCATTTTTCAAAAATCCCGAGAAAAATTAATTTTAATGAAATGGTACCGACTTCCACAGTATTTTTACCTCATGATCCCCTATTAGTCCTAAAATTGAACTAAAGCAGCCAAATCTCGTAATAATTGCTTTTTATTGTTAGATCTAGTACTTTTAGAGACATTAGACATTTATAAAAATCATGAGAAAATTCATTGCGGAACTGCGAAACCGAGGTGGCAACGCTGATTCAGACTGAAAGAGTTACCGAGTTCGTACCAAGGAATTCTAAGGAAGACCTTGAATGATTGGCCTTGACCTTGAAGAACAAGGAATTCCAAGGAATTCCGAAGGAATTACGGGGAATTCTGAGGAATTATTTGAGTAAAAGGAATTACGGTGTACACTTTTCCCTCTGCGGTTTACCCCTTGAAAAAATACAACTATAATATTTTTTACCTATTTGGGACACTCTGTATCTTGTAAAAATATTTTTAAATTGTAGCTCTAATAGTCCTTCAACGATCCCAAAACTTACAATTTGTAATAATCTAATCGTTTAGTTACAATACTCCGTGTCGTATGTGGTGAACAACCCTGTAAACATTCAATTTATTGTTCAAATATATGCATTTTACAAATTAAATTTTTAAAATTAATGTTCAAATTTGGCGCGCGGACGATAGGTCCTCGACAAGAATAGATAGAGTGTACAACAAAAACAGAAGATACATGGAAGTCCTTGATATGTTTGCGACAGTTTCCATAGTGATTTACGTTATCCACCCTTTGAATAAGAAGACTAAGGAACGAGCATAATGCTATCCATGTATTCATGCATGGGGGGCGGAAAAAGCGCCATAAAAGCACTCTAGGATGGGGATCCTTGACAGTTCTATTTGACGATGCATTTGACACATTTGAATTTGATTTGAAATTTTGTGGATTTGTCAGTCTTTACAGAGCTTATTTTATGTTATTTATTATTTATTCTACTACTGATAGTTATAAAGGTAGTAAATCTAGATGGAAATTGTGGCAGAACTTAAATTAACAGTGCCACTATCGCGATTTATCGAAAAAGACTCTAAAATAGTTGGTTGTGTAGCGTGCGGTAGATCTCGGCAAAAATTGAGTGAAATAATGGAACAACTGTTCGCTAGTAAGTGACTATATAATATACATACGTGTAGTAAACCGATCATTTATGAAATTCGCTTAAATTAACTAAATGATATATTTTTCTTGCATTTTAGCTTTTATTTTTACTTGTCAAAGATTAGATGTCAAAGAATTTAGATACGTTAATTTGACTTACTTGCTTCAGTAGCGTATCGGATGTTTGTGGTAATAAATACTTATTATAACTTATCTATTTTTATTAGAATTATATATTTTTATAACAATTTTAATAACTACCAACATTTATTCACAACGTAAAATAAAACAACAAATTATTGAGTTTACCCCACGTCTACCCTACATCATAGTTTTACATTTTTTAAATAAAATTAGAACGACACTGATAAACCGGAATTTAAGTCTGCCATATTTGAGGCCCATCGCGGTGTACCTAAGATTTTTGATATGCTCCTTCCTTAGTCTTCTTATTCAAAGTATCCACCTAAGTAAATATGATCTAGGAATAGTAAAGTGAAGTGACGCGAGGAATTTTTTGACACAGACTGAATAATATTGAATAGTTGAAAAAAACGAATGTTAGTGACTGGGGGAATTGTCAACTCAGTAGCTTGGAACCAACCAAACTCCCAGTGGATGACATACCTACCAAGAATATACAGATTACCTCACTGTAGTATGAGCAATGTAGCATTATCTTAGCAAGAGATCGGAAAGAGCTGATATCGGTGACCAAAAGACTAGAAGATCAAGCGCAAAAAGTAGGTTTGGTACGACTAATAATAGTGATGTATGCATGTGAAACGTGGACGATCAATGCAACGGAAAGTTCGAGGCTAGAGATTTGGCAAAGAAAAATACTAAGGAAGATTTTTGGAATAAAGACGATAGACAACACGCAGATAGAAACACAAATAAAGAATTAAAACAACTATTTCGGGCACCGAGTATAACGTGAGTAGCAAGAGCACAAAGACTGAGATGGCACATTGAAAGAATGGCTGAAGCAAGAATTCCTGGTATGATAATCAAATGTGAAATAGGTGGAAAGAGAAGGAGGGGTAGACCGAGAACCAGATGAAAAAAGGATGTTGAAGAGGACTTGAGAAGAATTAGAGTGGATGGGTGAAAAATAAAGGCAAAAGACAGAAACAAATGGAGAAAGATAACCAATCAAGCCATGAGCCTTTTAGAGCTATTATACATACCGGGTGTTGCATCGTCGAGCGGGATATAGGAAATCCCATGTAAATTTTAAGGGGGTCAATTATTGGCTTCCCTAATTATTTTAGAGAATAATTCTGTTTAAGTTAATACATCTTTAAGATTTCCGATGTAGGAATGAGTTTTCAATAATAATAAAGCACTAAATAGGTAAATTTCTGAAATGACAACTTCATTTGACAGTTATCTTTTACCTTGACTGGTGCTCATAAGTGAATACAGGGCTATAAGAAAGGAGAAATATTTAAAAAGAAATCGGCGATAACTCGTAAACGTGCTAATCAAAAATATCTAAAGTTATTCTTTTGAATGTGGGTTTTAGTGCTCTTCAATAAACCTAAATAGAATTATTCTCTAAAATAATTAGGGAAGCCAATAATTGACCCCATTAAAATTTACATGGGATGTATTTAATGCGATTATTCAGTTAACTGGTAAGTCAGAAATTACACACAAATACTTTATTCGTAAATACAACTAAGATGTAAACGTATTTTTGTATTTTTAGATTTTAACTTTTTCAACCAAACCGCCGATAGAACTTGCCTGGCAGCGTACCTGTTTAACTAAACGTATTATTTCCTGATAATAATATCAAAACACGTAAGTACCTCTATAATTTATGATGAAAAATGATTTTGATTATGTTTTATATTATTTAAATACTTTCTAACCTCAAATAATAGTAAGATCCTTGTTTATATCGCACAGCCGTTTCAAAACTGTATTGTCTTCAAAAAATGTTTACAAAACAAACAATTATTACAAAAAAAATGTCCTTTTAATCTGATTTATACCTCAGAAGGATGCCAGTAAAAATTTTATTAAATCAACATTATATTATTTAGCCATTAATATGCAAAAAGGAGCATATTGCGTTAACTTAAATTTTCTTTTTACTTCTCCTGACAATGTTCTCTATATTCTCTATTTTGAGTTAGTAAACTTTTGAACAGGATGTGCGATACTATAAATACATAATATATCCAAATGTATGATCTGATAAAAGTATTTTTTGATGCATTTTTTGGTTGTTTATGCACACATTGGCTTGGTTTATGTTTTATTCAGCTTATATTTATTTGGTATAACAGTTTTTTTTTTTTTTGCCTTTGGAATGGCATGCATTGAGGCTAGATAGTGTTTCATTAGATCATTAAAGGAATTTAAATTAGCATATATTTTTTGTGATATTAGTGTGTTATCATGATACAGGTAGTTGTATCATAGTGCCTTATACATGTTATTTACCTATTATATACTTATGTATTATCAGTAAATGAATGATAACATACTACTAAAATGTCTTTTTTAATAGTATGTTTATCTTTCCAATTCACTAGTTATTTGCAAAATGTATTTTGAACTAATTTAAGTCATTAATTGATCATCTTTCTTTTTCAGGTTCCGGGATATTCTTTTTCATTGTTAAAAAAATATATATATATATATATATATATATTTCAATATTATTGTAATATAAATCGCAGCTCTAACAAATAAATGATATTGTTTACTATAATAATGTGTAATTTATTTACTATGAATTTTCTCTGAAAATAATAAGTCTTTAATAATATCATTGATTTGCTGTGTAAAGTTAATAGACATATTTTTTAATAGATTAAATTATATTAAAGTAATAAAAAATATGTTTATTAACTTTAAATAGTAAGTCAGTGATACTTATAAAAATATTTTTTTAAAAATTTCCCCTTTTTTAAGCCCCTCCAATTCCCCTCAATTTAGCTAGTATTGCCAGGCGACACCAGATGGCGTCTGTTTCCATTTTTTAACATGAAGTTAGCATTTCTTTAATGTACCTATTCTCTGGTTTTCAATAATAATAAAGCACTAAATAGGTAAATTTCTGAAATGACAACTTCATTTGACAGTTATCTTTTACCTTGACTGGTGCTCATAAGTGAATACAGGGCCATAAGCAAGGAGAAATATTTAAAAAGAAATCGGCGACAACTCGTAAACGTGCTAATCAAAAATATCTAAAGTTATTCTTTTGAATGTGGGTTTTAGTGCTCTTCAATAAACCTAAATAGAATTATTCTCTAAAATAATTAGGGAAGCCAATAATTGAGCCCATTAAAATTTACATGGGATTTCCTATGTCCCGTCCGACGATGCAACACCCGGTATACAACTTTTAACCCCTCTTCAAAAAGTCTAATACAACTTTTGCATAAAATTCTCTGGGCGAATCCAACTAGTAATGAGCAAATACAAGACCAAGACTCCCTTGGTCTCGTGTCCCGATACCCAGGCTGCGGCTACCTTAACCTTATAAAGAACTATAAAAGAAAGGTAAACAACAAACGATGAAGTGGATAAAAAGGCGAAGAAACGAGAGAACAGAAGACAAAGACAGAAACTGATACACGACAGATGATCGTAGCTCGGTTCCGTTTAAAATCCCATTAAACGAGACAGTAGTATTTTGGGTGCGCGGCGTCGTTATCTCGTCGGACGCGTCGTTCGCTCATAAATCGGGGCCTACTTCGTTCGGGATGATAAGCCGGCCAGAAAAAGGAAAAAGGACGGCAAGCAGAGCCCGGTTAATTGGTGAGAGGCGATCGGAATTTAAATTATCGCAGCGTGGACGCGTATAAACAAAGGGTTAATGGAGACGGTGGCTGGAGTGCGAGTGTGCTGAATATTTGGCCTATTTCGGTAATTAGCAAAGATTCAAATAGCTTGAATATTTATTATTATTCTCTTAAAAGGTGCTACCCCAGGAAGTACAGCCCTGGAAAAGGTAAATAAAAGTAATATATTTCTTATTTATTTTTAAGAACATTGGCGAGACATTTTACTTGAAATTTGGTATTCTCAAACCCATTTTATTGCCAATACAAATGGCGATTGTGTAAAAATCTGGAACAGTTCTGAAAGGGTACTATCCATTATGTTGGAGTCCAAAAAGGACCATTACACATTACAGTCAGCTACATTCTTAATGTAATTTCTTTCTATTTCATAACTTTTGTTGGTAGGTAGAAAACTAAGTAACCAATGAACTGAGAAATTTAAACTTGCCATCTTAGGTTCAACACAATGACAAGATTCATTAGGAATATATCTGTATGTAGTGTGTTTTCTAAAAAGTATACAGCGAAAATTTCTAAAAGAAATGATTTTTGCTTAAATTTTGAGAATCTTTTCTGAGTTTTCTTTCTTGTAAATTTAACCTACTACCTATGTTGCTATATTATCAAGAAATTATGTATTATTTTTAATTTTTAACTAAAAGCTTAAAAAATTTCCAAATTTTCATGAATTTTTTTTCGCGGGTCGAAATATACTACTCCCCTTCCATCTAACACAATAAATAAACAAGACAGTCCCATATGATCCTGACTTTATCTGTGAGACCAAAGAAGATACTCTTTTTTTGGATAGTTTTAAACCAAGATAAAAGAAATATCCACAACCGTATCATTGTTTACGTCCAGTAGAGTAAAGTTTATTTTATTTGTTTCAGGTAATCCATCCTTATATGATTTAACAACACCACCATCGAAATTAGCATTAAAACGTAAGTAAAGTATCCGATACAGTTTATTACCCGTTAAACACACACTAACAAACAATTAGTTTTGACCTAGACTCCTAGACGGTGGTGCTGCACAAACAAACTGCGGATTCAGTCGAACGCGTTTGAATTAACGGGCGAAATTACAGTGCGAGAAAAACTGATTACCAACTATTCCGTATGAATATTAATAAAGCACGCGCTCAACGGAATAGAGCGAACTTGGTTCTTTAGCTATGTTACCATTTCCGACACTATTTCCGTAATTGGAATTGTTGGTTATTCAATTAACACGAAACGTTGTGCTGTTTGCACCTTTTTCTAACTTGTCTTGAGGTTTGAGTAAGACGGTTGTCTTCCATCTTTTGTACACAGGGTGGTCCGAACTGTATTCCGGAAACTTTGGCAGCATATTCTGCAGATAAAAATAAGTAAAAAAGTTCGTATAAATGTATGTTCTAAAATGATTAGTTTCTGAAATACAGGGTGTAGAAATTTCATTTTTATTTTGACTTTTTCCAAATAATTTCTGAAGTAACGTCAATATTTGGATAAAAATTGGTGTCTGGGAGTTTTTTGACAAAAGAAATTTGATTTTGATGTCAATATGACTCCTACTTGTAAAGGGTGCCACCTACATATTTTTTAACTGGTTCGAACAGTAATAACTTTTCGTCCGTACCTGTATAACACTAGTGAGTTAAAAAATATACATTTACGACGTTTTTTACGTAAAAAAGGTCTCTTGGTAAAAATCGCTACGAGTAATGGTTCTTGAGATATTTGGAATCGAAATTACCAATACCTGTCATTATTGACATAATTTAAATAAGTTAACTATAGTTATTAGACTGAAATCATAAATTTTAAATGTTTTTGTGACAAAAGTTCAACAGAAACTGTTTTATCATAATTATTTCGAAGAACAATTTATGATTAGTTTAAAGAAATAAAAAATTCCCTAATTTCTCCATTTCAGTCAAATAACTATCTACTCAACATATGTTTATTTTTAGTCAATAATAACATGTATTGACTATTTTTATTCTATATATATTGGGAAGGGTTGCTCGTAGCGATTTCTACCAAGAGACATTTTTCACGTAGAAAATCACGGAAATGTATGTTTTTTCACTTAGTAGTTTTATACAGGTACGGACAAAAAGTTATTAATCTTCAAAACGGTTAAAACGCATGTAGGTGGCGCCCCTTACAAATAACAGTCATATTGACATCAAAATTAAATTTCTCATGTCAAAAAACTCCCAGACACCAATTTTCATCCAAATATTGACGTTACTTCAGAAATTATTCGGAAAAAATCGAAATAAAAATGAAACTTCTACACCCTGTATCTCCGAAACTAAACCCTTAAACATTTATATGAACCATTTTACTCATTTTTATCAGTAAAATATGCTGCTGAAGTTTCCGGAATACAGTTCGGACCACCCTGTATAGAGATAGAAAAAACAGTAGATTACTTTTAAACATTATTTATTGTTTTCCAAAGTATTATATATCTCCACGAAAAGCAATGCAATTTTGGATCCGTTGAAACCAATTCTGTAAACAGTTATTCTACTCCCTTGTTGGTACTTCCAAAATTGCTGTTTTGACTCCATGCAAGACACTGACTGCATTTTATTGGGACTGGAATCTTTGACCACGTAGTTCAAAAAGTCATTAAGACTTAGGTCGGGACTGTGTATGAAGGATGGTCCAACAATTCGATGTTTTCTTGCTTTAGAAACTCAATTGTTTTTGCACTTTTGTGGGAAATTGCATAGTCTTGGTGGAGGATCATTCGTCGTTTGTGTCAAGGATTATTTTTTCGAAACTCTGCAGCCAATAATTCCTTCCGGCTAACAAATAGATATGTACCAATCAGCAGTAACAGTTATTTGGTCTTGCAGATGAATTGTTGCTACGTGACCTGCTTTTGAGACAAATATCGCTACCATCTTTTTGGAAACACTTCGAGAACGGATAACTTTCGTCGGTTTTGGTCGATCTCGTAACACATAAACAGCCGATTGCATATATTGTATATTTTGTGAATTTTCTGCGTTAAACTAGTGTAGAGTTTTTTGACACCAATTGACTCTAATTGCTTTCTGGATGTTCTTCCGTCAACAGATGCGGTAACCAACGAGAAACTATTTTTTTACAGATAATATTTCATTTAAAACTTTTTTAAATTGAAGTCTTTGAAATGCACAATGATGCTACAATTTCGTAATATGTAACATGTCGAAATTCTTGGATCAGCTTACATACAGCATCGGCGCCGGCGCCGGCTTTTTCCTGGGTGACTACCGTTGTTCGTTGATCGTGACAAAAACGACCTACACACGTAACGATTTATCGTACTGCGCGTTGAACTGCAGATCGTAAGAAAATCGTACGGCTTGCAGTACAGCCATTTTTTGTACACACGATGCAACAGATTGTACTGCCGCAGTTTAGATTACTCACTTTTCGTCGAGAAGGGCTACCGTTATGTCAAGAATTTCAAAGAAGAAAGCTGCCGTGTTTTTAGCTGCGGTATTGCTGATAAATGAAGATGATGAACAAAAGGAAATCAAAAAGCGAAAATTGTGTAAAAAGTGGTTGCTGGAGAGAAAGAAATATTCAAAAAAAAAACAAACTGTAATTTCTTTTCATTTTATTTGCATAATAAAAATAAATATTTTCTCTAATAAATGAATAAAGTCTTCCCAGAACGTCTTATGTTTTAAATCCATAATATTGATTAAACCAAAAATAAATAAAAATTATATCGAAACTGCACGCTGCGACAGGGAATACACTCCGCACGTTCAGACTTGCGTTCAACCTGTTCAAACCCCACCCCAGACACGACCCGTTGATACGATAATTTACGGAAGCTCCTTACTGCAAACGATTTGAGGACTGCATACTGCAAACCATCCAATTTCCCTACATACGCTACGATTTATCATTAATGCGGCAGTTTCGATGGATATCGTACTGCATGTAGTACGATATTTAAGACTACGACTCCTAACTGTTGTTTGTAATTTAAAATAAAAAAATATTAACCCCTGATATTTTGAACACTTTCGATTTACTATCTTTTATGTTCAAAATACAGAGTGATACAGAATGGTGATTGCTATGTCTGGTCCGTTTTGTTATATGGTGTGGAAGCATGGACACTGAAGGTAGCAACAATAAACCGAATTGAACCCTTCGAAATGTGGACCCTACGACGAATGCTAAGAGTGCCCTGGGTCGACGGTGTGAGGAATGAAGACATTCTCAGAGGAGCTGGTCTGGAGCAACGTGAACTCTTCGAAATCATCAAGAAGAGGAAAATAGCCTATTTGGGACACATACTACGTGGAGAACGCTATCACTTTCAGCGTCTGATTCTCCAGGGTAAAGTATAGGAGGGCAAAAGGGGAATAGGCCGAAGGAAGCTATCCTGGCTGAGAAATATTCGTCATTGGATAGGCATTCAGGACTTCCAAGCACTCCAAGTCGCTGCAGTTAATAGAACAATCTGATGAGGAAGAAAAAGATGAACGCCTACGCAGGAATCTGCACGGCACCTTAAGAAGAAGAAGAAGAATGTTCAAAATATCTTGTTTATTAATTTTGATCTGTAAAGCTTTATCTTCCGAACTGAAATGAAGTATCTATAAGTACAACTACTACTACTACTACTGCCGTTACTCGCTGACGAGTATTTGACACGCATCAGAAGATGGTTACGCTAGGCGTTTTCTTTCAGGAGCTTTTCTGTGACTGAAAAGCCCAATACGTGATGTTATCTCTCTTCCGCACTCCGGACATTCAAAAAGCTCATTGCTTTGTTGCCTCTTTACTTTTTGGTTGTCGCTCTTAACTGAGTTTACGATTCTTTTCCATTGCGCTCTGCAAGTTCACCGTGTCTGCGTCCAGCAAAGTTCACCGAGAAGAGAAGGAGAATCCAATAGACAATTAGACAACTTATATAGGAATATGATAGACGAACGAAGTCTATTATCCTTTAACGAAAGGAAATTCCATCTCTTCAACAATTGGCCGTGATCATAACCTTGAGGAGGATATATTCCATCCTCTTTAAAAAACAATAATTTTAAAAAACGACGGTGGACGTTTTCCAGACGTTGCTCGTGGCTACTATAAAATGGAGATCACACCAATGCAGCATAATCCAGCCTTGACCTCACAAATGTGTTGTAGAGAGCAATAAGACACGGAATATTGTGGAAGTTCTTAGTTGTGCGTGATATAAAACCCAGTGCCTTCAGTGACGCTTTACAGATTTCCTCTACGCGATAGTTAAAACTGAGACGCTTGTCGACATAGACGCCAAGGTCTTTTACCATATCGCAGTTTCCCATTGTAATGCTGTCTATTTTGTAGTCGTATATGATTTCTCCGTGCTTTAGTGTTATGGACATTTTCTTACATTTCTGTATGTTGCGTGGTAGATGGTTGCGAACAGTCCAGGCAAAGATGGAATTTAATGAATTAACTCGTATACAATCTTCTGAGTCGGTCACAACAGAGAACAATTTTAGATCGTCGGCGAATAATAAGGATGGACAGTCAATTACGTTGAATATATCATTGATGTAAATGGAGAATAATAGAGGTACGAGGTTACTACCCTGAGGAGCGCCACTTGTTGGTGTAAATCTGAAAGAACGGTGGCCATTATATTCAACGTATTGAGATCGGCAAGAAAGATATGACGAAAAGAATGCTACGAGTTCTTCTGTAAAACCAAAATTTTCCAATTTATGAAGCAGTCGCGAGTGACTCAACTTGTCGAACGCTTTCGAGAAGTCCATAAAAATTGCAGCTACCTGCTCGTGTTCTTCAATAGCTTTATAGGTATATTCCATAAATGTAGTAAGATTTGTTACAGTAGATCTTTTTGGGAAGAAACCATGCTGATTGGGGGAAAGTTCGTTTTGGATCTAGGGAAATAATTTCGTAAATATGCACATTTCAAAAGCCTTGGCAAAGTTTGATAAAATGGCAATCGGTCTGTAATTACCAATGCCGTCGACATTACCGGACTTGAATACTGGACAAATCTTCACATTCTTCCAGGCATCCGGGAAAGTATTAGTACGTAGAGCCAAGTTAAAAATCTTAGTAAGCGGTTTAGAGAAGACCGCTGCACAGTCTCTAACAATGAAAGAGGGAACACTATCAGGTCCTGCAGTGACCTTAGCTTTCAGTTTTCGCAGCGCATTGAGAACATCGGATTCATCAAGTCCAATCAGGGAAACACAATTTAGTGGTAGCTGTACAGGACAGCCATCCCAAACCTTCCGGGGGAATTCACATAATTTTACAAAGGGGGGAATTTCACAAAGCCTCGTATATGCCCTGATATATATTGTGTTCAACAGTTCTTGTAATTGGTGTAACATTTTTGCAACTAGGCGCAGTCATCAGCAAGTTCTGTGATGAATTTGGTACGTGTTTTTGCTCTGAGTTTTTTTATGTTGAACAGACCGCCATCGAATCTGTATCTCATGCCCAATTTCCTGCCAAGTATCTATAAGTGTGTTTTACGTATTAATTAAAATAATTTAAGCTATATTAAATAGAACCATTTAAAATGCTTGTTTATTTTATTCATAATTATAATAGGAAAAACTTGTACAGAACGTACCATCTGGGTCATACCCCATAAACATAAAATGCAAATTTTTTATTTACTTCAGTTTTTTATTCTCTCTTCACGATCCATAAAGAACGGTAAAACGCGGAAAAATATTCGCAAAATAAATAGTGCGTCTATTAGATGCATTTTTCCAATTAATAAGGTAAATATATTGTTACTGTTTTAGTCTACTAAACTGCAATTACACTAATTATGATAAATTTACGTTCCCGATAGCAGAATATGGTAAAAATTATAAGCTCATATTTTAGAATCATTGCGGATAATTAGAACCTTTGTGGTTAGTGCAGTGTGGTGTTTTTCTGTCTAATTAGATAAGAACGAAATTGTAGAGAAACGCATCGAGAAGAAAAAAATATATATGAAGAAAAAAACGAAGTAACTAAATATTCCGGTGGCTGAACAAGAAGTAATGTATGAATTAACATTCTGCTTTAATTATATATTTAAAGCGTATTAAAACAAATGATTAATGAAATGTAACATGAGAACGGTACAATGGAATTTATAGTTTAGCAAGATGAAAGTATTTTCTAAAAATTATTAGCATTATTATTTTTATAGCCAGTTAATAATAGAGATGAGCAAGAAATCGCAAACTGCGATTCATTCGCAGCGATTGTAAAATCGCAATCGCAACCTACAATTAACTCTCATAGGAAACTGTGATTGAGATTTTTTCTATTTGCGAGTTTCAATTTAGATAACAATCTGCGATTGTGATTTTGTAAACTTGGACCGTGATTTCTACCTGCGAGTTTGAATTTTTAGAAGTTGCGATTTACGATATTACAGTTGAGGGTTGGAACCTTTTAGTACGAGAGCTAGCAACGTCGGAAAAACAAGTATTTTAAGATGTCTGGCTCTTTGATATCTCTTATGCGGCCCGTCTGGCTGCCGGTAAACGTTGCGTTCTCTACTGCGCATTGAAAGAAGATCCTATATTTTCATTAGTCCTTTAAATTCTAGTATTGAATATTAATCGAACAATGTCTCCATAGCGCAGTGCGTAGAGTTTCCGACCACGAACCGATGATTCAGAGTTCGAATCCGGGTCAGGGCAAAGACTTTAATTACCAGAATTATTTAAAGCCCCATACTCACACTTCGCTACTTCACTTCGTTCCTTCCTCGCGTCCCTTCGTCCAAAAATCATATATTTACTATGGGAAAATGTCGAGTTTATGCGACTGTGTGTTCCTTCCTCCTTCGTCAAAACGCTACTTCGTCCGTTTACTTCCTCGAAACGCTCCTTCCACGTACTGTCTGTTTTTGGAGGAAGTAGCAAAGGAATTATCACGAACACAAAAAAATACTAAAATATATAAAATATATAAATCGATCTTGGATTTCATTCGTAGATAATTTCTTGATTTGGCAGTACGTCTGTACAGGGTGTCCCATTTTCGTGTGTTTTGCAGGGTTTCTCGTTTATGAGTCGAGATACAAAGATGCGGTTTTCACATTACGCTGTTACTTTTTTATGAAACTAAAGATGCTACATACAGATATGTTCTAGCTCTCTTACTTCCTAAAATACAGGGTGAATCTGAAATTATTGCATTTTTCGATCCCCTTTTTATCATAACTTATCGAAAAGGTGAAAACGGCCTCCCGTACAGTTTTTCACGTAGAATACAGTGCCGTAACTATTTCTTCGTTGGAATCTGTCTTTTTTAAATAGATTAAAATTTATATGTTTTATGCGATATTTTGAATATTATTTTATTTTCCTTGTTACGGGCTTTCTAAAATACTTATTTTCATAAACGGGGTAAAAATGCATTATTTAACTTTTTACATAGTCGGCCGGTTTAAATTAGGTAATCAAAACAATCAACTAATTAATTCAACGTAAAATGTTGGTTATTGGCATGCTATTTAAAAGTAGCACATGTTCAGTTTCCGTGTAGTTTATCAAAATATCACGATGCAAAGCAAAGTTATCTGGTAAAATTAAGTTAAATAAAATAAGAGCCGTTTAGCAGTTTAGCAGTACCTAAATAAATAAATATAGAATATATTATAATTTTAGAAAGCTCATAACAAAGAACTAGTTTCGTCACTGCATTCTACCTGAAAAATGAGACACGGGCGGTGGGTAAGTACTCAATGGGTAGAACAAAATAAAATCAGGGTATCCGGTATATACCTGTACTTTTAGATGAACAGTCTAATTTTATAAAAGGTATTTTCAACGACCGCATAGTAAATACCCGGTATAATACCAGTAATATCAAGAATACGGGAGTACATCTACAATATTCCTTATATATTATTGGTATATTTCTATTCCCGGTATTATACCTACCGGGTATTTACTATGCGGTCGTCGGAAACTCCTTTTATTAAAATTAGGATGTTCATCTAAATCTACAGGTAGGTATATACATATATACCCAGATTTTATTTATCTACAAATTGGGTACTTACCCACCGCCCATCGCTGATCATTTTCACCTTTTCGATAAGTTATTAGATAATCGAGATACTAAAGGTTATCGCAAAATGCAAAAATTTTCTACTAATTAAATAAATAAAAAATAAAAGAAAGAAATAAGGAATAACTTAGAACTAAGAAGGCTAGGATAAATCTGTGTGTAGCATATTTAGTTTCATAATAAAAATAGTGTGCATGATGCCTTTACAAAAATATCTGAAGAAATGGGGATTGACATCAACGTTTAATTAGTATGTCATATTTCATAGTTTCGATATAAATTACATAATAAACTTTACTCTATTGTTGACTCGCCTTGTACATTCATACTGATATACCTTGTACATGATACTGAAATATTCGGATTTATTAAAAAAACATATATATTATTAAAATTAAATTTTTATTTTTGACACGACAAAGAATTGCAGATTTATAAAATAAAAATTATGGGCCTTTCGGATTTTTTAAAAATTTTAGAGGTTACTAGATATTTCGTAATAAACATGTAGCTGCTATATTAAAAAATATTTTGTGGTGTGTTGTTGCATAATCGACTAATTTCCAAGCATCGAATGGACGAAGGAAGGAAGCGAAGTGACGAAGTAACGCGAGGAAGTAACGCGAGAAAGGGACGCGAGGAAGGAACGAAGTGTGAGTATGGGGCTTAATACTTTACTATCAGAATATAAAAACGAAAATAAAATAAAAAACTCTTTGACCTGACCCGGATTCGAACTCTTACTCATTCGGGGTTCGTGGTCGGAAACTCTACGCACTGCGCTATGGAGTCATATTAGATTTATATTCAATACTAGAATTTATAGGACTAAATTAATAAAAAATATATGCCACTTCTTTCGATGCGCAGCAGTGAATGCAACGGGTATCGGCAGCAAGACGGGCCGCATGCTGTTCTAGAGAGCATAGTAAAAGATATATCAAAGAGCCAGGCGTCTTGAAATACTTTCTCGAAAACGTTGCTAGCTCTTTTTGACTCTTTGGTGTTACACAGCAAAATAATTGTGGTGATTTAGTGTTTTATTTTGTTGTTTATTTTAATTTACGATATTGTTGCGAATGTAATTCTGTGGTCTATTGAAGCATTTTATAGTACTTAAACTGCGATTAAATTTTCTCTCTGATATTATTTATTTATAGAGAAGGTATTATTTTCTAGGGCCACGATCAATAATATACCGGGTGTTTCTCAAGAGTGGTTCACCCCTATAACTTTTTTATTTTTTCTGATAAAAAAAACGAGATTTGGTATGTCAGTATACGACATAAATTAGGATTGATTAACGTATTCAATTATTGTTTTTAGTCACTTCCTGTTTCACCGGAAATGATTACAACTTTTGATTTTTAAATGACAACCTCGGTATTTTTTTACTTTATTCGGTAGAAAATAACACTCTGAATAGAATTCCATATCATATGTCAACTTTTGACATTTTTGTTTAAAAAATCGTATTTTAAATTTCAATATAGAGTGCTTATGTTAAAAACACTAATTTTTAATCAAGGAATCTTGGAAAAATAGATTTGATCGTCTAAAGTTTTTCATGGCTGGTTAAAAGATTCCCAAATCGTATTTTTAATATCTCAATTTTTTCAAATTGGACAAGGGTGGCTTATTAGTATATTTGGAAAAAAAAACATTTTTTGCGAATAATTTGGTACCACACACTTGGTATTTCGAGTCAAATTGTTATGAACCGCATGTTACATGCGAAAATGCTATATGCGAAAATATCAAAAGTTGACATACTATATGTCATTCTATTCAGAGTGTCATTCTCTGTCGAATAAAGTAAAAAAATACCGAGGGTGTCATTGAAAAATCAAAAGTTGTAGTAATTTCCGGTGAAACAGGAAGTGACCAAAATCAATTGAATACGTCAATCAATACTAATTTATGTCATATACTAAAAAAAGAAATCTCGTTTTTTTATCTGACAAAATAAAAAGGTTATAGGGATGAACCTCTTTTGAGATGCACCCGGTATATCGCACTAACTTATAGTAACTGTTATTAACCCTTAACATTTCATTAGAATCGCTAAAAGCACTTCGAAAAAATTATAATACTTATAAAAAAGCTAGCACATGTTTTTTGGAATTTTGAAATTTTTCTTGGCCTTAAGTATCCAGGAGCTTATTATCATTTTATTTTTGTAGAAATAGAACTGCAATTATATTTACCCTTGGGATAAGAATTTGAATTTTAATCTTAACGATATTCGTACGGAATGGAATGTGGACGATAAGAGACAAAATAAATAAAATATTCGTTTGATAGTGAGCGATTCATTAAGTCGTCTGGCTGTTTAATTACAAGTCAAAGGTATAAAAGCAGCACTTACCGCCAGATAAGGACTTTTCTTAATTTAACTCAACGATCGAAACTATAATTCGTTTTTATCGCACGTTTTTACCCGGTTTTTTCTTACTTTTACTGAAAATGGAAATCGTTTTTGGACAGGAACGGACTTCACCAGTGGTTTCTGCAAAATAAAGCTGTTAGTATTGTTAGCATTATCAGCAGATGATTAAGACTAAACTAATATACCATGCCTTTGATTTTGGTCCCAGCATGCAGACTTATGAAATGTGTTTATGATTTTTGTGACTGTTCAACTAAATAAAATAAGAGCCGTTTAGCAGTTTAGCAGTACCTAAATAAATAAATATAGAGTATATTATAATTTTAGAAAGCTCATAACAAGGCAAATAAAATAAAAAATAATATATAGAGTGTCCTGTTTAAAAAAAAAAGAACATAAGTTTGAGTCATTTTTCGAAATAGACAGCTCCCAACGAAGAACTAGTTTCGTCACTGCATTCTACCTGAAAAATGAGACACGGGCGGTGGGTAAGTACTCAATAGGTAGAACAAAACAAAATCAGGGTATCCGGTATATACCTGTACATTTAGATGAACAATCTAATTTTATAAAAGGTATTTTCAACGACCGCATAGTAAATACCCGGTATAATACCAGTAATATCAAGAATACGAGTATATCTACAATATTCCTACATATATATTGGTATATTTCTATTCCCGGTATTATACCTACCGGGTATTTACTATGCGGTCGTCGGAAACTCCTTTTATTAAAATTAGGATGTTCATCTAAATCTACAGGTAGGTATATACATATATACCCAGATTTTATTTATCTACAAATTCCCTACTTACCCACCGCCCATCGCTGATCATTTTCACCTTTTCGATAAGTTATTAGATAATCGAGATACAAAGGTTATCGAAAAATGCAAAAATTTCTACTAATTAAAAAAATAAAAAGTAAAAGAAAGAAATAAGGAATAACTTTGAACTAAGAAGGCTAGGATAAATCTGTGTGTAGCATATTTAGTTTCATAATAAAAATAGTGTGCATGATGCCTTTACAAAAATATCTGAAGAAATGGGGATTGACATCAACGTTTAATTAGTATGTCATATTTCATAGTTTCGATATAAATTACATAATAAACTTTACTCTATTGTTGACTCGCCTTGTACATTCATACTGATATACCTTGTACATGATACTCAAATATTCGGATTTATTAAAAAAACATATATATTATTAAAATTGAATTTTTATTTTTGACACGACAAAGAATTGCAGTTTTATAAAATAAAAATTATGCGCCTTTCGGATTTTTTAAAAATTTTAGAGGTTACTAGATATTTCGTAATAAACATGTAGCTGCTATATTAAAAATATTTTGTGGTGTGTTGTTGCATAATCGACTAATTTCCAAGCATCGAATGGACGAAGGAAGGAAGCGAAGTGACGAAGTAACGCGAGGAAGGGACGCGAGGAAGGAACGAAATGTGAGTATGGGGCTTAATACTTTACTATCAGAATATAAAAACGAAAATAAAATAAAAAACTCTTTGACCTGACCCGGATTCGAACTCTGACTCATTCGGGGTTCGTGGTCGGAAACTCTACGCACTGCGCTATGGAGTCATATTAGATTTATATTCAATACTAGAATTTATAGGACTAAATTAATAAAAAATATATGCCACTTCTTTCGATGCGCAGCAGTGAATGCAACGGGTATCGGCAGCAAGACGGGCCGCATGCTGTTCTAGAGAGCATAGTAAAGATATATCAAAGAGCCAGGCGTCTTGAAATACTTTCTCGAAAACGTTGCTAGCTCTTTTTGACTCTTTGGTGTTACACAGCAAAATAATTGTGGTGATTTAGTGTTTTATTTTGTTGTTTATTTTAATTTACGATATTGTTGCGAATGTAATTCTGTGGTCTATTGAAGTATTTTATAGTACTTAAACTTCGATTAAATTTTCTCTCTGATATTATTTATTTATAGAGAAGGTATTATTTTCTAGGGCCACGATCAATAACATACCGGGTGTTTCTCAAGAGTGGTTCACCCCCTATAACTTTTTTATTTTTTCTGATAAAAAAAAAACGAGATTTGGTATGTCAGTATACGACATAAATTAGGATTGATTAACATATTCAATTATTATTTTTAGTCACTTCCTGTTTCACCGGAAATGATTACAACTTTTGATTTTTAAATGACAACCTCGGTATTTTTTTACTTTATTCGGTAGAAAATAACACTCTGAATAGAATTCCATATCATATGTCAACTTTTGACATTTTTGCTTAAAAATCGTATTTTAAATTTCAATATAGAGTGCGTATGTTAAAAACACTAATTTTTAATCAAGGAATCTTGGAAAAATAGATTTGATCGTCTAAAGTTTTTCATGGCTGGTTAAAAGATTCCCAAATCGTATTTTTAATATCTCAATTTTTTCAAATGGGACAAGGGTGACTTATTAGTATATTTGGAAAAAAACATTTTTTTGCAAATAATTTGGTACCACACACTTGGTATTTCGAGTCAAATTGTCGTTATGAACCGCATGTTACATGCGAAAATGCTATATGCGAAAATATCAAAAGTTGACATACTATATGTCATTCTATTCAGAGTGTCATTCTCTGTTGAATAAAGTAAAAAAATACCGAGGGTGTTATTCAAAAAGCAAAAGTTGTAGTAATTTCCGGTGAAACAGGAAGTGACCAAAATCAATTGAATACGTCAATCAATACTAATTTATGTCATATACTAAAAAAAGAAAACTCGTTTTTTTATCTGACAAAATAAAAAGGTTATAGGGATGAACCTCTTTTGAGATGCGCCCGGTATATCGCACTAACTTATAGTAACTGTTATTAACCCTTAACATTTCATTAGAATCGCTAAAAGCACTTCGAAAAAATTATAATACTTATAAAAAAGCTAGCACATGTTTTTTGGAATTTTGAAATTTTTCTTGGTCTTAAGTAAGTATCCAGGAGCTTATGATCATTTTATTTTTGTAGAAATAGAACTGCAATTATATTTACCCTTGGGATAAGAATTTGAATTTTAATCTTAACGATATTCGTACGGAATGGAATGTGGACGATAAGAGACAAAATAAAAAAAATAAATAAAATATTCGTTTGATAGTGAGCGATTCATTAAGTCGTCTGGCTGTTTAATTACAAGTCAAAGGTATAAAAGCAGCACTTACCGCCAGATAAGGACTTTTCTTAATTTAACTCAACGATCGAAACTATAATTCGTTTTTATCGCACGTTTTTACCCGGTTTTTTTTCTTACTTTTACTGAAAATGGAAATCGTTTTGGACAGGAACGGACTTCACCAGTGGTTTCTGCAAAATAAAGCTGTTAGTATTGTTAGCATTATCAGCAGATGATTAAGACTAAACTAATATACCATGCCTTTGATTTTGGTCCCAGCATGCAGACTTATGAAATGTGTTTATGATTTTTTTGACTGTTCAACTTTTTTGCTATGGAAAATATTATATTTTTATGAATAAAACATTTCCAAAGCACCATTTACGTAGAATTTAATGGTTTAAGTATAATTTTTTTTAAAATTAACAATTTAAGAATTATCAACAGAAAAATTGTTTTTTTTTTTAAATGGGACACCGTATATATTTTTAATTCATTGAAAAGAATTTAAAATTGCCATAATTTTTTAATATTTTTTTGGTAGAAAAACAGTAAAAAGTTCTACAAGAAACAGTTTTCACCTTCTCGATAGCTTTAACAATAACAGAGATACAGGGGGTGTCACATATTGTAAAATTTTTAAAAAGACCCTGTTCGCTAAACGAAGAGGTCTATGAAAATTTTGTTTAAGGCATCTTCCGTTTGACAAAAAAGTGGGACAGGTTTGTGCAAACCACATCCTTCTATCTTCACTAATAACGGGGATACCGTATGATTTCAACCAAAATGGGACACACTGTACAGGGACATCATTTTAAGTGTCTCACTCGATTTATAATTTTCCTGTTTGGTATTTAAAGATAGTAGAAAGATTTTCTAATGTAATTTTTCGCGAGGATGCCGATTCTCTACATCAAAATTTTTGAAAACGTCAATTTTGACAGATACGACGCCATCTTGATTTTTTTTTAAATGGAAACCCCCACATATTTTAGCATGGTCCGGTAGACATATTTTAGCTAGTTTCAAAAATAAATAGTTTAGTATACTTTGCTCTTACCGTTTTCGATATACAGTGGATTTAAAAATGAATTGTTCCAGAATCATTTTAAGTGTCTCACCCAATTTAAAATTTTCCTCTTTTCTATTTTAAGATAGTAAAAAGATATTTTAATGCAATTTTTTGCGAGGATGCCGATTTTCTACATTAACATTTTTTAAATCGTCAATTTTGACAGATACTACGCCATCTTGATTTTTTTTAAATGGAAACCCTCACATATTTTAGCATGGTCCGGTAGACAAATTTTAGCTAATTTCAAAAATATATAGTTTAGTATACTTTGCACTTACCGTTTTCGATATACAGTGGATTTAAAAATGAATTGTTCCAGAGTCATTTTAAGTGTCTCACCCAATTTAAAATTTTCCTCTCTCTATTTTAAGATGGTAAAAAGATATTTTAATGGAATTTTTTCGCGAGGATGCCGATTTTCACATTAAAATTTTTAAATCGTCAATTTTGACAGATACGACGCCATCTTGATTTTTTTTAAATGGAAACCCCCACATATTTTAGCATGGTCCGGTAGACATATTTTAGCTAATTTCAAAAATATATAGTTTAGTATACTTTGCACTTACCGTTTTCGATATACAGTGGATTTAAAAATGAATTGTTCCAGAATCATTTCAAGTGTCTCACCCAATTTAAAATTTTCCTCTTCTACTGGACCATGCTAAAATATGTGGGGGTTTCCATTTAAAAAAAATCAAGATGGCGTCGTATCTGTCAAAATTGACGTTGTAAAAAATTTTAATGTAGAAAATCGGCATCCTCGCAAAAAAATACATTAAAATATCTTTTTACCATCTTAAAATAGAGAAGAGGAAAATTTTAAATTGGGTGAGACACTTAAAATGATTCTGGAACAATTCATTTTTAAATCCACTGTATATCGAAAACGGTAAGTGCAAAGTATACTAAACTATATATTTTTGAAATTAGCTAAAATATGTCTACCGGACCATGCTAAAATATCTGGGGTTTCCATTTAAAAAAAATCAAAATGGCGTCGTATCTGTCAAAATTGACGTTTTAAAAAATTTTGGTGTAGAGAATCGGCATCCTCGCGAAAAATTACATTAGGAAATCTTTCTACTATCTTTAAATACCAAACAGGAAAATTATAAATCGAGTGAGACACTTAAAATGATGTCCCTGTACATAACTACTCTAGATATGCTTTCAATTTTCCCAGAAGCGGAAATAGTGAAAAAAATTAAAACCCCAATAAAATAATAACTTTGAATAAAATTAAACTCTTTTATCAAATTTTCCCATCGCTCTATAAACATAACCTACCAACTTTTACTACAATTACTAAAAAAAATATAAAATTTTTAAACCGCCCATTACCGAGCCGGTTTAATATCTAAGGGCCCGGCTGGAATAGAGGCATAAACATAAATATAAGCGGTATCAAAAAATTATGCAATGGAAAAATATGGTTTCCGCCCCAGTAAATATGTCGTGTAAAATAATAGTTATTTGTGTAAGGAGCATGCAAAGTTGTTTTTTGTAAATGGAGCCGTTATCAAGATCGAACGGGTTTCTCACACAATCGCATGTGTGTAGTTGTTTTTACTTTTTTTGTAGCCATGTGAGTGAGACGATGGCGAGACATCGCTAATTATTATTTCTCCCAGCCAACGTTTTTCGAAAAAGTTGAATTATCCAGTAAAATCGTATCGCCGTATAGAGAGTGAAAAAAAAATTACGGGCAAGCTGATTTTTTCAGAGTTTGTCAGCGACTGTCTTCTGAGTGTATAATTAACAAAATCGGAAATTTTCCCTTTGCGGTTTTTGAGCAATAGGGGTGGTTTTTTTGAAACTGTACTACAACAAAATAATTAGACGCAAATTGTACGTAATAACATTCTCTATAAGGCCGTTTCATGAGCCCTTTGGGGTGGTTTTCAAAAAGTTTGTTTTACAGCAAATTGACCCGTATGAAAGTTGTTCATAATAAATGGACAAGCCACTTTTCCTCATGATTTTTTTTGTAGCTTCATTATTTTTGGAGATAGCGTCCAGTTCATGAACAAATTGGGGTAGTTTCATAATTTTTGTTTAGTTCTACAAATTTACCAACTTAAAGGTGTTCATATTAAAATTACATGCAAACTTCCCTATGATAAGGCAAAGGTATATGTACTCTTATTTTGAACGAGTTTCCTAGGGTGAATTTGCTAAAAAAAGAGTAACATTGAAAACTACCCTAATTTGTTCATGAACTGGACGCTACCTCCAAAAATAATGAAGCTACAAAAAACATCATGAGGAAAAGTTGCTTGTCCATTTATTATGAACAACTTTCATACGGGTCAATTTGCTGTAAAACAAACTTTTTGAAAACCGCCCCAAAGGGCTCATGAAACGACCGCTAAGTCCGGAAATAATAACTTATAAAAACAATTTATTAGGCGAACTTATAGAGAATGTTCTTATGTACAATTTGCGTCTAATTATTTTGTTGTAGTACAGTTTTAAAAAAACCACCCCTATTGCTCAAAAACCGCAAGGGGAAAATGTCCGATTTTATTAATTTTACACTCAGAAGACAGTCGCTGACAAACTGTGAAAAAATCAGCTTGCCCGTAATTTTCTTTTTCAAATGACAATTTTATTGGATTAATTGAAAGAAATTTTCGAATTGAAACGGAATTGGTCAGAATGTCAAAATACCAATTCTAAAGCCTCATTCAGAACCTCTAAATTCGTGGAATAAATTAGTGGTTTCAATTAGCGTAGAAGTTTGTTCCTCCAATTGCAATGTAAGCATTCAGAACGTCAAAATTAGTGGTAGTAGTTTTCAATTAGTGGAGATAGTTAACAAACTTTAGCTTCATTCAGAACCTCGCAATTAGTGGAATAAATTAGTGGTTTCATTTAGCGTAGAAGTTTGTTCCTCCAATTGCAATGTAAGCATTCAGAACGTCAAAATTGGTGGTAGTAGTTTTCAATTAGTGCAAATAGTTAACAAACTTTAGCTTAATTCAGAATCTCGTAATTAGTGGAATAGATTAGTGGTTTCAATTACACTTTATACTTTTTAGTTTACGATCATTTACAATGTCTAAAAAATACAACTAAAATTAATAGAATATCCTAGCAACAGCTTGCGGTAGTGAGTTGTACCACGTTGTACCCATTGAGAAAGTCTAATATTTAGACTCGTATAAGCTAAGTAATAGTTATTTTTTATACAAGACGATAAAATACTTTAATTTACTTTATTGACAAATAAATAAAGCTGTCTCTTTAGTTGTCACTTTTGAGTCAATATTTTTTAATTCTCTTTCGTGTCGATTGCTGACTGAATTGGAGCCAGAAATGTCTCAAAACGAAATAAGTAAATTACCAACAGATATTCAGGCTGAGGCGACAAACGCCATATCCAAACTACTTCCATTTAAATCCCGAATAACTTATGAAAAGGAATACAAAAATTTTCAAAAATTGAAGCAATGTGCGAGATTTATAAAGTTTTTAACCTATCTTCGATGCTAAAGTATCATTTAATCTACCGTTGAGGTTAAAGTACTATTTTATCTACTATTTTTGATAGATATAAGGCAATTTTAACAGTTGCTATGGACCAAAACAATAAACTTATGATTTCTAACCACAATTTTTCGTAACGGATGATAATCAAAGGCCAAAATTACATTCCTCGCAAATTTTGAATTATAATTAGTGAAAAAGTTAAAAGTTTATTATCTTTTTCCACTAATTGAAGATTACTACCACTAATTTTAACATTGTGAATGCTTACATAAATACCGTACTATAAAAAAAAAGTGTTGGCTTGGAAATGAACATCAATGGCATTTCTCCAGCGATCTTCATTTCACAGCCATCGCTGACGCCATTTTTATTGTCTGTCCGTCTGTCCGATAGCCAACGTTTTTCGAAAAAGTTGAATTATCCAGTAAAATTGTATCGCCGTATAGAGAGTGAAAAAAAAATTACGGGCAAGCTGATTTTTTCAGAGTTTGTCAGCGACTGTCTTCTGAGTGTATAATTAACAAAATCGGAAAATTTCCCTTTGCGGTTTTTGAACAATAGGGGTGGTTTTTTTAAAACTGTACTACAACAAAATAATTAGACGCAAATTGTACATAAGAACATTCTCTATAAGTTCGACTAATGAATTTTTTTATAAGTTGTTATTTCCGGACTTAGCGGCCGTTTCGTGAGCCCTTTGGGGTGGTTTTCAAAAAGTTTGTTTTGCAGCAAATTGACTCGTATGAAAGTTGTTCATAATAAATGGACAAGCCACTTTTCCTCATGATTTTTTTTGTAGCTTCATTATTTTTGGAGGTAGCGTCCAGTTCATGAACAAATTAGGGTAGTTTTCAATATTACTCTTTTTTTAGCAAATTCACCCTAGGAAACTCGTTCAAAATAAGAGTACATATACCTTTGCCTTATCATAGGGAAATTTGCATGATCATAATAATTCATAATTGAAGATCACTACCACTAATTTTGACGTTGTGAAGGCTTACATCAATACGGTATGATAAAAAAAAAACGATATCCAGTTGGCTTGGGAATGATCATCAATGACATTCTTCCAGCCATCTTCATTTCATAGCCATCGCTGACGTCGTTTTTATTCGATCATACAGTATTAGAGGAACAAACTTCCTCGCCAATTGAGCAAAAATATGATTTTGAATAAGCAATGGTAAAATCATGAATTGAACATTTTTAAAGTTGATATTTAGGCTATAATGAAAGTCGGAAACACAAGTTAGAAAACTATAATTAATCCATTTGATATTATCTGACTTTATACGATAATTCGAAGTTTATGAATTATTGCTAGTCAAACTTCTTTAATATTATTTTGAATGATATATTACCCGAGACAAAAAAATAGGAGGATAACCTACAAAAAGAAATCAAACAAATCCCATCAAAAACATAGAATGTAAAAAAATGCCAAGTCTCGCAACACAACAATTCTTCAACTATAAAATGTTGTGAGATCTCATGTAAAACCAAGTCAGTTTATTTTATTTAGTCTCTCTTTAAGCACCTATTCAACAATTTTGTTATAAATTGTTAGTATCAATATTAGTCCTCTTTATTTCTGTAATAATTATAATGACTTGGCAATTGCATGCACGATATGATATTATGTTCTAATTAAAAAACTTTATTTTTAAGGGCACTGTTTAGATTTACTTAGTAATCGAGATGGCAGATTATTCTTTTATATTTATAGTAGTAGTGGGAACTATCGAATGAATACTATCGAAACATTCAATAGTTGCAATTCATTCGAATAATTCGATAGTTAGTAAGAAAACATTCGTTGAAAACTATTCGAATAAAAATTATCGAATAGATCCGTCATCTGCCTTGAAACATTGTATTCTAGTAATTCGGCAGCAAAAACCATTCATTTATAAAATTCATTCATTTATTCGTTAGGATCGATTATAATAAAATATTAACTGAATTTTAGTTGTCGCCCGGCGACGTAGGTTTCTCTCCGAGAAACCCAGCAGCGGTCGGTGGCAATACTATGAAAGAAGCCGGCATCCGGCATCTTTGATTTTTTCGGAGTCAGATAAAAATAAGGACACATTATTTTTGTTATTGAGGTGCTAGTATTTACACAGAAAATACATAATGAAGGGCACTGTTGCCATATTTTGGTATTAGTTGATATTAGCAAAGAATATTATTGTTTGGCTTTAGTTAGTTAGGGATAGTATGTCTTTATATTCTGCATTTTTTTTTATTAATATTCTGTTGTTACACTGCAATAATACTTGTTATTTTGGACATAGGAAAATTATTTTTAATGTTTTAACGCAAAGACTGATTTAATAAATAATAATAACAGTAATAATTTGTTATACCTATTAACAACAAAATTTAAAATCATTTAATATAAACATTATTTTAAGTAGTAGCAAAATATAAACAACAAATTAGATGTCAAAATTATTTATATTAGATCCTATTTAAAAATAATATAGTCTCTAAATTTTTGGCAAAGTTGGTTTATTAAAGAATAATAATTACAGAACTAATTTGTTATATTAACAACAAATTTTAAAATCATGAAATATAAACATTTATTAATTTTCTAAGCATGCAATGTAATGGAAGGAAAATATAAATAAAAAATTAGAAATCAAAATTATTTATATTAGGTGCTTTATATTACTATTTAAAAATTATATTTACTTTTACTGGCATTTACTTTAAAAAATAAATGAAATATTTCTTCCCAAAAAACTACATGTAAGAGAATTAGCATAAACAAAATACAAACATTGTTAACCTTTTTTATAAATTGGCACGTGTAAAACTTTTATTTTAATTTTCTCACCCCATAGTTTGAGTTCGATAACCATTTACGTAACCACATTACTTAAATATGATTATTAAGTTCCAACTAATTCATATTATTAAAACATCTAAAATACACATATGTATTTTTAAAATTAATTGTAAGTTCATCTCATCTCTGTTAAAAATTGCTACTTCTCCTAAAAATTTCCCTTTAAAAAAATGCAATCTAACCTAACCATAATATACCATATAAAATTAAATAATTGATAGATCGGGCTACGGAAAATCACACAAATTTTCGGAAAAATTTTGATCACTTCGCACACAATCGTCAATTAAAAAAAACTACTATTTTAGTATTTTAAATATTTTAATAATAGCATAGTATTTACAAGGCGAAGTTATAAAATTTGGAAGAACTAATAATGCACTGACGCACACAAAAATCAAACGAATACTAAATTTCATTTATCAAAAGCATTCGATAGTCGTGGCGCAACGATAACCATTTAGTCGCACGGCGAGGTTGTCACATATGCTTTAGTATACAAATGAATGAATGATTTTATGCGAATAAAACCATTCGATAGTTGAAATCATTCATTCAGTAACCATTCGATAGTCTAATTCATTCGATAGTTCCCATCGCTAATTTATAGTGCTGCGCAATTCAGCATGGAGTTAGCCGGGTCTGTTGATTTTGTTATAAAATAATACAAAAATAACAAGCCTACACTTCAAAACTAAACCCAAACGAAGGACTTTTCTATTTCGCATGACACAAGGCGAATTTCCATAAAGCGCTGTCATAAAAATATTTTATTTTGTGAAATGGCCGTTATATATCAAGTCACCCTAGCTGACCCGACGTCGCACAAAAAAAAACGGCGTAATATGTCCCCAGGTCTGCTCTAGGAGCGCCGGCATCAGATAAGAGTTATTTTAGGGCCTTTTTAGGTTTTAAGGAGTGCGGAGAGGAAGGGGGGAATATAATAATTATTAATCATAGGATTACGACGTGTGCGAGACATATTGTTAGGTTGGGGTTGCACACATTGGCATTTTTCTTTATAATGGAATAAAATAAAATAAACCTACGATAATACTTTTACCTAAATTCTAATTTTACATTCGATTTTTTAAGTGATCGAGATTATAATAATATGGATTTTATTAAAACTGCTGTTATTTACTAATTAAAAGGTGTAAAATAGGAAAATATAGGCCATTGTAATTGTACAAAAACAGTAATTGATATAGGGGACATTTTAACCTTCATCAAAAATTATCTGAAAAACAAGGCTCAAATTAATTTTCTCACAAAAGCAAGGTATCGGAGGTGTATACAGGGAGGTGTATACAGGGAGGTCCGAACTGTATTCTGGAAACTTCGGCAGAATATTTTGCAGGTAAAAATATGTAAAAAAGTTCGTATAAATGTATGTCCTAAAATGTTTAGTTTCGGATATACAGGGTGTAAAAGTTTAAATTTTATTTCGATTTTTTTCAAATAATTTCTGAAGTAGCGTCAATATTTGGATGAAAATTGGTGTCTGGTAGTTTTTTGGCATGATAAATTTGATTTTGATGTCAATATAACTCCTATTTGCAGGGGGCGCCACCTACATGTGTTTTAACCGTTTTGAAGTGTAATAACTTTTCGTCCGTACCTGTATAAAAGTACTGAGTGAAAAAATATACATTTCCGTGACTTTTTACGTAAAAAATATATCTTGGTAAAAATCGCTATGAGTAACCGTTCTCAAGATATTTAGAATGGATTTTTAGTCAATACATGTCATTATTGGCAAAAAATAAATACGTTAAGTAGATATAATAGTTATTTGACTGAAATAATAAATTCGGGAAATGTTTATTTTTTAAATTAATTATAAATTTTTCTGTAGAGAATTGACGATAAAACAGTTTTTGTTGAACTTTTGGTACAAAAACATTTCAAATTTATGATTCCAGTATAATAACTATTTAGTTAACATTTTTAATTTGTGTCAATGATGACAGGTATTGATAATTTCGATTCCAAATATCTCCAGAACCGTTACTCGTTGCGATTTTTCCCAAGAGACCTTTTTTACGTAAAAAACGTCGTAAATGTATATTTTTTACTTAGTAGTTTTATACAGGTACGGACGAAAAATTATTACTCCTCAAAAGAGTTAAAACACATGTAGGTGGTGCCCTCTACAAGTAGTAGTCATATTGACATCAAAATCAAATTTCTCATGTCAAAAAACTCCGAGACACCAATTTTTATCCAAATATCAACGTTACTTCAGAAACTATTTGGAAAAAATCGAAAAAAAATGAAACTTCCACACCCTGTATCTCCGAAACTAAGCATTTTAGGACATACATATATTTATAGGATCTTTTTTACTTATTTTTATCTGCAGAACACGCTGCCGAAATTTCCGGAATACAGTAAATAAAATCTACATAAAATTTTCTACATATTTTTTTGAAATTTTCATAATTTTATGACTATATTTACTATGTTTCTAAGGCTTTTGAAAATATGTAAAAAATAGCTAAAAACCGGGCATTTTTTCGACTTTTTCCATACATTCGGTCATGAAAATTGGCGATTTTTGTGATGTCAATGATGCTAGGGGGGTAGTGGGTCAGTTACTACCCGCTACCCTGCAAAATAGGTAGACAGTACGGAACTTTAGAGGTACGCCAATGAACAGCCTCTAATTATTCCGAGAGTATTCAAGTATGCTAATCAGGGAGCACGGTACATCAGTACCACTTTAGAAGAACATCTTTAATTGTTTTTAGAACATTTTTCGAGGCTCGTAAATTTTCCGAATCTCCTTTAAGCGCCGGACTGCTATTTTTAGAACATTCAGCCGATTTAGAAAACGTAAAATGCATTCTTAGGGGCGATTAAAATTTATAGCGCTAATGAGGTGCCGTAGGAATGTCTTGTTATACGTATTGAGTGCTACTAAAACATAATCAATGATTTAAATATCCGTATAATTAAAAAATAAACAGGGCCAAGTTTTCTTGGAGATGACGATCGATGAAATTCATCAAATTTTCAAAGCAGTCTACGAGAAAAAAAGTTTGGGAACTTCTGCCCTGGAACTATCTTGAAGGATGTACTGAACTAATCAATTTTTGATTGTTTTTGTCGAAAGAGAATATACTATAATAGACCAACATAGTTACCAGGATATGTCAGTGCGACCTGGTAAATGTGCAGTTCTTTGATTATGCCATGACATAGGACATTGACAAAGAGCTAGATAGAGGAATTTATCACAGAACTTCAAAATGCTGATGACTGCGCTCTAGTTGTAAAAACATTACAGCAATTACATGAAATGCTGAACACATATACACCTGGGCATACGAGTCTTTGGGCCTTAAAATAAAAATAATTATTAATAACGGAATTTAATTACCTCGGCAGTTTGATTTCGGAAAAGGCCAATATCGACTCTGAAATTCAGCTATCTGTCTGTATTTTTTTTAATTATTATTAATTAGCCTTAACAGGAGTAAAAAGGAGACGTTAACTTATCTTACTGATATGAAAAAGTGAAGTAAGTAAAGTATAACTTATCGTTAACTTTAAGTTACCTATATATCATAAAATACTTTACTTCCTGGACTTTTGGAATCATCCCTTTTAAAGAAAATGTTTTCCTTGAGAGAAGAAGATGCTTTCAGAAAATATGACTCATTTAGTATGAATCTATTCCTACAAAACAAAAATGCATTTCAGACGGGTCAGTAAATACAGATCACCCCGGACTGCCTCTACCCATATCCTATCATTACCTTAAGCACTTTTATGGTAAAATATTCAAAATAGAACTTTCCAGTGCGATTAATACCTATGCGAATTCTAAGAGAGCCAATTGCAAAAGGTTTAATTTGGCGTTTGGGATGTGTGGTCATCTTTTCGTCTGACGATGGGCCCGAAATTACGGCAGATTTCGGGACACACCGTCAATTTTCCGAAAATATTCCGATGCGTAATAATGGTACAGTAGCTGTCCGTTTTGATCTTTATACCGGGGCCGTGTTATTATAGTTGCTATTTGAACCAATTTGTATGAAAATGGCCCAACGCGTTTTGTTTCCCAGGTTTCGGTTTGAATTTTGCTCGAGTCGATGGGTGTACGAACAGTTTTGGTTTTGAATATCAGATCGACTTATAAATAAGTAAAATGCTTTCTTAAGCAGATGTTCATAATAATCAGCCCGTGGATTAACCGGTCTTTATTTAGTGAAATTTCAGATTTTACTCCAATTTAAGCCTTGAAAACTTTGAATAAAATTATTAAGGATGGAGTATAATGCATCCATACAAGTACAATCCATGTATGCATACACGACAGATGAAATATTTGCAAACGTTGCAAAACCAGGCGAACCAGACGGTTTGGTAAAATACTGGAATCGTCAAATGTTGACGTTTTCTAAATGTCAATACCTCTATTATAAAATTTATCTTTTATGCATTTTTAATGTACCTATTCTCTGCTTTTAAGTTTGCTTCTTCTTTTCAATGGGGTTTAATATTGAAAAGTACTTTGTTAATAAATTGTTAAACTCGTCAGACAGCTCAGGTGAAGATTTGCAGGTCCAATATTGAAACAGATCAATAATAAATAAACAAATCTACTCAATATTTATATTTTTATAGCTTACAAAACATTCACGATTACTTGTTTTGTTTTTCATGTTTTCTTTAAATGTTCCTGACTTTAAGAAACAATGGCTGCATGATAAGTTTAAATGGTCCTAAAAAGTCATTCTATTTAGCTAATGAAATTTATTTACCTTTACTGCCTACTGCCTACCTGCATTGCTTTTGGATGTAAATAACAAAATAAAAAAAAAATCAAAATATGTAAAAAAAAAACAAATAAATTATGCGTGTGCAAGCGTTTTCCCGAAAGACTAACTGTTTTTTAAATAACAAATATTGTAATATTTGAGGGGCGTTTTCACCCTCTTGGAATTTGAGATTCGAGAAACCCCTCCTTATCGAACCTCTACATCCCACAGTCAATCCTGCCAAAAATCAGCTTTAAACGTCAAGCAGTTTGAGCAGAATCTTGATTACTCAATGGTCATATTTTACGAAACACCTTGTATAAATTTATAAAAAAACTTAAAATATGTAAAACAACAAAATAAAATATACGTGTTTAAGAGTTTTTCCGAAAAACTCACCGGTTTTTAAATAAAAAATATTTTAATATTTGAGGGATAGTTTCACCCCCTTAAAATTCGAGTTTCGAAAAATCCCTTCTTATCGAACCTCTACACCCTAAAGTCAATCTGTTTTCCTGACTATTACTGCAAATGCTTATGATAAGGTGAATTTTTGTGTTATGATTGAAAAACTGGCAGATCTCGGGTTTATCAGGTGATTGAGTCGCTGTGGTTTTAACTTCATACTTAACTTCGAGAGTTCAAAGAGTTAAAATTCGAGTTTCGAAAAAATCCCTTCTTATCGAACCTCTACACCCTAAAGTCAATCTGTTTTCCAAAATCAGCTTATTTCAAGCGCTTTAAGCAGGATCGTGATTAATCAATGACCAGATTTTCGAAACACCCTGTATACATTTTTAAAAAATCTTAGAATATGTAAAAAAACAAAATAAAATATACGTGTTTAGGCGTTTTTTCGGAAACTTGACCGTTTTTTAAATAAAAGATATTGTAATATTTGAGGGGTGGTTTCACCCTCTTGGAACTGGAATTTCAAAAAATCCCTTCTTATCGAACCTCTACACCCTAGAGCCAAAATTGAGCTTCTTCCGTTGAGTGGTTTGAGCAGGATCGTGATTAATCAGTATGTCAGTCACTTTTGTATGTCAGGATTTTATATATTAGTATAGATTACGTGAATACGTAAATAACTATGGAAACTGTGGCAAGCATATCAACGACTTACATTTATATTCTTTTTTTGTTGCACACATCTATCCTTGTCGAGGACCTATCGTTCACGCGCCAAATTTGAATATTAACTTTAAAAATTTAATTTGTAAAATGAATATATTTGCACAATAATTTAAAAAATTCCACAAATAATTTAAAAAATCTCTTAACAACCCATACAGAAGGAACCTCAAAACTAATAGATCGACAGAGCTCAAATAAGGGGAAGAAGAATTATTCTTTAGATAATGTTTGACGCATCTAATCGGCACTATATCAATTCCATTCGCACAACGTTTCGAATTCGCTAATAGTCACCCATTAGCAAATGGTATACGATCAATCGGAGAAACGCACAGTATTACGGGTAGCGAGCGCCGAAACCTTTTAAAAATTTCATGGGAAAATGCCCGCGAGACGTCTCTTTCTGCAGTGCCTCGATGGACCTTTTAAGAGACAATCGGCCGGTAGCCGGTGCGGCAGACCGTGAACAACAACTCGAAATCGAGAACGGTCTTTGGAACGCTAATCTATCCACTTTTGCACAACATTTCTAGCTATTTTTCGATGACAGAATACCTACGCTAATCATGGGCTCGAATTCTGTAAATTGTTGAACAGGAACCATCCTAAACATAGATGATTTAAAAACTGTGAAAGTCGCAGTGAAAACAGCAAAATTTACGACTCTGTGTGTGCTCCCTTGCTCTTTAGTCAAAAAAAACGGGTTTGTCAATAATTTCGTCAATAAGTAATAGCTAATTTTTACGAGTTACGAATTAAACATTTTAAGAATAATGACCCAATAATAAGTTAAGATTTTACTTTGAATGTAGTAGACAATGATTCAGTATTAAACATATACATACATACAGCCGTTACTCGCTGACGAGTATTCGACACACATAAAGAAAATGGTCACGCAAGGCGTTTTCTTTCATGAGCTTTTCTGTGACTGAAAAGCCCGATACGTGATGTTATCTGCCTACCGCACTCCGGACATTCAAAAATCTCATTGCTTTGTTGCCTCTCTACTTTTTGGTTGCCGCTGTTAACTGAGTTTACAACCCTACTCCATTGAGTTCTAATGTGAGCTGCTTTTTCCCACTCATTCTGCATGTTAATTCCCTTTTAAATTTTCGTGGAAAAATGCTTGTAATTTTTCAGTTGTCCACCCGTATACCTTTTTACCGTCCACAAGCTCACCGTAAAAGCAGAGATTTTGGTATGCGGTTTTCTTGCATTCTGCATACGTGACCAGCCCATCTTAAGCGGGATTTTGTGACCATGACTTCAATACTCTCGCAGTTAGATTTTTTCAAGGACCGATACGTTTGAGACATGATGGAACCACCGGACTCTTAACCTGCATGTCAAAAGGTGTCTCTGTTGCAACTTGTTCAATGCGTTCATGATCATCGATCGTGAGGCACCCAGGTTTCGCTCCCATATATCATGGTGGGGATTATAATTGCTCGGTATACTGCAAGTTTTGTTTTTGTACTCAAGTCATGATTGTAGAAAACCCTGTCTTTTAATTTCCAGAATGCTCTTGAGGCGCTACTAATCCTGTGCTGAATTTCAGAGTCAATATTGGCCTTTTCCGAAATCAAACTGCCAAGGTAATTGAATTCACCACATATTCGAATAGTTCTTCTCCGATTTTTTATAGCATTGTTGTGATCTTCCGGGGAGTGCACATGATTTAAAAATTGCCGATGTTCAGCTTAAGCCCAAAGCCTCTTAATGCCCAGGTATATGTAAGTGTTCAACATTTCTTGTAATTGATGTACCGTGTTTGCAACTAGAGCGCAGTCGTCAGCGTATTAGTTCTGTGATAAATTTTGTACGTCTTTTTTGCCCTGGAGTCAATTTTATGTTGAACAGACCGCCGTCATATCTGTATCTAATGCCCAATCCTCTCTCCTGCAGTTTGCTGTCCACTATAATGGAGAGCGCTGCCATGAATATGTTGAATAGGAGGCGCTAAGACACACCCTGCCTAACTCCTGTATTTGTTAGGAGATGGGTCGCTCAGTGATCCATGATGTGACACTCTTGAGAGACAATCGGCCGGTAGCCGGTCTTTGGAACGCTAATCTATCCACTTTTGCACAACATTTCTAGCTATTTTTCGATGACAGAATACCTACGCTAATCATGGGCTCGAATTCTGTAAATTGTTGAACAGGAACCATCCTAAACATAGATGATTTAAAAACTGTAAAAGTTGCAGTGAAAACAGCAAAATTTACGACTCTGTGTGTGTTCCCGCTCTTTGGTAAAAAAACGGGTTTGTCAATAAGTAATAGCTAATTCTATACGAGTTACGAATTAAACATTTTAAGAATAATGACCCAACAATAAGTTATGTTTTTACTTTGAATGAAAGTAGACAATGATTCGAAGTATTAAAACTAAAAGAGTTTCGGACTTCCATTGTCTTTATTTATTTTGCTTAGACAACATTTCGATCAGAAGTATCACTGACCGTTATCAAGTGTGAACTAAATTAAATCCTAAAACTACTGAGCTTATATACTAGAGCCGAGCATTCACCCGTGAATTTGTTGGGTGCAGTCAAGCATGAGGTTTTCCACTAGGAACACCTGGATTGGAGCGACAGTGACCTAAAATTAGAGTTGCCAACTTTCAAAATAAAAATTAGAGGACGAGAGGGTAAAAAAGAGGCACATTCGAACACAACATCTTTGGAAACCTCGCTCAAATGTCTAGAATTTACCAAAAAGTTATGTTAACGGTATGCGATTGGTGGTCCTTCTTACTTACTTAAAAATATTTTACTCAAAATTTGTTAAAATGAAACAAACCGTATAATAAATAACATAAAATAAGCTCAGTAAAGACTGACAAGTCCACAAAATTTCAAATCAAATTCAAATATGTCAAATGAATCGTCAAACAGAACTGTCAAGGATCCCCACCCTAGGGCCCCCTTTCCACCTACTGTAGCGTTTTTTGATAAACATTACCACTGCGAACGGCAGCTTTTCATCGGAGAGCAGTCGTGGATAAGGTATTTCACTGGAGAGAAAACTAATCAATAACAATAAACAAAAAAATATAGATATTGGGCGCCAGGCATGTACATAGAAAGAAAACACAGTTGTATATTACTTAAAACTAATGACTATATTTATTCAAGATGGACTGTGATGGTAAATAGCATTGTACAATTTTACTAATTATTATAGTGGTTATATGTCAACGAAAGTGGTGTTCAGAGTTGTACTAAATATCTATAAAAGTAGTACCATTACAAGACGTAATGTAATGAAACCTAAGATCTAAATCATATTTTAAATATTAAATCGACATGAATGTTCTTAACAACCTAACCACTAAACATAGTCTGTACGATATTACTTAAGATGTACGTTATTGTTTAAGACTGAAAACCAGAACCTAAATCTACACTTAGCTGTTCTTGAGGCAATCCTGTTTCGAAGAGTAGCAGCGTGAGGTAGGCTCATATCTCTGTACTGTCTGTCGGCGATCCTGTTGGCCAAAACAACAAAAGGGTCCAGAATGAGGACACCATGAATCAATACAGCCGTAGCTACTGACTAGGCTTAGAAATGGGAGCGAAGCAGCATTATGGGGACACTACCCGTACCTTGGAACACTACTAGGACCTTGGATAATGTCCGTAACTTGGACCATAACCTTGGACACAGTCCGTCCATAAGATAACGGTTCAGGGGAACACTACCCGTACCTTGTAAATTACTAGGACCTTGGATAATGCCCGTATATAAGATAATGGTCCGTCCATAAGACCCTAAAAACATGAAACTCGTGTTTAAAACCTGCCCAGGTATAATAAACACAACAAACCTACCTCGAAACACTTCCGAGGGCTCAATAATAAACAAAAGAACTGTCCTTTCTTCCAATTAACATTCTGGAGGACAACAGCAAAAGTACACCAACATGTCAGCAAAATACAAATACGAGTTAAGGTGGGTCAATCCAAAACTCTACCCTAAAAATATTCAATAATAATATCGAATCTATAAAAGATAATAACTCATCTTTACCTGCTTCGAAATGGCAGCTGATTCAGATTATACAGCAAGATTTAGAGAGAGTTGACAGAAGCGATGTTGACAGCGCCTCCACAGAGCAGTGAAACGATAACAGGGTTGGCGACTAGGGAACGTAAAAATTACGCCAAGCGTGCCAAATAAATTATCAGGCCTGAACGATACGGAATCCGATGACGATACGCCAGACATCATATAAATCATATATAAAAAATACATGTAACGAACTAAAAACGTTACACTACCAATACTTGGATAGCATTATACTCCTTCCTTAATCTTTTTATGCAAAGAGAGAGGCTATCATGTCATATCTTCATATATAAATTAGAAACCTGTACTTTAATGTCTTTTGATGTCTGGCGATGCGGAAAAAACTAAATTATTAGTTTTATAAAATTTTACTGACTGTCTAGGGCCTGTCTTTTGTGCATCTGCCACTGAGACACGTACCTAATCTTTGGACACGTCAAATTTTATGACAAGTTCATAAAACAGAGTGTCATTTTCATTTAATGACGGATGTGAATACAACCTCATTCGTTTATCGCAAGCGCGTGTTGCCGATTTTTAAAACTGATACAGCGAGATTAAATCGATAAATTCGACTATCTGCTTTTTATATCGCCGATGAATTTTATTAATTAAAAATAATTCGACGTAATAAGCTGTGTCCGCCATCGGTCGATATTATTGACAGTTGCATCTGGCGAATGACAAAATTATAGAAAGTTTGAGAACATACTTATTATAAAAGCCTTTTAAAGTAAACTTGTATTAATATTTTTATTAATTTATGGATTTTTTTAAACAGGTTATCCCTAAAATATTCACCACATCTGTCGATTTTATTTTCAGAGTGAACAGAATAACGGCGTCAACTTGAGTTGCAAATGACGATTGATGACATTCCCCAGATAATATTACATACAAATTTCCTAACACTTTACTATTGCGCCACATTATTATTCTATATTCCATCTCTTTTACCGTTCATCTAAAACAATTCTTGAGAAATTAGTTTTTGTCGACACCAAAGAACATCGACAGAAAATATCCGAGACAATAATAATATCATTTTAATCTGTGTGAGACATAGCTCAGTAGCGTCAAAACTATTAGAATCCGTTACGTTTATCGTAGTTTTTCTTTAAACCATTTTTGTCATTACCCGTTATTATTATCATTATTTAGCCATCAGTGGGTTCAGTTGCAAGCGAATGAAGAGAAAAAAAAACTAGTTGAAATAGTTGAATTGATTAGAAAAAATGGTGAGAGTAAATGTAAGATTAATGATACAATAACCTTAATAGGGACTGGGCAACGGCTCAGCTACATCGAAACACCGGTTCTCTATAGATCACCGAAGTTAAGCGACGTTAGACGATGATAGTCTATGGACGGGGGACCGTCTGGAAACTCTGTCGTGCTGTTGTTCCATGGCGAAAGTGTAAAATCTATTGACACACGTTGCTCATTCGCTCTGGTTCTAGGCCGGATGAGATCGGATATCTCGTGAGTAAGAGTCGATTTAGACACTCGTCAAGTCGGTAGGCCATTGACAATGATATGGCCGAGGATAGGTAACTGTTCCCTAAATCTGACTAAATGTGACAAAACTTTGCTCACTGGGTTAGCAATACATACCTATTTACTTTTTTAAGTTTGTATATTAAGACTACTGTTTTTTGTCTATCTATTTACATGTTTGTATATTTACATGTTTATACATTTAGTGTTTCATTGATAGTGTTGTATTTTGTTTGTGTGTTTGGTAAATGCCATAAGCTAAATAAATAAACTATTTTATTTTGTAGATTTTCTTAACGTTGCGAAATACCCATAGGACTTTTTTTGAGATTATGTCAATGTCATAACCGACTCATTGGTACGCCAACTTGAGGACGATGCTTTCTTTTCGATTCTTCTTGACGATTCCAAATTCTTCTTGACGATTCCATATGTGGAAGGAACTTCGGAGAATATCGGGCGAATAGCTAATAAATATAACATTAAAATTGTTTTTAAGTCTGGGACTACTCTAAGAAGTGTCCTAACAAAAACAAAACCTGAATCATCAAACCAAGAGAAAGTACATGTACGACTTGACGAACATAAAAACATACGCAAAGAGGTGAAACGATGAAGTCTTGCAGATAATGTGTGGTCCAAGCACCACAACATAAAATGGTCGGAGCCCGAGTCCAGAAAACCCCATTGGAAAAAGCGCAAATCTAAAAAGAGGCCGTATTCATTTCTAACAATAATAAAATCTTTAGCAATCCAAGTATGGAAATTTCAACAATATGGCAACCACTCATAAAACGCGGTCGATCTAAGTTTTTTGATATGCTCCTTCCTTAATATTTTTATTCAGAGCTACCATCATCATTTTCGTGTTAGATAGTAGACTTTTTTATTAAAGACGTTTTAGAAATACTAATAAAATTATGAATGTAGCCTATAAATAATTATGTTGTAGCCTCACTTACATATTTAGATACCCTCTTTGTAGCTGGGCCCATTGTTGTCTATTGTTGGCTATGCCGGCACAAGTTATTCCCATGGTACAAAGAATACAAGGTATGATATTGCGCAGGTTGGTCGCTACGTCACAGGTGATAACAGGCTATTGGTCAGCACGCTCCGCGCGCCAGTTCAAATCGTCAAGATATTGTTAGAAACCTGTTTTTTTTTGTTTATATACCGTCATTGAGTTATCGCTAAGCAAGTTACTGTGGAGCAGTGCATAAGGAGTCGGGCTAGGAAGCGAGAGACCGGAGTTCGAATCCCGGCCGGAACATCACTTTTTATTTATTTTTTTAAATACTGTTGTATTCTATAGTTTATTTTTGTAGTATAAAAAAAAGAACTATTTATTCTGTTATTTTTTAATCTCCGTTATTAATATAAATTGATTGTTAGTACAATACCTCATTTAATATAAAATAATATTCTACTTTTTGAAATGTATCGGGCCCTAATTGTACCTAAAAGTAATATATTTTTAGTGATATACCATATTGTAAACTATTTAATATTTTAGTCACTTAAAAAGTTAATTTGCATTGAATAATTGCCTACCATTAAAGGAAATTTGAGCTATATAATCCTTGATGGGCATATTCTGGGTATGCAAATACTTCCTTTAAATTTTGGGTGTCGTTCAACCGATTTATTCTCAAAACCAGAAACTTCTACATATAAAAAGAAGCAGAGGTCACTAATTATAATAAACTTCACCCTTGGTATTACTTCCACTAATTATAATAAACTTCACCCTTAGAATTACTTCTATCACAATTACAATACGTTCATCTGCATTGGCATTTTCTACTTTTCGATGGGAAACAATAAACTTCCCAATATTTTTTAAATGATGTAACAATTCCTCTTGTGGTTACTTTTCCATAGATATCCTCAACTCTGTCCTCATGTGAATTCAGAGGCAATGAAAATGAAAATTATTTACCATAAACATCGCAAACTAAAAACCTAATAAACAATTTTATACCGAATATAGAAATAAATTCAGTATTCTTACCTATCGTCCAAATCCATGTTAATAGATAATTATTATTTTTAAATATATTTTTGGAACTGCTGGTTTTAGTAATTATTAAATTAAACGAACTAAAAAGTCTTAAAAATAAACAATTCTTAACCATAACCTCAAAAATGCAGATCTCCTGTCAACTTTCTTTATTTTTTATTTATTCATTATTTTCCTAGTGACGTCACAGGTGGTATGCGCGAACTGAACGAAATTGGAGCCGCTATCGATCATACCTTGTATTCTTTGTACCATGAGTTATCCCTGCTAATTTCCTAATATCATGGTTCCATCTCAGGTTCGGTCTTCCTCTAGGTCTCTTAATTCCTCGTATTGCTGTAATCTTTGTGGTCCATCTGTTGTCCGTCCTTCTTGCCAGGTGTCCTGCCCATTGCCACTTTGGGGATTTGATTCTGTGGATTGACACCTATTACCTGGGTTATTTTAAAATATGTAAAAAAACAAAAGCGTTTTTTCGGAAACTTGACCGTTTTTTCAATAAAAAATATTGTAATATTTGAGGGGTGGTTTCACCCTCTTGGAACTGGAATTTCGAAAAATCCCTTCTTATCGAACCTCTACACCCTAGAATCAACCTGTATTCCAAAATTGAGCTTCTTACATTGAGTGGTTTGAGCAGGATCGTGATTAATCAGTATGTCAGTCACTTAAGGATTTTATATAATAGTATAGATTTTAGTAAACATTTAATTAGTAGTCCTTTTGATCAGCATTAAATACCATTTTACCGAGATTTCAATGATGACGTTCCAATTTGGGACGCTAATTTGTGATTACGAACGCCACTGACTTTTCTACGACCCATTTAAAACAAGAAATTATCTTCCTGCGAATATCGAGCTTTTATTTTATTTTGTTTTTCTTTTAGTTTTGGTATATATAAAAAATGATCAGCTGGTAGGAACACGCGTCTTACGTGCGAAGCGACGAACATCTGCTCAAGTTTTTGATAAATTTGGTACCGCTAATGAGTCGATTTTAATTGGCACAAAATATAATTGGTCTTAATTTATTATTCGCATATTTTTGTATTTTTTTTCTTTCTATATAATGAATGTAAAGACCGGTTAAGTTTTTGCCAAATTGCCTTAATCAGCCCTTTGTGTCCTGGTTTGTATAGAACTAATTAAAAAAACTAATTTGGGTAATTTTAACCAAGGAGTTTTTGAAAATGTGTATTCAACATTTATGATATAGAATAGATAAAAAGGACACAATATATTTTATAGTCTACTAGTTTTTTAGTATACAGGGTGGCGCACCTCATTCGCCTCGGTTGATTATTCGAAAACGGAAAGATGTAGAAACAAAATATTTTATGGGTATATGTAGAGAGACAATGTGCATAATTTACAATTATTTTGAAATGTACAGGGTGTGTCAGAACTAAGATCCATACCAAAGTTATATTTTTTCTTATGGAACACCCAGTATTTTATTTCATTACTGGATTCTTGGACATAAAATAACGCATTTATTATAAGGGTTTGATATGTCTAAAAGCTTTGGTTTTTATATATATATATATATATATATATATATATATATAGTATATATATATATATATATATATATATATATATATATATATATATATATATATATATATATATATATATATATATATAATATATATATATATATATAAGGGTTTGATATGTCTATAAGCTTTGGTATTTGGTATATATATATATATATATATATATATATATATATATATATATAATATATATATATATATATATATATATATATATATATATATATATATATATATATATATATATATATATATATATATATAAACCTGGTAAATATGTAGTAATAAGTAAGGTATAAAGTTGTGATTAGTTGTTGGTTTATAGTATATATGAAATTTAATATAGGAAAATGGTTTATAAGACTCTCTTCTAAAATGACAGCTATCTTAATTTGAAAGCTAAACCTGACGCCGTTTTTTATGGTGCAGTACAAAAAACATTTTATATAAGATTGTAACCCTATTGTTCAGAACAATTTACCTGTGTACAAAATAAATCACGAATCAGTAATGTATTACTTTTGTACAGGGTGGGTCTACGATAGAGTAAAATTTATTATTCTATTTGTTTAATCTTATCGGAAATTTCAATATTATTTTGCGAAATAAAATGCGAGTATGTCTATAGTCGGGAAGATAGAAAAAATACTAATTGCATACCACAAACGTTCACAATACCTTTTTCTATCAAGTTTCAATTACACAATTATACGAACAACGAACAAAATGGATAAGTAGTCATTATTTTTTTATTTTTCCAAGAAATTCCAACGACCAGCAAGTTATTATTATAAAATATAAACATCGGTTTCGTAACATATCGAGATGCCTTCCGTTTAATTATTAACAATCACCAACAATACGAAAAAAAATCAACAACCGCAACAAAACAAAGAAAAGAAAACAATTAAAAATGGCAATTATTTACGCTAATTAACATAAAAAATAGCTGGGTAATTATTGCGAAAATGATATAATAAGTACATACCGGCTGCAAGTGCATCGGTAAGTAGCATCTTAAAAACGGTTTCCCTAAAATTTCATTGTTCTTGATCTTTTTAAGTATAATCTGTGATGGGGAAATTATATATATATATATATATATATATATATATATATATATATATATATATATATATATATATATATATATATATATATATATATATATATATATATATATATATATATATAAAAACGATGAATTGTTGTTTTAAAGACATTATAAATATAATTTCTTGTAAAAGGTAACCTACCAACCTCTGTTAGTGTAGCTAGAGTGTGTTCATTATTTTTCCTTTATTTTCGCCAAATAATTATGCAAACAAGATAAACAGGTGGGATTTGCGGCTCTGTGGACTTACTCAAGTAGCATTTTTGGACATATTTTAGGTAATGTTTCTAATAATCGTGTCTGTTTCTTGACAAAAAATGGAAAAGGTATGGCACAAATAAGAAACAGTTTCGAAACTATATATTTTATATGGCTTTATTATATGTGTTTCCAATGTGATGGCACTAGCCGTTTCCTGAAATGTTGCGATGCGGAATCAAAACTTTTAGAGGAAATGTTTCGAAACATTTTCGGCAATTTGTGTCCAAGATGTTCCCGTTTTCAGCAGCCACTGTTTCTAAATGCGAAAAAACAAAATAGCGAACTAAAATAGTCTATGTCGGTGTGTGGGTTTCAAAATGAAAACAACCGACCTCCATCATAATTTTGTTGTCTTAAGATCTTTGTTTTTAGGATTTCTCGCACAAAAAATATCTGGCAAAAGCAAATTCATCGTTTAATTTAATAATGTACTTTCATATGTTTAATGTCTCTTCTATAATATATTCAGTAATCAGTCTGATGAGCCACGTCCTAAAAATCCTCCTTAATATCATCCAAACACGTATATACCTATAGGAAGCTCGATGAAAACGTAGGTGAAACTCAGTTCGGATTCAGAAAGGGATTGGGCACCACAGAGGTTCTGTTTTCAATACAAGTCCTAATCCAACGAGCACGCCACCTCAATGTAGATGTCTTTGCGTGCTTCATAGACTTCGAAAAGGCCTTTGATAGAGTCCAGCATGACAAACTCATCTCGATTTTACAGGAATCAGGAATAGACGATAGAGATACAGAGATAATAGCAAAACTTTATCGTCAACAAAAGGCCGTGGTTCGAATCGAAAACGAAACTTCAGAAGAGTTTAGTGTAAGGAGGGGAGTGTGACGGGGCTGTATATTGTCGCCTCTGCTATTCAATATGTACTTGGAACATCTATTCAGAGAGGCACTGACATAGAGATGGCACAGAGGATGGGCTGGTTTAAAATGGAGAAATAATAAACGATTTCATATATGCAGATGGTACCGTTCTGTTGGCCGATACCGCTGAAGGTCTCCAAAGGCTTATAGATCATGTGGCGAATACATGCAGCAGATACGGAATGAAGATGAACTGCAAGAAGACTAAAACATTGATCATTAGCAAGAACTACATCAACAACTTTCAGTTCACTGCTAACAACATCGTTCTCCCAGCGGCCGAGACAGTTGCATACCTGGGCTGCACCCTGACTAAAGACTGAGACCACTCTCGCAAAATAAAACACCGAATCGAAATCGCGAGAGGTACATTTAACAAAATGTGAAATGTACTATGCAACCTGTTCCTCAACGTCCGCACTAGAATCAGAATCCTGAGATGCTACGTGCTCTCAACCCTTCTATATGGAGCAGAGGCGTGGACCCTTACCGACGCATCATGCAAGCGTGTGGAGGCATTTGAGATGTGGTGCTATCGGCGCATGCTTAGGATTTCATGGGTACATCGCGTGTCAAATGAGACTGTACTACATCGCATCAACAAGGAGTTGGAGTTTCTGGTGAATGTTAAACGAAGAAAACTGAAATACTTCGGACACATCATGCGGAACGAGAAATACCGCCTACTCCAACTCATACTGCAGGGGAAAATAGAAGGCAGAAGGTCAGCGGGACGCAGACGAATATCGTGGCTGCGAAATCTACGAACATGGACCGGATTGACGTCAACAGCTTTGTTCAGAACGGCAGTGAACAACCCATATAGCACGTCCAAATGAAATTACATTTCTACAAGGGAGACACATGAGAAACAACATATGTTAAAGTGAACCTAAGTGTTCATCTAGTTCTAACATATACATATGAGATACACGCAGGTTTATATTGATAGAATTGTGTGATACAGTGTTTACTAGTTGTATACCGTATGCACTCAAGATTCTAAAGAGTTTTTTGTAACGTAACAAATAATTATTAAAATGATGAAATCTGACGTCGGTATATGAAACATACAGTGTATAAGTCATATGTATGTGTGATACTTCGTATCATAGTTGTGCATATAGTACACACCTTGTAAAAATGTGACGTATACACATAATATAAATATCTATATAGTTTGTAATAGTGTACTGTTGTGTCTACATTTTAGCATGAAATGAAGGTGTGCGCATGCGCGGATAGCCTCAGCGTAGATACACCGACCAAGTGTATCTTATGTGTCCTCTCTCCTTTCTCCTTTCTAGGAGTGGTATGTGTTAGCAGCCATTATTGTTTTATCATTCGGAAGCTCTATATAAATGTTCTGTTTGTGTGTAGTTTAAGAGAGATTTTAAGGTAAGTACAAGTTTTTAATTAACTTGTTACACCTTCCTAAGAGTATTATTAATATTATAGCAGCGATTCTTCCCTTACTCGATACCCAATTTACCAAATTTTGACTCCAATGAATGAAAACTCCAAATATCCTCGTACAATGATAAAGAAGTTAGCTGAGTTAGCTCTGCAATATATTTTTTTTTAATTTGGAAATAATACAAATCTAAATGGACCATAGAAAGAAAGATTTAAATACTTCAAAGAACTTTTTAAACTGATATTCGGTAAGTTATTGATGGATCAATATACAGATATGTTCAATATTCAATAATCAGTTTCATATAAAATTTAAGGGTGAGATTGTTAATCTGGAAATAAAATACAACAAAGTCCAACAAAGTGCTCGATGAATGAGTATGCTAATAAACCAACTGCTGGGAGGAAAAAGAGGAGAAAAAAATTACTAAACGAGGTCCACCAAATCGTGGCGATATACCATCAGTGTTTACCATTTTAGTATGTTGTTATACTAGGTACTTATATTTTTAATACATTTTGATACAAATTCTGTTCTTTTACAGTGTTTTCTTACTTCTGGTTTCTGCAGTGTAAATAATTATTATTATTGTGTTATTTGTGCTATTGCGTTATATAAAGAAATATAAGAATTTTATTTTTTAACCACTTAATCCATTTTATGGAAGAAAAATGGTACATTTAATACAAAACAAAAATGGAACAATTTTAAGGCTACTTCTCTTGAACTTACGATCGAGATACTTTTGGAAAATACATAGGCTTGCTTTCCTAATTTTCGTTCTAAAAAGTTATAATTGGTATCATTGAATAAATATTTCTTAAAAAGAACGAAAAGTTAGGCATCAAATCTTGTATTATTTCCTAAATTCGGTCATAAGAAGTAGTTTTATCTAGTACAAGATGTATATACGAAGCAAAATACATACGTATACACGTATGTATATACTGCAATGTGTAAACATAATTTAAACGTAATACACAAGCACTGTGTATCCTACGGCACACTGTGTATCCCTTACTTTGTGTATACGTAAATGCTAAACTGTGGCTACATTGTGAGGCGGACGTTTAACCTTTGTGCATACGTGTTGAACTACAATGTGTAAACGTAGCATATTAACATCGGGGGAATTGTGTCACCCTGTGTCTACATCTAATAATGTAAACACATCGTAAATGTGATTTGATGTGCTGTATGGGAAAGTAATATGGATCAATGTGATAGCCAACATCCAAAGAGGATAGGCACTTTAAGAAGAAGGTTTTTTAACTGTTGAGCAAACGTTTCTCTCTTCCAAACCCCTTTTTGTTGATCAATACTACAGAGAGGTACTTCTCAAAGTTGTACATTCTTGGTATATCATCCACTAGTAGATGGAGGAGTGAAATTTCCCTTTTGAGGGTGTTCCGAGCTCCTGATCTGACAATTCTTCCACTACTGTTTCCGTCAATAACCATTCTAATCATTGTCGCTAGTTACATTCATTAAACTAAATTAATAAATCTTCGATAAAGATATGCGTGTTTTGTATAATATCCTAATACCCGTACTATATTTCTAATCTAATATTAATATATTAGAAGCAACAGTTTCGCAATATCATTTCGTGAAACAACAGCACGCATCTTCGTCGGCGGCGCGTCGAGGCACGTCAGCTTTGCACCCGAAAAACACTTTGCAGTGCGCTGGCCAGGATTTCATTCAGCAGTAGACACGCCAGTCTCGTGTGTAGTGTTTGTTGTTATATAGTTGGTCTGTCCTTTCCGTGTCGAAAGGATAGACCCGCCCTCCCAACACGAACACCCGGCTCCCACAATAAAAATCTGCGAACTCTCGTTAAAGAATGTCAGCGAGAATGATAGTATACTCGTATATCGCCGTGACACACGTATTATCTGTTTTATAAAACGTTTGGACTGGATTTTCATCTATATTTCATATTTCATATCAATTAAACTTTTAGTTACGTAATTGAGGGCGCGATTTTTAAATTCATTGTTGCCAACCATGGACATATTCGGCGCCGTGCTGACTAACTCGAATTTTAATTTCGCGCTAGGGGTTTCACGTGGTAGCTCTTCTGTAAAAAGTGTCAAGTTGCTGTGTTTATTTGTTTATTTCCTGACATTGTCATTCGTTTTGACACTTTAGTTTTGTATTATAAGTTTTTGGTTGTTTAATCAAAATATTTTGAGGGTACTACGCAGAATAGCTGGGGAGACGCTTCTGGACAGGGAGAGAAATGAAAGCATAAGAAGAGCATGCAAGGTGGAAAATGTAAATGAGTGGGTACTCAGCAGAAAGGAAGAATGGAACGAGCATATCAGCAGAATGCTAGGTTGCAGAAGCTTAGGACATCCACGAAAACAATGGAGCGACAACTTTACAGTCTGACCGGTAGAGACGACGCGACGCAACCAAACAGGCGATTCACCTAGTATGAAGAAGGAAGAAGAAGAAGGAAGAAGAAGAAGGAAGAAGAAGAAGGAAGAAGAAGAAGGAAGAAGAAGAAGGAAGAAGAAGAAGGAAGAGTTTTTGGTTTAAATATATAATGTTGTGATACTTTAAGCTTGAAAATGTTTACTAGCAGACGTTGCAGTCGAACATTGTTCTTTTTAGGACCTCTTTTACTGCAAACTGTACAAAATATCTTAATAGACGTAAAAAACTTGTTTCTAAAATATTTTGTAAACTACTCGTGTAAGAGTCTTGTTTTCCGTTAAAAAAAATTGTTTATATTAAATTGTGTTATTTTAAGAAATAATATTTTATTTGAATCTCTAATTGACTTTTCTTGACTGCATGTATAAAATGTCGTTTCCTAGACGATGCGGTTTGCATTGTTGATGATTATTTTGACTGACGTCGACATTTATCAAAAAATATTAAATTCAGATTATAATTGTGTGGAAAATATTTCTGGGACTGAATAGAAGGAATGAAGTATTATACAGGTATGTATGTATTTTGTTCACTCACGGGCATTACTGGGATTTGTGTAGGAATAGTTTAATATTATTTAGTTAACAGTTATCATTGAGCTTTAGTAGTAGATAGAGAAGGGTATTTTAGTATTACTTGTGTGTGTGTGTTTTATAGTAGACAAATATTTATCAAAAGGCATTTTAATATTGTTTAGTTAAAAGATAGATGTTTATCAAAGAGTGCTTTAGTGTTATTTATTATAGATACGTAATGGACAGCTATTTATCAAAGAGTATTTTAGTAATATTTATTGGGTGTGATTTATAATACCTGGCAAATTATCAAATGGTGTTTAGTATTATTATTTTGGAGTGTTTTATATTTTTACGTATGACACAAATTGTTTAACAACAACATTAAGCTATGTCGCTTTGTGGCCATCCCTTTTGTGCGTGGGAAAGACGCCTTGTCGCTTAGCTGCGGAACAACAATATTATGCTATGTCGCTTTGAGGCCATCCCTTTTGTGCGTGGGAAAGACGCCTTGTCGCTTAGCTGCGGAACAACAATATTATGCTATGTCGCTTTGTGGCCATCCCTTTTGTGCGTGGGAAAGACGCCTTGTCGCTTAGCTGCGGAACAACAATATTATGCTATGTGGCTTTGTGGCCATCCCTTTTGTGCGTGGGAGAGACGCCTTGTCGCTTAGCTACGAAACAACTAACTTAACTATTTTATATACTCGATTATGGGATGTGATCATGTGCGTTTTCCAGTAATGCTCAAGTATATTTTATTTTTATAGATTGCAAATTGCGTGATCATAGAGTGAGAGCATTACACAAGTGTCCCGGCATCTAAGGTGAGTTTAGCTTCTTTTGTTAATGTTGTTTGAATATTAAATTGATATTAACACCATTCATATATTATGCTATATAAACAAAAAAAAATATTTTATTTTTCTTACTCGCTCTTACCTTACGAGTGTAACGCGTGGGGGATTTTTTTTGGCGTTCCCTGTTGCCTTGTTCAATTTTGTTTCGTTTTGAGCTACTTCCAAAACGTAGCGGTATCTGTACCCGAGGCAAAGTATTTTTTTTTTATACGTCTCAGTGAAATAAGTAAACCTAGACGTTTCTAAGATCTAAGACTCTGTTTGGTTTGGTTACGATGATATTTCGTTAATTACATCTCGTTTTATGTTGATATATATTCCACAAAATTAATATTTGAACACGCGTTTATAATATGTAGAGTAGGTATTTAAGAACAAAACTTTCCACTCAATCTGCAGGAATATAATTACAATATGTTTATTATTAATTTTATTATAACGAATTAGTATATAAAATTGTGTATGTTAGGTTTGTTTACGCGGCATTAATAATTGATTAATAATTGGCCGATAATTGACATTTCGGGAAACACACGGAAAACTAAATATCTACCTATTGGTACAGAATTGAAATATAGATAGAAGCCTGCAATGACTACACCTAATCACTAGTAATAAGAGCAGATAGTAATAACTAACGTAACTTTGTCCACGAAGTTTATAGGATCTATACGTAAAACAATCTGAAATAATGGGATCTCTGAGTCGAAAAAATAAAACCAACACCGCCTATCCGAATTTTCTTCACATAAATCACCTGGTTCTTGTCCCCCGCCTCACTTCGGGGACCCCTATTATGCGAAAGCGGTGTCGGGTACGTCCCACGCGACTTGTCACCGGTAAAAGAGGGCCCGTGTCCGCGGAGCAGATAGGTACTACCGGGCCGGTAGCCGCAAATGAAGACATCAGCGGGGCTATTAAGTGCCGCCGCCGAGCCCAAATCTCGACAGTTTGTATGCTAATGAGACAGTGGCGGCCAGAGGGTACTACCAGAAGTATTTCCGTCTTAAAACTGAATATATAATCGAAAGAAAAAAACATTTACCCCCAATGGAAACCGTTTCGTTTCTTCTTGTCATTAGTCATGGCCGGAACAGCGATTTTTTAATAACAGGTACAAGCTGTTCCAGTTGGAAAAGATATCTGTTCCAAGAAACCTGTTCCAGTTCCAAACTGTTCCAAAACGAAAATTAATACCGTACTTGCGTCATTCTGATCGCCTGTTATTTTTCTTTTTAAATTTATATAAGACAATATTTTTTGCTTAAATAATGAGAGCTACTGGGGATTTTTCTGTTTTCTCTAAATTTAATCTACTATCTATGTTGCTATATTACCAAAATATAATGTTTTTAACTAAAAATTAAAAAAAACTATCAAATTTTCGAAAAATATAAACTTTTCAAAAACATGTTTTCCCGGAAAAAACTCATGAGAATCGAAATTTACAACCCCTAAAAATATGTGCACTTATTTAAGACCCACCCTGTATAAGCACTAATGAATAATACATTTTTTTAATATCTACTATATTTTTAATACAAAACAATATCCGACTGTTCTTACACTGTATTTTTCCAAAAAAAATATAATGCGATAATTATATTGCATTTGGCAACATCGCCAGCATTTTTTTATAATAAAAAATATTCCTTACCTATTCTGTTTCTGTTTACACTAAAAAAATAAACTATTTAAAAAAAATTATTATAAATTTAAAATTTATAATAAGAATTTAGTTGAATTTTAATTAAATATTTTAAATAACGGCAACAGCCACACTTGTTTTTTACGCCCCTGTGTCCCGATAACAGATAACACCTGAACGGTCGCGTCTGCTAGACTTGGCTAGACTAGCGAAACATTGAGCGAAACCGATATACGACCTCGATTATCAACTCAAACCAGTTCTTTTTATTTAACTGTTTCAAACAGTTCCAAGTTCCTAACTGTTCCAAGCCCTAAACTGTTCCAGGTCGCAAACTGTTCCAAATCTCAAACAATTCCAAGTCCCTAACTGTTCCAAGCGCTAAACTGTTCCAAGCCCTAAACTGTTCCAGGTCGCAAACTGTTCCAAGTCTCAAACTGTTCCAAGTCCCACTGTTCAGGTTGGGACTTGAAACAGTTTACGGCTTGGAACAGTTTAGCGTTTGGAACAGTTTAGCGTTTGGAACAGTTAGGGACTTGGAACTGTTTGGGACTTGGAACAGTTTAGGACTTGGAACAGTTATGTAAAAAGAACTAGTTTCAGTTGAGAAACGAGGTAGTATATCGCTTTAGCGACGCGGTCGCTTGGCGTTATATTATCGAGATTGAGTGCGAGTGCACTAATATACGTAAAAAAAACAAGGGTGACGGTTTTCGCAGCGTTGCCGATATTTGATATATTTAATTAAAATTCAACTAAATTTTTATTATAAATTTTAAATAGGAAATCAATATTTAAAAATGGAGAAAGCAATAAGAATATCGTATATATCGAACTGTTGTGCTCTCAGTGAGACAAAGTTTCCTAATTAGAGAATGCCCTTCTCCTCGTGAGAGGGATTCCTATTATATGAGGTTAGAAATCTGGCTATCAAAATAATATTATAAATATCGAACTGTTGTTCTCCCAGTGAGACAAAGTTTCCTATTTATAGAGAATGCCCTTCTCCTCGTGAGAGGGATTCCTATTGTATGAGGTTCTAAATCTCTCTATCAAGAGAATATTATAAATAAATCATATATTGGTTTCACGTTTAACCTTAGTTATCAGAGACAGATGTCAGTTTGTTTTTAGTCAGTATATAATTATATATGCATATCATAGTTACTGAAAATTATAAAAAAAAATAAATAATACAAATAATAATAAAACTTCTGGTATAAAATTGACACAGATCAATATCTGTGTCTACTTTATATCAATGTCCATATTATCCATACCAATGTAAACCTAATTTTACATTTTTTTAAATTCGAAACCTAATATATATGATGACTCTGGTTTAATTCATCGACGTAATTAAAGCATTTTGGAAAATAAATTATTGAGAATCTTAATTTCCTACTACCAAAGTCTAACATTCAAATGTTGTCTATTATTAATGGCTTAAAAAGTAAGGTCTTTTAAATATTAAGCAATGGGTTAGAAACACCTTAAAAAATATATATCTGTTAAACCTCACTATAGTCGAGTTATCCACGCAGTTCTACATTGAGACAGGGATTTCTATCGACACGATGAGTTAACTGGTTTATAAAGTATAATTGAACAATTTTTGCAGAATCCTTTATGAAAGTGTCATCTTATGGGTTTCTCTCTCTGCTTAGTATGCATATATGTATATGTTAAATTGTCACAATTTAATAAATCCATGTATTGGTGGGCCGTTAAATTGGTTTCATTTTGGTTGCATTCAATAAACATATTTATAATTTCAGCTATTTTTGTCTCAAAAAAATGCTTTCTGCACCGCATTCATTAATTTGCAACCATCAGTTCTTTAAACATCTACGTATAGAAAAATCAAGATAATACATTCGGACTGGACGCGAATATAATTATACGATCAAACGAACTTACCTGAAGTGAAGTTCGATCGTAATTATATGAGGCGTCCAGTCCGAATGTATTATCTTCCCACCCTTCCCGTTTTGCCCCATGGTCGCTTGAATTAATGAATAAATCTTTGAAAAATGAATACCGACCGCCGCGCCGCGCCAGCGCCGCCACCTAGACTAGCAAAAGGAGGGAATTTAGCTTATAGCTTTAAAATTGTGCACGCAGGGACGGTACTAATACATTCGGACTGGACGCCTCATATAATTACAATCGAACTTCACTTCAGGTAAGTTCGTTTGATCGTATAATTAAGATATTATATAATATCTAAAATCAAGTGCAATGTCTAATGAATAATTGAACAATATCACTAATACCGGTTGTTATCACGTTACCAACATTACAATACAAATTCACAGTGAGATGTGAAAGCGCAAGTTGATGGGAAAAGGAAAAAGAAACATTATATGTATAGTCAAATTAAATAAATAAACATATAGAGGAAATGCCACTTAATATGAGTACAGACCGTGTGGGAAAAGAACATAACAAATAAGGAAAAAAAGAGAATTTTCTTGTACTATTTAATTGTTGTTTTATTTAAGGTTTTTAATTAAAAACAATGGAGGATATTTCTTCCGTTTCTTGCTTTGAAGAAGTATAATACACAGGGATGGGTAAATGTATTTTTTTAATAATATTACGTTTTTGATGTAGAAAAACAAAATGTTACGTGGCCACGCCTAAAGTGGTTCTTTTGGGGTTATCAAATCGTCAATCTATTGTTGCATATTAAAGGATTCATTTTATTAAAAAAAAAAACTAAAAACCCTGTCTAATCATTATTATTCTCAGCTTATTCAACCATTTTCAATTATGATTTGCTACCTTACATATTTAGATACTCTCTTTGTAGTTGGGTCCATTGTTGTCTGTCGTTGGCTATTCTGGCCCAAGTTATCCCTGTTAACTTCCTAATATCATGGTCCCATCTCAGGGTTTGGTCCTCCTCTAGGTCCCTTAATTCCTCGTGGGTACCATACTGTAATTTTTGTAGTCCATCTGTTGTCTGGTCTTCTTGCCAGGTGTCCTGCTCATTGTCATTTGAGGATTCCTTATGATGTCCGTTTTAAGTGTCCATGTTTCGCATGCATAGGTCATGAAAACCCTGCAAAAAAAATATTGCCCACTTATTTAATTTTTGTAGTCCTTGAAATCCCAAATCCGACGCTGATAACTTCAGCTGGAAGTTGTAAGTGCATGGATTACATTCACATAGGAACCATCTATTAAGCTCAAGTATTAACATCAAACGTCTCTAGAGTGTCGCGAGGAGCAGTGTCCAATGAGCAGTTAACGAAGCGATTAGACGTTGGGTAATATTATTATGACGCTATGTTTTACCTCCTTAATAAAGTTCACTCCAGCCTAAATAACCAGCATTCTACAGCAACAATTTTCTGTGATTTTTCTAAGGCGTTCGACTGTGTAAATCATAAGATCCTAATTAATAAACTGCAGCACTATGGGTTCAGGGGAACGTATCTCGAATGGTTTAAGTCGTATCTGAGCAACAGAAGTCAACTTGTGAGGGTGGATACCACGTTGTTTTCTAGCAAGGCAATAGAATGCGGAGTACCTCAAGGCTCAGTACTTACTAGGCCTTATTTTGTTTTTTCTTTTTATTAACGGCATTGCTAACATAACCATCAGTGGTAAAATATGTCTTTTTTCGGACGACACTAGCTTCACTTGGAGCAACAAGGACGTCACGGCACTTCATAAGATTATATCAAATGACATGACTTAATTACCATTAAATCATGGTGCGATTCAAACCTCCTGAATCTCGCCGTTTCTCAAACTAAAGCTTTATCGTATAAAAACTCGCTGCTCTCTGCAGCCTTTTGTACTTAACAACACCACCATTGACGTCGTAAAACCTGTACAATTCTTAGGGCTTGTTGTAGACAATTCTCTGAAATGGGACATGCATATCGACGCTTTGTTGAAAAAATTAATCTTTGCCTGTTTTGAATTAAGATCTGTTTCTAAGGAGCTTAACTTGTCAATGGCTAGAACTGTTTATTATGCACTTTTTGAGTCGCACCTCAGATATGCCCTTCCATTCTGGGGCACGTGTTGCGCTACTCAATTTGACAGCACTTTCAAGTTCCAGAAGAGAGCTGTTCGATATTCACTGGGACTGAGAAAATCCTTCTAATTGCACTAACTGCAACACTACATTAACAGTCAAACATATCTTAACAACTTGTAACCTATATATTTTCACATCCAGCAAAATCTAAACATAACCAACCAACAACTGGAGCACTATGGGTTCAGGGGAACATCTCTCGAATGGTTTAAGTCGTATCTGAGCAACAGAAGTCAACTTGTGAGGGTGGATACCACGTTGTCTTCTAGCAAGCCAGTAGAATGTGGAGTACCACAAGGCTCAGTACTAGGCCCTATTTTGTTTCTTCTTTTTATTAACGACATTACTAACATAAACATCAGTGGCAAAATATGTCTTTTAGCGGACGACACTATCTTCACTTGGAGCAACAAGGACGTCACGGCACTTCATAGGATTATATCATTTCATATGACTTTCAATCACTATTAAATCTTGGTGCGACTCGAACCTCCTGAGTCTCAACATTCGTAATAATCGTAAAATCTGTAAAATTCTTAGGGCTTGTTGTAGACAATTCTCTGAAATGGGAATACATATCGAAGCCTTGTCGAAAAAATTGAGCTCTGCCTGTTTTGCATTAAGATCTGTTTCTAAGGAGCTTAACTTGTCTGTGGCTAGAACTATTTATTATGCACTTTTTGAGTCCCACCTCAGATATGCCCTTCCATTCTGGGGTACGTGTTGTGCGACTCAATTTGACCGCATTCTCAAGCTCCAGAAGAGAGCTGTTCGATATTCACTGGGACTAAACAGCAGAACTCATTGCCAGGACTTTTTTAAAAAATTAAAAATATTGACTCTTCCTTCCTTATTTATATTTGAATCCATTTGCCTAATACGTAAGCATGTATCAGCTTCTCAAGAAAGGTCACTCACTTATCCACTCAGGAACGCGGAGCAAGATTTTTATCTACCTACCCCACGCTCAGAGTTAGTTAAAAGTTCAATATTATACAACTCGAAAAAAATGCACAATCACCTGCCATTTGAAATCAAATCCATAACATCATTTTCTTCATTTCGCAAAGCATTGAAATCTTATTTACTATAGACAAGGCTTTCTACGCCGTAAATGACTTATATTTTGATAATCGAATTTGATCTTGTAAACACTGATCTAATGTTTGCTATTACTATATTTACCAACGACATCGAAATGAATTTATTTAGAGTTCATTGATATTTACTATAAACTTACTAAATATTTTTGAATCTTATTTTTATTTTTTTATTCTTTGACTTTGTAAACATTTATAAATGTTTATTTTAAACAATAAGACTGACAATGTAATTTGTATAACGTTTTGTATTCTCTTTTGTTTATTTGTTTGTTTACTTTGTTTGTTTACTTTACCTTTGTCTACAAATTGTAAAATTTTTTGACAATAAAGGTATTTATTTATTTATTTCTTATGACCTACGACCGAGAAAAATCAAAGATTTTCCTTGATGTAAGTATAAGAAGAATCTTCGAATTGTCACGGGGTTGTTAACAGGACACTGTCTCCTTAATGAACATCTCAGTAGATTGAAGCTAAGAAACAACGGCAAATGCAGATTCTGTGTGGAAAATATGGAAACACCAGAACACCTCATCACTGAGTAAGCCGAGATGACAACCATTCGTGCCATAAAAAATGATATCAGAGATTGAGAACTAACCTCTGTAAAATCGTCTCAGATAATGGCTTTTGTGAAACCCCTGAGACTGTATGCAGAGGCGCAACTAGGGGGGGCTAGGGGGGCTTAGCCCCCCCGGACTCAAAATTAGCCCCCCCAGGCGTACGTTTGACATTTCAGGCGAGGCACAAAAAATCATTTTTATTCCAAATTATTTTTTTTTTCTAACGGCAGGAATATTTTTTTAAACAATTCAAATGTTGCCAAATAATATAAAAAGATTTAAAAGTAGTACCTCGTAGGTAATTATATATAGAGGAACCATGGTTACACTCGTTGAATTTAACACTTTATGTCAATATAATAATATATTTTCGTACTATTCTGCTAGGCATAAAAGTGCTTTACTTTTTACCTAGGCTTTAAAATGACTGTTTTATATCACCTCGCAAAAATTAATACTGTTGTAACGTTTGAAAAAAAAAATACAAAAATTTTCTTAGTTTAAGATAGTGTATTGTACAAAGATTGTTAGTGTATTCTACCATAGATGACGTAGTAAACTATGTTACATAGATTACTATGTAATCTGTGATTGTACTAAGACTAATGTCCTTTGGTAGAATATCAGTTTTAAGTTTTTGAGTTTGAAATTCCTAATCTAAAAAATGTCCTTAGATTATGTGATTCTACAGGGTGGGCCAAGTTGGACGATTTTTAGGGGGGCTCAAGCCCTGAGACTCCTAACCTTCTAAGGTAATATTGGTTTGCGGATAATACCAATTTTAAAGAAACAGTGTTTTTTCGTTCATAATATTTTTTCGTTTTTATTTAGTAATACAGGTGGGTTTTCTAGAGGAGATAAACGAAAACTAATATCGGTGTCTGGAGCTCAATTTTTTAAAAAGATGATGGTAAAAAGCGCACATCGATATCTGTTACCATTTCGGAGATACGGGGCGTTTTTCAAAAATGTGCATTTTTAACAAATTGCTATAACTTTTTTGTTATGAATAAATATTTTGTATTTTTATGAAAACATTTCCAAAGCATTTTACGTAGAATTTAATGGTTTAAGAATAATTTTTTTTTAATTAATAATTACGAGTTATCAACAGAAAATTTGATTTTTTATATGGGACACCCTGTATATTTTTAATTCTTTAAGAACTTAAAATTACCTTTCCAAAAATATAGCATACTTGATATTTTGTTTGATTTCTCTTCGAGATATAGAGTTTAAATATATTATTATAATTTTATAAAATATATAATTTTTAAAAAATTTTGAACACTAATGCAAAAAAATTCTAGCTGTGAGCAGCAATTAAAACGAAAATAATATTTGCACTCAAAGACAATGATGCAGAATTTTATAACAATTTAAACTATATTTAGCAACATCACAACATCAACACATTTAAACTACAGACGTGACCGTTTTTGAACATTTCTCGTGGAATTTATTAACTCAGTAGGGGTGAAAGATACCCTGGCATAACCTCTAAATACTTATAATTATTGTCTAGATTATACGGGCAATTTAAAAATAAAAACCTTTATTCTTCCACCAACAGAAAAACCCATAGGCGCTAAGTCCGGCGGCCTCGACGACCAACGGCTGATATCTTGATTAGCTATTCAATTATTTTCGAAATTGGCTGCAAACATTTTCTGATAACTTCAGCGTTCTGAGGCGATGCCTCGTTTTGCTGCAAAAATATGTTTTCGAGTTCCATTAGGGACAGATCATCAATAAGGGGTCCATAACATACTAGTTAAAAGAGGCGAACTTTTAAAAATTCTGTATTTCGAAGGGGACTAGAACAAAATATTAAGTGTGCTATATTTTTGGAACGGTATTTTTAAATAATATAAATTGATTTTTCAGTTGATAATAAAATAAAAAATTGATTTTTCAGTTGATAATTTTTAAATTATTAATTTAAAAAATATACTTAAACCATTAAATTCTCTGTAAAAAGGTACTTTGGAAATGTTTTCATAAAAATACAAAATTTTCCATAGCAAAAAATTTATAGCCGATTTGTTTAAAATGCACATTTCTGAAAAACACCCTGTAACTCCGAAATGGTAACAGATATCGGTGTGCGGTTTTCACCATCATGTTTTTGACAAAAATATACATAAAGAATGATACCTATCAGAGATTGAGAACTAACCTCTGTAACACGCTACGTTTACTATTTTTCTGAATGCCTTGAAAGTCGCTTCATTGAAGCGGTTAAATTATGCAAGGGTGCAAAAAAATTGATTTATTCATAAAAGAAAAAAATATAAGCCTTTAACTGCTTATATATTTTAAATCTACGTTAAATTTCCTGCAATTTCCGAAGTTTTCATAATTTTATCGCTACGTTTACTATTTTTCTGAGTGCCTTGAAAGTCGCTTCATTGAAGCTGTTAAATTATGCAAGGGTCCAAAAAAATTGATTTATTCATAAAAGAAAAAAATGTAAGCCTTTAGCTGCTTATATATTTTAAATCTACGTTATATTTCCTACAATTCACGAAGTTTTCATAATTTTAACGCTACGTTTACTATTTTTCTGAGTGCCTTGAATGTCGCTTCATTGAAGCGGTTAAATTATGCAAGGGTCCAAAAAAATTGATTTATTCATAAAAGAAAAAAATGTAAGCCTTTAACTGCTTATATATTTTAAATCTACGTTAAATTTCCTACAACTCACGAAGTTTTCATAATTTTAGCGCTACGTTTACTATTTTTCTGAGTGCCTTGAATGTCGCTTCACTGAAGCGGTTAAATTATGCAAGGGTCCAAAACATTGATTTATTCATAAAAGAAAAAAATAAGCCTTTAACTGCTTATATATATTAAATCTACGTTAAATTTCCTACAATTCTGATAAAATTGATAAAAATTGAGCTCCAGAGACCGACATTAGTTTTTATCTATCTCCTATAGAAAAGGGCGTTGCCCTTTAAAAGCATCCAATTTGACCCACCCTGTATTATTAAATAAAAAACGAAAAAATATTATGAACAAAAAATTACTGTTACTGTTTCTTTAAAATTGGTATTATTCTCAAACCAATATTACCTTAGAAGTCTCAGGGCTTGAACCCCCCCTAAAACTCGTTGTCTAGTTGCGCCCCTGACTGTATGATTAATCATAACTCAAGAAAGGGGGACACAGTAGATTTATAAGATCACACTGATTAACTAAACAATGAGAAAATTTATATTAGCTTTATTTTTCACAAAACAAGCAATAAATTTGGTTTGGTTTAGTGTTGATAATGGTTCCAGAAAAGCGAAACATCATAAATGATTTTTGATGCCACCAAATGATAATTACTTACTTCTCTCCTAAGCCAACTTATACAACAACCCTGATGATACAGTTAATGAAAAAATATAAAAAACTAAATTTTTTTCAAACCAAACCAAACAAAAAGTTTACCATGACGAGCACTGTTGTGAAAGCAAACATGCCATGGTCCGACAGGAAAGTAAGTTGCATGTTCAGAGTTGTTTGACACCGTTTCGCTAATTGTGCGATTATTTGTTTAGATAAGAGGAGGAGACGGAGAAGAGAACACTAAGAAACGGTTGATGTGTTCGCAAAAATCATGTTGTTGTTTGTTCGAACCAAAAAAGTTTTTTCTATTATTTATTCTCAAATCTCAAAGCTATTAAAGGACTCTTTTTCATAAAGATCAGAGATACATGTAAACCTAGAAAGTTTTAAAATACTTGTTCATTTTATTTTACCAAGAATGATCTAAGAAAGACCAGAATACAGTTATATATGGCAGTATAGGAATGGTGTTTCAAACTTTCGCCAAAATAACAATATTTTGATTTTCCTTGTATACCTAATACGGATAAAAAATGAGATTGAAACAATTATGTTATTCTAAAATCGACAATATACCAGAATATCATAATTCCAGATTTATTAATATCTAATAATTAAGATATCAATGACAGTGAAGAAGACACGATGCCCCAGTGAAGTCACGGTAGGCTTTGGAAAAAAGTTGCTTTTGACGTAAATAAATGTCAAAGTGTTATTAGATCATCATTTTGATAGTCTTAGCAGCGTTTTTTGTCTTTTGAAGAAAAGCATTTTTAGAACAGCAATCAAAAGATAAAAAAACGCTACTGAGACTATCAAAATGTTGATATGTTTAAACTATCCCTTTAAAAGCAAGACTACCATGAATTCACTGAGGCGTCGTTTCTTGTTCACTGTTATTGATATCTTAATTATTAGAAATTAATACTCCTAGTAAGTATTATGGTATTCTGATACATTGTCGATTTTTTGAATAAAATAATCTTTTTTATCTTATTTTTTATTAGAATGGTCATGGACACCCTGTAATGCTGTTTGTGAATTAACGGGTATTCCCCTACTATTCTTTTAATTAAATTTTTTGAATTATCGGGTCACTTAAATTAACGTAATTTAATCAAATTCAAATCTGATTCTTCGACAGGGATAGCGACCCGTATAGGACTCGAGCAGCTGTTCCAATCTTTATTCGCGCCATTATTAACTAGCGATTCTCTTTTAAATGAGTACTTTGCCGTGGTACAATTGCCACCGTTAATGGTACCCATACCGTTCGCTTATAGGCAATTAGGGCCATCGATATCTGGCCGGAATTTACGATGTGCGAAAGCCCGAACTCAGATAAACCGTGGCGGGTGTCCTTTAAATCACGCTCTTTGTTAAAAGATTTCGATCTGTTGGTGCTGCCGTGGCTGCTGCTACGCCAATGAGAGAAATACCCTCTCCGCTGTTGCTAATTAATTAAATTAAGAAAGAGTTGTTTGTGGCGTTTCGATAGATTATCCTTCTTCGTCCGTTCCCGGTAAAAGCTTCGGCCTGCCCGTGCAATAAATTGTCCGAGCTCTCCGCTCTTTGTCCTTTTCTTTTTTCGCTTAAGGTTAAGTAATTATTACACGCAGAAAAGAAATTCACTGTCGTTTACAAAGATGCAACCGAGGGAATGTTGAAAATGTTCAATTAATATTCAAAAATATCGTTTGAGTTGTAATTAGTGCATCATACATTCCTACAGCTTTAACAAACGCCAGTATATGAGAGGGTTTTACAGAGGTTAGTTCTTTATCTTTGACACAAAGTCGTACCAAAGCTTATGATACGAATGATTCTCGTCTCGGCGCACTCAGTGATGAGGTGTTCTGGTACTTCCCCATTTTCCGCACAGAATCTGCATTCGCCGTTGTTTTTTAGCTTCAATCTACTGAGATGTTCATTGAGGAGACAGTGTCCTGTTAAAAACCCCGTAAAAATACATAACTTAAATCAAGGAAAATCTTGGATTTTTCTCGGTAGTAAAGTTTGAGAAATTTCTTCGAGTGTCTTAGACCGTTGGAGGATTCTTATTCCAGGTTAAGAATGGAATCTTCCACATTCTTTAAGTTGGTTTCCAGTTAGAAAGAAGAACGGTTGTGGTCCAGTTAGTGGAGTATTCGCTCCTTTTCTAGCTAGATCATTTACTTTTTCATTACCTACCTTCTATCCCTGAGTAGGAGGACTTTATTTTCTTTGCCTAATTTGTTCAACTTCTCTAGGTATTCTTTGGCCCACTTCGAATTAATGGTTTCTGAATTTCTTTGGTAAATGGACAACTAATAGTTAATAGTCCAAGAGCTGGGAGTAAAATGAACTGTCTGATAAGTTGCCAGAGGATTGATGCTGGAATTACAATAGCGTAGTATAAGCAGTACCTAATATAAAACCGCTTGTCTGCCGCGTCTTCGCGGTCACCGTTGCGATATACGCCTGTTAGGTTAGGTAAAAAATCATATTTACAATTTTTTTTTATTTTAATTTGCAAAGCTTGGATGTGACAGTTTCACATTACTGAGATCAACGTGTTCCCATGGCTAACTAAGTGAAATTGTTTAAAAATGAATTGGTTATAAGTTATAACTTGTTCGAGAGAAACATACTATAGTTTATATCGCTGAAAAGCTTAAAAATGGCGCTTTTTATGAAGTCATGACCAACTATGGTTTCCATTTAAAAAACAGATGTTTGTGTCATATGTCAAAAATGACAGGCTTTAGAAAAAAAAACGGAGGACACAATCTCATAAAGGATGTGATTATCTACAATTTTATCTGAATTTTTTTTGTCTAAAATAGATTATAATGGAATTAGGGACAATTTTTGAAATAGCCGAAATTTGTTTTTTTCGAAACCTCTAGTAAGCCATGAACTTTCACAAAAATCAGAAAGGCGCATGTTTATGACCCCACAAAACTGCAATTCTTTTCCCATTCAACCCACTCTCTATCTCCGGTAGTTTCCGAGATACCCATAGAGAACATCGTAGGAAACTCACCCTGTATATTCAGAGATTCAAAAGTAACAGTTTAAAAGTAAAATATTTTAGTCCCAAATAAAATGTAAATATGTGTATGAATATTTTAGTAAATAGCGCATATTTTGTTTCTTTTATTATCGATCACGGCCTATACTAATAAGAAAATGATAACTTGATATTGCAGTAAATAGTGAGAATAAATATAGAGTGATATATATTTTTGAGAAACGCATAGCAAACCAGATCAAATGATTTTTAAATATACACGGTGTTCTATTTAGGAAAACATAAGTTTAGTTCATATTTTCAAAAATATTTTTTTTGAAAAATAGACTACGCCACTGTATTCTACGTAAAAAGTTCTACAAGAAACAGTTTTCACCTTCTCGATATCTTTTTCGAGAATTAAAAAATTAGCATTTTTTGTATTTAGAGTATATTAAAATTTTTAACGGTTTCGCAGATATTCACGGTTTTATATTTCATACGGCATTTTTCACAATAAATTTTGATCGAAGCCACCCAATGATTTTTCTCCCGTATTTTACCACTGAAAGAACCATATATGATATAATATCGCGAATATCTGCGAAACCGAAAAAAAAGACATTTTTTAATTCTCCATATAATAAAAAAAATAATCTACCGGGTGTTCCATTTAAAAAAACGAAGAAAAGTTATTTTATATTTTAGAAAGTTCGGCGTAGAATTTTTAACCACATTTTGAAGTTACAAAATTCAGGCCCAGTGTTTGAATTTTTAATTTTTTTTTTAAAGGTTCAAAAATATATATTTTTTATATTTATATATTTATAATTATCTCTGACACTACTCAAATATCAGATATATTTACTCATATCTTAGGATTATGTAAAGTGATCTAAAAGGAATCCAAAAATGCAATAATATACAGGGTGTTCCATTTAAAAAAATTGGCGCCGGGAGGCACGTATAGCCGCCCATTCTAAAATATGTTAATAAAAAGTTGGTATAGTAAACGCCACGAATATTTGGGAGTGATTTCATCGGTCGCTAATGGTCGCTACCATGTGAACTAATCTGTTCAAGGTCACATAAAACTAAATTCCAGTGCCGTGGTGTTTCAGGTCTTATAATAATCAATATATAATCTGTTGTAATTTGTTGTTTTAACTGTCAAAGTCTTGTCAAAACATATATTTGGTTATAAATATAAAATGGGATGCCCCAATCTTTGAATAAGAAGACTAAGGAAGGAGCATATCAAAAATCTTAGGTACACCGCGATGGGCCTCAAATATGGCCGACTTAAATTCCGGTTTATCAGTGTCGCTCTAATTTTATTTAAAAAATGTAAAACTATGATGTAGGGTAGACGTGGGGTAGACTCAATAATTTGTTGTTTTATTTTACGTTGTGAATAATGTTGGTAGTTATTAAATTGTTATAAAAATATATAATTCTAATAAAAATAGATAAGTTATAATAAGTATTTATTAACACAAACATCCGATACGCTACTGAAGCAGGTAAGTCAAATTAACGTATTTAAATTCTTTGGCATCTAATCATTTAATAAATAAAAGCTAAATGCAAGAAAAATATATAATTTAGTTAATTTAAGTGAATTTCATAAATTATCGGTTTACTACACGTATGTATATTATATAGTCACTTACTAGCGAAAAGTTGTTCCATTATTTCACCTAATTTTTAAGCGAGATCTACCGCACGCTACACAACCAACTATTTTAGAGTCTTTTCGATAAATCGCGATAGTGTCACTGTTAATTTAAGTTCTGCCACAATTTCCATCTAGATTTACTACCTTTATATACAACTATCAGTAGTAGAATAAATAATAAATAACATAAAAATAGTTCCATAAAGACTGACAACAAAATTTCAAATCAAATTCAAATGAATCGTCAAACAGAACTGTCAAGAATCCCCACCCTAGAGAGCTTTTATGGTGCCTTTTCCGCCCACCATGCATGAATACATGGATAGCATTATGCTCCTTCCTTAGTCTTCTTATTCAAAGGCCCCAATAGTCGCACTGCAAGCACACCAATGGACTGACGCACAAAAACGAATCAATCAAAGAAACGCGATATAGTATCGTCTTTGTCAATCACGCTAACATTTTAGAATAAGTAGGAGGAGCGCAGGCAGATGATTAGACTGGGCCTTTAAAAACCTACGTCTGTGGTAAAAATTTACGTTTTTAATGTAAAAATGATAGCGCGCGTGTCGATTCTAACTTCATCAAGCGATAAATCGCTCCCAAACATTCGTGGCGTTTACTATAGGCAGTTCTTTTAGTTTCAAAGTAAAGGAATTTTTCCATTTTTTTTATCTCAAAAACTGCGACTTTGACTGATTTTGATGTTATTACAAATTTTGTTGCAAATATTATTCCTATTCTTAAATTGAAAACCGCGTTTCGCTAGCTACTATAATTTCGGAGTTATGATTTTTTAAAATTTTTAACCCCCTCCCATACCTCCTTACCAACCCCCCACCCCCACCAAAAACTAATGGCCAGATTCTCGGGTGCCACAGTATTTTTATGCCAAGTTTGGTTAAAATCGGTTTAGCGGTTTTTGAGTTATCGTGTTACAGACGGACAGACTGACAGACAGACACACAGACAGACAGACAGACACCATGAAAATATTTTGTATTTAGGTCATTTATGACCCAAATAACTCATTTTGAGTGAAATTAAAAAAACTTTTTTTGCCGATCTTAATAGCCTACCATACCTGTTGGTATGGTCGGCTAAAAAGTCATCCCGATCCACTCACACCTTTTTGAGACACCCTGTAGAAGTTAACATATTTTTCTGAAATACATCCTAGTACATACTCTAGGTTTGCACTTCTTAAACAAAATTCCCAAGTTTTTTTTATTCTAGAAGCTACAGATAGTACGTCGGGCGCACTATTGCCGGACCCTATATAAAAGATAGCCCTCGTATACGCAATATCGATAATTTTGAAAGTACCATGCATCTCTCCTCCAGCATGACACCCAGGAGGTATCTGCATTATTATTTTTAATTATTTTATATCAAATCTCTGCGCAGATTGAAGAGCTCTCCATCCCGCTATTCAATTACAAACAGTACATTTTCTGTTATTATATTCAGCGAGCTTATTAAACATATTCCATTAGCCGTAAAGCGTTAACAGTTCCCTGATTTTTCCGCTTACTTAAAAATCATTTCCACCAGTAATTGGAGAGTTGGGATCGCGCAGCCTGATCATTTCCATTGGCAATTTAAAATCGAATTAGAATTTTAGAAAATACTGTAAAATCCTCTAACGTTATAAAATACCTGTTGTGTGATCGGCGAGATGGTGCCAGTCACGCGATCTGTGGCCCAAGGGGAAGAATAATATATATTTGTCTAGAATAATATTTCGTAATATAGTTGGTGCATTATAACACAAAAGCATACGTCGGGGATAAATAAAAAGGTATTTGATGGTAAATAAGAATATTAATGTGATTTCTTAGCTATTTTGAGGACTTTATACAGTGTGAGTTTCCTACGATGGGTATCTCGGAAATTACTGGAGATAGAGAGTCGGTTAAATGGGTAAAAATTGCAGTTTTGTGGGGTCATAAATATGCGCCTTTCAGATTTTTGAAAAAGTTCGTGGCTTACTAGATATTTCGAAAAAACCAAATTTTGGTTATTTTAAAAATTGTCCCTAATTCCATTATAAGCTATTTTAGACAAAAAGTTTTCAGATAAAAGTTGGAGATAAGCGCATCCTTTTCGACCGCACGGTATTTATTAAAGAAATGGCCAGAATTTCACTTTTTCAATATTGTCGAACGAACCCGAGCGTTCCATAGTTTTAGGATTTCTAACTACATCGTCTATAAACCTCGAAAACATCCATAGATAAATAAAAACCAGCAACATTTCTTCTCAACACCAAAAAAAACTGTAAAACAACTTGATATAGTACCTTTTTACTGATTATAAAGCAAGTCATTAATTTTACAGCTTTTTTTAATGATGAAAAACGAAGTAAACGGAGGTACTAAAGTTGAAAATTAGGGCTTCGACGATTTTAATTCCGTTTTATTGCGAAATAATTGTAGGGGGAGCAAAGGTTATTCGGTCTGATTGCCCCTCCACGTTTAGTTTTTCTTTTATTTTCGACGTACTCGTTTTAAACAAATCTCCGACGTTTTCCTCAAGATATATTTATTAATTCAACAGGCTATATTAGCGGTAATCAGGCTGTAATTATTGGTCTATATAAACCGTGTAATTGGACATCATTGGTAGGTTTCGTTCGCGAGCAGGAATCTGTAAATCAAATTGCACAGAACGTAAAAGTCAATAATACTTGTTAAAAATACGTTTAATGTTTATTCTTTTTATATGGTTTTGTGTGTTTTTAATAACTCACACAGACTTAATCTTAATGTAAGCCGTATTTCAAGATTTCGCAACGTCATGCGTCATAAGCCTAGTTTCGAGATCTTCATAAAAACAGGAAAAAGGTGTTAAAGAAAAGTAAGTTTCCTTTATGCAAAATGTAATTACAAATTACGTAAAACAAAAAAAATTGCTTCCCGAAAGAAATTACAGTTCTGGAAAGGTTAAGTAAAAGTAATATATTTTGTTTATTTGTTATTTATGTATATTGGTAAACCGTTTTTCTTGAAATTTGGTACTTATACACACATGTTAATGCTAAAGCGAATGGCGATAGTGTAAAATTCCGTAACAACCCTGAAAGTGTACTTTCCATTAAGGTTTTTTATGTAAAAAAGTGCTCCTCGTTTAGTTCGAAAAGGTGAACGGTTTTGAAGATATTTGCGTGTAAAGATTACGATGCATCAATTTTAGTATAGTTCGCAATCAGCCACAAATTTTAAATTTGCCCGTATTCAAGTGATTTTCACGTGGTTATTTTATATATTTCAAAATGGGTGATTCAGAACTGAACATAACATTTTTCGGAGAGGTTGAGAGATACGAAGAACTCTATAATTATAAACTTTCTGGGGTACTTACGGAAAAACGTGGCAGTTAAAGCATATATGTATAGATTATGTACTCTCGCTGTGTCCTGCGTTATCTGCGGTATTGATAATAATCAATGATCATCATCTGATGCTGCATGAATCTGCGTGAACAGAGATGCATTTTGGGCAATTATGAAAAAGTTCGGGAGTACCCAACAAATTTCTTACAGTGTGTAAAAGCCTCCATAACAACAACAAGTCAAGAGTGTAACCATCATGGATCACTGAGCGATCCATTCCTAACAAATACAGGAGTTAGGCAGGGATGTGTCTTAGAGATGTGAAATTGGACAGATGTGTCTTAGCTTATTATTCCTCTCTCAGAAAGGGTAATTCTAATTCAGTTACTGGGCAGGCCTATTAATATCAATATCATCCAGGTCTATGTTCCAACAGCAGAAAAGGCAGAGGACGAGATTGAAGACTTTTACAGACAACTTGATCAGGTGCTAAGACTCACAAAAAGTAATGAAGTAAACTTGGTTTTGGGAGATTTTAATGCCAAAGTCGGTAAAGGCAGGTTGGGATCTACTGGAAATTATGGTTTAGGTGAAAGGAATGACAGAGGTGAGAAATTGATACACATTGTGAAGAAAAATAATCTTACAATCACAAATACATGGTACAAACTCCCATCTAGAAGACTTTATACCTGAAGTCTCCACAAGACAATGATTACCGTATTGTTCGTAATCAACAGATTATATACTAATTAATAATACAATGCCAGGTGCCGATATTGAATCGGACCATAATACACATGCCAACATCCTATTGCGGTTGGCCAAACCTAAACGAAAAAGCTTGAGAAAGAAAACTTAGATCCAAAACTTCAGAGACCAGCAGACAAGATCAATGTAAGGAAAACCATATAAATAGAGAGAATTGGAAAGTATTGTCAGTACAAATGACATTGAGAAACATTGGTTGGGCATTAAGCAAGCTTTCAAGAACACAGATGAAACCCCTCACAGCTGTTTAGAACAACAGCGAAAAACGAGTGGATGAGTGAAGATATTTTAAAAATGATGGAACAACGAAGACAATTTAAAATCCAGAATAGTCACAACGAATATAAATCTATGCAAAGAAAAATTCGTTATAAAATAAGAACGGCAAAAGAGACATGGTTGAAGGAGAGATGTATAGAGGCCGAAAATCTCAGTCACCTTGGAGACAGTTCAATCTTCACAAGAAAGTGAAAGATAGTTGGGTTACACCCATAATAAATCAATAACCCTAATTAAAACTGATGAAAATAAAATTATAACGGAAACAGAAGAACTATTGCAAACTTGGAGAAATTATACCATTAATCTTTTTCAACGACAAAAAGATCAGAAAACCCTGCAACTGAGATTCCCATGCCATCAGGACCAAGTATATTGGAAAGTGGGAAATTATTCATGCGATTAGATTAATGAAAACGACAAACCCAGGGCCTGATGATATGTATTCGGAAACGTTCCAATTTAATTAATGAACAAAACTTACAACTATAGTACAGCTTTTCAATAACATCTTATGACACCGGTCACATCCCTGAAGACTGGCTTCGTTCTACGTTTATCACGCTACCCAAGTCAAGTAACGCAACTTCGTGTAAAGAGTATCGTCTTATTAGTCTAATGAGCCACTTTCTTTAAGCTCTTTTACGGGTACTGCATACAAGACCTACAAAAAATGTGAGGAAGCAAGTGGAGAAAGTCAATTTGGATTTAAGAACGGCTTTTTGGCAATTAGAGAAGCTTCATATTCAGTTCAAACTTTAGCAGAATTGCCAAGATCAGAGAAAAGATGTCTTCATGTGCTTTATAGGACTATGAAAAGGCGTTCGATAACGTTAAACATAACCTCTCCTTTATATCATACCTCAGAGACTTGGGACTTGATGGAAAAGATATAAGGCTCATCAGTAATTTGTATTGGAACCAAAAAGGTGAAATTCGTATACATAGCGTGGGAGTAACAGAAGATTTTGAAATGAAAATATAATATCCGATATGCGGATGACACAGTGATATTGGCAGACAATGCAAATGATCTCCAAATCCTTCTAAATAAGGTTAACAGTGAAAGTCAAAGACTGGGTTTAAACATAAATACTACAAAAACTAAATTTATGGCTGTTAGCAGAAACAATATTCCGAACACCAGAATTTACTTAAATGGAGACATCAAGCAGGTCAGCTACCAATTAAATATTTGGGATGCATGTGATTCACGAAACGGGGATCCCGATCAGGAAATCAAATGCAGGATCGATCAAGCAAGATCTACTTTTCTGAGACTGCGAAGATTTCTCACAGATAGAAATTTGAACTGGCCTTAGGATACAGAATGGTGAAGTGCTAGTGTCTGGTCCGTTTTGTTATATGGTGTGGAAGCATGGACACTGAAGGTAGCAACAATAAACCGAATTGAAGCCTTTGAAATGTGGACCCTACGACCAATGCTAAGAGTGCCCTGGGTCGACCGTGTGTTAGAATGAAGACGTTCTCAGAAGAGCTGGTCTGGAACAACGTGAACTCTTCGAAATCATCAAGAAGAGGAAAATAGCCTATTTGGGACACATACTACGTAGAGAACGCTATCACTTTCAGCGTCTGATTCTCCAGGGTAGTAATAGAGGGGGGCAAAAGGGGGATAGGAGGAAGGAAGCTATCCTGGCTATTCGTCATTGGACAGGCATACAGGACTTCCAGGCACTCCAAGTCGCAGCAGTTAACAGAACCATCTGATGAGGAAGAAAAAGATAAACGCCTACGCAGGAATCTGCACGGCACCTTAAGAAGAAGTGTCTTAGCGCCTCTCCTATTCAACATATTCATGAGGTCTCCACTATAGTCGACAGCAAACTGCAGGAGAGAGGATTGGGCATTAGATACAGATACGTCGGTGGTCTGTTCAACATAAAAAGGCTCAGGGCAAAAACAAAGCAACCGAAACAAAAACTGACTGTAGAGTAAACTAATTTGCAACTTTTGTCGGCCTTAGGCCGAGCGCCCACCGTGCGACTGTTCTGAGACAATCTTTTGACAGGTAAGACTGACAGGTAAAACGTTATGTGTAGGCGGTGCTTTAGTTATTCACCCAGTACAAAAGTTTTTAATGCGGAGAATATTTCAAAATATGGGTCGTCACTGGTATTATGGCTTTTATTGAAACAAAAACAAACACAAACAACAAACGAGCAATGTATAGAACGAAAGCAAAAAATAATTAAGAGGTAGTTTAACGGCAGTTTTAGGGCCGGCAACCACGTGTAGGTATAGAAAAGATACGCGGATGACAAATGATGTTTCACTTGCGAACTAACAAAGCGGCAAACTCATCAATTTTCCACGGCGTATTAGCAGACGGGGCCTAATAAGTGTCAATTTTTAATTAATACATCTGCCGTAACGAAAACTTATTAATTACTTTGTACGGCCCCTCAATTCAATCAACAGGGACGGGGGTTCATGGGTGGTGGGTACCCGAGCAGAAATCGATAAATCTTTATCGCAAATTATATTTATTTAATAAGAAAATATTTTCCGATCAAGCGATGCGGTAGAATAAATAAGATGATATTATGAATTAGATTGGAAAGTGCTCATATGGACAATACAAATAATATTTGGCGCGAACGCGATCCAAAATATTTGGTAATTTCGGAGCGGTTCGTCATTTTCCGTAATTATATTGGAAAAATTGTTTCACTCAAATTCAATTATTTTATACAGGGTGAGTTTCCTAGGACGTTCTCTATAGGTATCTCGGAAACTACTGGAGATAGAGGGTCGGTTAAATGGGGAAAGAATTGCAGTTTGGTGGGGTCATAAATATGCGCCTTTCAAATTTTTGAAAAAGTTTATGGCTTACTAGCTTATTGGAAAAAAAATTTGGCCATTTTAAAAATTGTCCCTAATTCCATTATAATCTATTTTAGACAAAAAGTTTTCAGATAAAAGTTGTAGATAATCATATCCCTAATGAGTTTGTGTTCTCCGATTTTTTCTAAAGCCTGTCATTTTTGACATATGACATAAACATATGTTTTTTCTTAATGGAAACCATAGTTGGACATGACTAAAAAAAGCGCCATTTTTTTTTAAATTTTCAGCGATATAAGCTAATACCTCAAAAAGTTACTGAGTTATAGCCAATTCTTATATTTCTTGACTAATTTCACTTAGTTGGCATGGTTTTCTTATTTTGTTGTGATTTATAACTTATAAAAAGACAAAATATATTATTAAACGGCTCTTTACACTTTATATATTATACACACTAAAATTAAAAAAAAATAATATCACTACGTACACTTTAAGTTATTTTAGAAAATGTTCAAAAAATCCGCCATTGTTTTGAGTACATAAATACATCTTTTTAAAACTGAATTTCTAACAATTCTCACAGAACGACCGGACGACTTAATTAGACTTCTCCTGTACCGCCTCTTCGAGTGCCTCTCTTAATTCATAAGTTCTTTTGTAAACCTTGTTGTTAACCATACCGCATAAAAAATCTAAAATGGATACGTCAGGTGATCGAGGAGGCCCATGTAATTGGTCCACCTCTTTCTATCTCTGAGTTTACATAATTATGATATAAATAATGTTTAACATTTCTTTCATGAAAGTCATGTTGGAACCACTCTATAGATGCGCGAGTATCTAAATTTAACTTTTCTAACATGTCTTGAAAACCATTCTCTCAAAAACGTAAGTAACGTTCACCGGTCAGCCTATCCTCGAAACTGGATGACCAAGAAAAGTTGAACCAATAATCATACACGCTTTTCTTCATTTGAAAAATTCATATTACAATTTTTGTTTATTTTAATTTACAAAGTTTGGATGTGACAGTTTCATATTTCTGGGAGAGATGACCATTGAACTTGTTTCCATACTAAGAGAAATTTGTCAGGAAAGATAAGAATTGGCTATAACTCAGTAATTTTTTGAAAAAAACATATTATAGCTATATCGCTGAAAAGCTTAAAAGATTGTGCTTTTTATGAAGTCATGGCCAACTATGGTTTCCATTTAAAAAACATATGTTTGTGTCATATGTCAAAAATAACAAGCTTTAGAAAAAATCGGAGAAAACAATCTCATTAGGGATGTGATTATCTACAACTTTTATCTAAAACTTTTTGTCTAAAATAAATTATAATGCAATTATATATGCATTGTTTTTTTTCCAAATATCTAGGAATAAAAAATTCTAAATATCCACTGTATATATTATAGTGCAGTGTTTTTTTTTTAAATATCTAGAAAGCCATGAGCTTCTTCAAAAATCTGAAAGGGGCATATATTTATGACTCCACAAAACTGCAATTCGTTCCCCATTTAACCGACTCTCTATCTCCAGTAGCCCGAGATACCCATAAAGAACATCGTAGGAAACTCACCCTGTATGAAACATCGTAGGAAACTCACACATCTATGAAATCGATAAAATATATTTAAAAAAAAACTGTAAAAACAGCTTTGTAAAGCGTGAGGTAAAAAGTTCATGATCATAATGTTTATATTTATTATAATGTTGAATCCATCACGATTAAAAACTCATCCCCCAGGTTTAACAGTAGTAATTCAATGTCAGAAAATATGCGGATCACTCTTTGGAAACCGTGGTTTTCAAAGAGGTCTCAAAGTTCAGTTATCAAAGAGAGAAAATCCGTTAGTTTTTTCGCTTCACACGGCAGTTTTATTTTTTTAATGGAACTTTTCCACAATTTATCACTGGTTTTAAAGTTACTGACTTTGCCCAAGAAAATGCTTTCTATATCTTTGTTTGCGGTTGTTGCAACATCTATTTGGTGGAAATCATGTCCAAAACTCCATTGGTTACACAAAAAACTCTACTTCCCAACTAGCTGCGTAAATAACTATTTTATTTAAGAAAGATTTTATTCACATTAAATTTGAGGGTTTACAAGTACATAATAACATAAACTTTTGTACTGGGTGAATAACTAAAGCACCGTCTACACATAACGTTTTACCTGTCAGTCTTACCTGTCAAAAGATTGTCTCAGAACAGTCGCACGGTGGGCGCTCGGCCTAAGGCCGACAAAAGTTGCAAATTAGTTTACTCTACAATCAGTTTTCGTTTCGGTTGCTTTATTTTTGCCCTGAGCCTTTTTATGTTGAACAGACCACCGTCGTATCTGTATCTAATGCCCAATCCTCTCTCCTGCAGTTTGCTGTCGACTATAATGGAGAGCTCTCCCATGAATATGTTGAATAGGAGAGGCGCTAAGACACATCCCTGCCTAACTCCTGTATTTGTTAGGAATGGATCGCTCAGTGATCCATGATGGTTACACTCTTGACTTGTTGTTATGGAGGCTTTTACACACTGTAAGAAATTTGTTGGGTACTCCCGAACTTTTTCATAATTGCCCAAAATGCATCTCTGTTCACGCAGATTCATGCAGCATCAGATGATGATCATTGATTATTATCAATACTGCAGATAACGCAGGACACAGCGAGAGTACATAATCTATACATATATGCTTTAAATGCCACGTTTTTCCGTAAGTACCCCAGAAAGTTTATAATTACAGAGTTTTTCGTATCTCTCAACCTCTCCGAAAAATGTTATGTTCATTTCTGAATCACCCATTTTGAAATATATAAAATAACCACGTGAGAATCACTTGAATACGGGCAAATTTAAAATTTGTGGCTGATTGCGAACTATACTAAAATTGATGCATCATAATCTTTAAACGCAAATATCTTCAAAAGCGTTCACCTTTTCGAACTAAACGAGGAGCACTTTTTTACATAAAAAACCTTAATGGAAAGTACACTTTCAGGGTTGTTACATGTGAACCCTTAATGCCAATGTGCCATGTGCAAGAACAGTTGAGAAACCGTCACCAGTCTATAAATAAACTAATTACAAACCTAACCTGCCTCGATTGAATGAAATACTTACACACAGAAAAAAAACGTGCGTAAAAGACAGAATAATTGTGATTTATGACCGTAAGCAATTGTAAACAAACGGTCTCGTATTACACACTATTATTATAAACCATTAAACACACATTACACTGTGTGGCTAATCTAATCGAATTTTCTACTCTAGCGCCTCTATACGAATGTGGCTGGTCTGTGGGTGGCGCCCTCACTAAATGTTTTCGCTACGAATCGTTTTCGAAATATAATCACCGAGCATCAGTCTTGTTCCTGTAAAAAGAAGAGATGTGGTGTCGCCGTGGGCCTTACGCAAAAAGAAGAAGAGAGTCTTTGGGTAGATTACTATAGTAAATACATGTACAATTGATGTTTAAAGTTTGTTTTATCTTGAGATTTGAACTTTCTAATACAAGGATGGTCTTTTTTATTTCGCCTATATATATATATATATATATATATATATATATATATATATATATATATATATATATATATATATATATATATATATATATATATATATATATATATATATATATATATGAAATGAACAAAATTCTTACAGCTTTAGTGTATATTAATAAACAATATTTTCTTGCCTTTAGCTGTGTATTTTTTCTAATTTCGAAAAATCGAAAGTAGAGAAAAAATTTAAAAAAGTAAAAAAAGAAATTGTTTTGCTTTGTCGTAAAGGGGGAACCAAGCTCCACTCCCACAACCGGTTTCTGGGCCTACCCTTCATCAGGTGGGCTGTCCAGGGGCTGGTTCTCACCGATACGGCAAGCAAAACTTCTTCTATATCAACAGACGATGTCGTAAAGTGTCGGTGAGATATTAGTGCATCTCCCGTCAAAAGATGGTAAAGAGCGTTTTTCGGCCCGCTCAAATATATGAAATGAACAAAATTCTTACAGCTTTAGTGTATATTAATAAATAATATTTTCTTGCCTTTAGCTGTGTATTTTTTCCAATTTCGAAAACTTGACTTGGAGTCAGTAGCAATTAGCCAATTTCTTTTTTCAGTCGATAAGATATAGTCCATTGCCTTGGAGTTTCTTTTTTCTATTTGATTGGAGCCAACAATTCAGCTGATAAAATTTCTGTTGTCGTGGGAAGTTTAAATAAGCGTTCAAAGTGGGAACAGGTTAATGCTGATCCAGCATTATTCGAGCTCTTGGATCCATCAGTATAGATAACACAATGTTGAGGATAATTTTGGTTTTTAATTTGTAAAAATAATTTCTGGATGCTTGGGTTACCAAATTAATAAATAAAAAGACCGTAAAAGATTAGAATCGATACGACAAAAGACCCAGGCAATAGATGTTATCCACAGAATCAAATCCCTCAAGTGGTAATGGGCAGGACACCTGGCAAGAAGGACGGACAACAGATGGACCACAAGAATTACAGCATGGTATCCACAAGGAATTAAGAGACCTAGAGTAAGACCAAACCTGAGATGGGACCATGATTTAGGAAATTAGCAGGGATAACTTGGGCCCGCATAGCCAACAATGGACAACAATCAGCTCAACTACAAAGAGAGTATCTAAATATGTGAGGGAGTATGTTGTGTGCACTTATTGATGGACCACCACTGCCAGTAACAAGAAAGAAAAGAGAAGTTCTAGCAACTGTTCCACCTGATATAATAAAAGCCAAGCCAATTGAAAATAAGTAAATATAAGTATATATGGGACACACCCAGCCCGGAGGCCCTTGAAAATAGAAACCGACGTGAAATAACATATTCCAAGCGATGCGGCCGCGTAGAAATCCAGTTGCGCGCCGGCGAAATTTCTGTGAAACAAGCATAATGACCAGTTTCGGTTTTCCTAACAATGATTGTAATTAGAGGGGGAACGATGCGATGGCCGCCGTTCACTGTCTATGCGGTCCAGCAGTCGCTTCGCTGCCCCCTTTTTTTCATATAATCGTCTTTTTTCTCTTCTTTATTTTCCAAACGAAGATGATGGTATGTAATTATGTTTGTATCTGTTGTGTGTGCCGTATATAAAGCACGATAGATATGTGTTTTTAGAGAATTCGAGTAAGGATCTTGTTTTGGCACCCATTTTTTTATTATAGTTCGTCTTTACATACAACGTAGTAGTGATGGGAATACCAGTTCCACATTAGTCGCGTTACAATAGCGACCGTTCCAGAGAAATACCGCGACAAAATACCGCGATTTTGTAACCGAGGCTTCGGCTTCCAAAGTTCCCGCCTATCTGGTATTCCTGGTTACTGTACCTACCTACCCCTCTCCCTGCCGTTATCTCTGTGTCCGTGCAAATTGATAAATAATAACAATTCATAAACCCCCTAAGTGTATAAACAGTAAACAACATGCAGATGGTTAGAAGAATTCAGTTATGTTAGCTTTTAATTTTGAAAATAAAACTATTAACTAAAAAATATAAAATAATATAATTTATTGGTATTCAATACTTTTTATGCATTTATTTAGGACTGAAGAATAGATTTTTATAAGTTTTATATTTTTGCCAATAATATTTAGATTTATATTCTTCTGATACACGGTATAACCGTTAGAATTTATATTAATTTGTAAATTAATTGATTTTTTTATTTAATTTTTTATTTCTTAAAATCTATATATTTTTGAAATAGTTTAGCTTAAACAATAAAAAGTAAAATACTTTGAGTCATTATTCGAGATACCTAGGCCATATGCTAAATTTCTTTATCTACATATATGTTTTTATCTACCTATATTCCTTGTTGGTGGAAAAGTTAGAAGTAAAAGGTTCATGTCAGATAATCAAAATAAAATCAGTTTTACTTTATTCCCGTATGTTAGTAATTCTCTTTCTTTGGAGACTATATAACTCTAATTGTGATTATATTTTTAATCAATTGAAAGTAGCTATACTAATTTTCTTTTTTTTTCCTTATTTTTGTAAAAGTGTTTATTTGTAACTATCTAATGTACCTAACATGTATTTATTGTTAATCAAAAATGCCTAGTAGATACCTAGACCTACCGATAATCGCGATCTCGAAAGTATCGTTACGACTGCAACGGGGGCATCAACTCCAATAGCGACCGATCAAAGCGCGACGCTACGTACGTTTACCAGTTCCAGTTACTACTGTTCGCCAAGGACGAAAACTCGACCCTACGACTTGTGTCTAGCCCTAGCAGGCAACTGTTAAGCCCGACCAATCACGTTAGAGTTTTTGACATACACGAATGAATTAACACACTCCAAATAACCACGCTAACCAACGTGATTGGTCAAGCTTAATAGTTGACTGCTAGAACTAGACACTTCTGACCCTACGAGCGCTCCAGCAGTCGCGCGACCTCTGGCACTGGAGACACAAATTACCTATAACAGATGCGAAAGAAAGCGACTGCATCGGAAACCGCTCGGCAAACCCCACACGCCTATTGAGTGGTGTAAATACACCAGTCGTTTAGTCCGGAAACCTATGCTGTGTCGTATTCGCTTGCTGGAATGACATAGTGCGTGGTTATATATTTCTTTTTAAAAACGGGTGTAGGATTTTTGTTGAACTTTTGAATAGATGTTATTTCTAAGTTTTTGTAATTTGTATATCTTATTTAAAATGGGATACAAATGTGTTTATTTATAAGGAAAAAAAAGATATTTATAGTATAAAAAATTAATTTGTTTAACAAAATTTAATTAAAAATGTGACAAAATAGTACCTTTCTATTGGTTCTATCGGACTTTTTTCGACTATATAAATCTTTATTTGTAAACTTTAATACCTCAAATATTTTCAATCTAATAAATCATTTAATTATGTAAATAATAGGAAATTTCTCACATGGGTGGTCAAATTCTATAGTTTTCATTATATCAAACAGCCTCTGAGAAATGTTTTCAACTCAAAATGCCTTTAATTATGTTTGACTACATCAATTAAAAGGGTCTTCAAATACATCAATGTGATATTTGTCTAAAATTTGCAAAAGAATCCGAATCTCTGGATAACTGAAAATTATTTACCCATTTAAAAGCCTTGGGTCATGAAAGTGGAAAAATTTGTTCATTTTATTTACTGGAAATCGAAAAATTATTTATATTAAATTTTGATGAGTTTTGCACTGAAGAAAACATTCAGAGGCTGTTTGATATAATGAAAACTATAGAATTTGACCACCATGTGAAATTTCCTCTTATTTACATCATTAAATTATTTATTAGATTGAAAATATTTTATGCATTAAAGTTTACAAAAATAAAGATTTATATAGTCGAAATTGAAAAAGTCCGATAGAACCAATAGAAAAGTAACTATTTTGTCACATCTTTAATTAAATTTTGTTAAATAAATTATTTTTTTATACTATAAATATCTTTTAATCTCCTACGAACTGATATAATATGACGAGCAATCTATTAAATTACTGTGAGATTATATGCCTCGATAACATATTGGTGCAGATTATTTTCACCCAAACTATACATTGATGCGGATTGTCTATGAACTCTTTCTGAAGGTCACAGAAACCTGAACGCGTAATTCGGTGTTCTTTCGCATCTGTTGTAGTTAATTTGTGCTGGAGAACAGTACGTCGCGGTATAGGTCGTTACCAGTTACATCTCTTCGCGACAAACGAAGCGATCGAGATCGCGCGACACTACGTACCAGTTCCAGTTACTGCTGTTCGCGACCGACAAAATCGCGAATCTAGAACGCGACGGCTGGAGCGAAACACGGCGCTATGCGGTTACTGCTGTTCGAGCTAACTCCAAGAGCGATTATAAATAATTTATAGTTTCATTAGTCGTTATTATGATCGCCGTTATTCAGTAACAGGTTCCTGATTCGTTGTGGAGCGCGACACGACGCGACGTTACAAAAAAATACCGCTCCAAAATCGCGTTACTCCAAATACCGACACATCACTACTACATAGTAAAGACGTACTACACGTGAAGAGAATAGGGAGAAGTGATTTAAATAAAGTTGCGATGAGTTTTGTACGGCTATTAAGCTATATATCTTGTACACTTCGCACTAAAAAAGGTTCTAAACACAACAATGTTCAAATGCAAGGTTCGCTAGTAAACATTTTGAAGCTTAAAGTATCGCAACTCTATTTATCTAAACCAAAAGCTCGTAATATAAAACTAAAGTGTCAAAAGAAATGACAATGTCAGGAAATAAATAAATAAATACGGTGACTTGACATTTTTTACAACTGCTGGGGATTCAGGTGATCGTAACTAAAAGTTTAATTCGTATGAAATATATTTAGGTGTATTGTGGTGAATCATTGTTTTATTTTGCAGCCTATCAGGAGCTTTAAGTCGTTTTTAAAAGGGTTGACTCGGAGGTTAGTAATAACCCCATAAATTACAGTCAAATGCGAATAAAATTGAAACCATATCAAATAAAAAGCAAAACTTCTATTCCATTTCTAAATCCATTCCTAAATTTAATGGTAATTCCAGGCCCGAAAAATCTGTCTTTAGCGTAATTTCCCAAATTTTATTATTCCCTAATGCGGCAAGAGGGGTCCCGTACGGTATTATTTGAATAAATTAGTTTTTAGACCAATAAATCAACTCTAATTTTGATGATTTAGTGCGCAATTTCTAAAAAGGCCTCATGAATTATTCACGACTTCGTTTCATAAACCTAGACTTGCCCAAATTGGTTTCTGTTTCAGTAAATAGGAATTTAATTATACAGATAAATAATGTTCATTATACCGGTGAATTACTATCAAAGTGCTTTATTTACAGTGATTTTTTGAAATAAAAATATTTCAGAAACTCTACAAACTAAATGTTCAAAAAATTTTTTATAATTATTGGTGAATATTGGTTTATGATCATTCCTGTACCTACACGTGAAGTAATTAAGTGAATAAGTGAATTTACGGAGTCAAATTTCTTATCACAGTATAAGTGTAAAAAAGGTGTTATAATAAGTTTATATGATAGGACAAAAATAATATGTTCAGACGACAATTCACTAAACAGAGATATATATAAACCACATAAAAATACATTAATAAAAAACGACTATCCACCATCTTTTATTAACAAAACATTAAACGAAATATAAACCCCAAATCATAGACACAATGATAACTATACACAATATATACAAACAATTCACAACATACGAACATATTTCAAAACATAAAATACACTTAGATCCATTTTATCACACACTAAACCAATCAAAAATGAATAACAAACAAAAAATGTAATATACAAAATACCATGTGAATGCGATAAATTTTACATTGGTAAAACCCTTGTAAAATCATAACCAACATGAGATACAGGCCACAGACATCGATTTGTGACGTCACCGCAAGAGTCGGGCTTTTGTATTGTGCCATATGGTACTGCATATAGTTTTTGCATAAATAATAGTATTTATTGATAGTTTTGCCAGATATAAATATGAAAATTATTATACACAAAGGTATTAAAAAATAACATTAACTTTTTATCGCGTTAAAGTAATTGAATAGCATTAAAATTTAGATCTAAAACACGAATATTAATATGAAATAAACAGCAGCATAAGATGAACAGAATACAATCCAGATAATAAAAAGCATGTCCTAAAATTGCGTTAGCGAGTATTTAGCAACTAGTAATAATACACCTTGTAATAAAGTTTCCAAATTAAAAAATTTGAAAACTATACTTTATCGACAAGTTAAGAAAATGTATTGTATATGATAAGGGCAGAATACATTTTAAAGTTTAATTAAAAATAATTGTAAAAATTTGCCTAACATATTTAAAAAATGTAGATATATCAGGTAGAATTAACTATTATCATTAAGTACTTTGTAGTTCGATGTTCATCAAGTAACCATCTCCATATATCGTAAATAAAAAGATAAAGATATCATTTTTTTATATAAAATACTGAAATAAAGTACAATTCATTTAATTTCTTTAAAATATATTGCCATTTCATAATAATAATAATATATATTTCATAATAATAATAATAATTTTCAATATTTATTTCATCCTGAATTTCCAAATCTTGTTTTCTTTCATCGGGATGTTTGGGAACATGCACAGTCATATAAGAGGGTTGATTTGGAAAAATTGTAGGCACAGCATCTTCTGTAGGTTTTGGACGTGACCTAGTTACAGTTAATATTGTTGGGAAAGAGAATGTAGACAGATCCTGAGTAATTGCTGCTACACGGCACAGACACAGAACAATGTCGCGGCATTTTTTATTTCACAAAGAAAAAATAAAGAAACGAAAACTGTTTTACCTAAAAATACACGTCACTTACGTTGGTTTAACACTATACACTAACACTAACGCTATTAATTATGTTTTTATATAAATTCCCCAACTTTTTCCTAGCCCGGACACACAGCCCGCATCGCCGGTGTTACTATAATTTTTACCGAAAGTATGGTTTTTTTCGCGGGTACGATGTTTTGAATCGGATCTAGATAGTTCACTATTCACTCAGAGTACACTCAAAATTATTTAGTATAATTTTATTAGCATAGAAACGCGTAAAAACACAGATTTGTTGTGAAACTAATGAAAACAATAGGTTTGTTTACGACTACTAATTCTCGACCACTTCGGTAGAACTGTCAAAACAGTCAGGCCTTGAATATGACGTTAGCCACGGTAAAACATCTAGACCCTAAAATGTTCGAATTAAAGAACATAAAGATTATTTAAGAAAAGGAGATTTTCACAAATCTAAGATTTGTCAGCATTCTTGGGACACAGAGCACAGAGTAAATTTCAACAACGCCAAAATTATAATGAAAGAAGCGATAGCCTCTTTCTAAAAGAAAAATAAAAGAGGATTTTTTAATACAATCTAATAGAAATAAATGTATTGCTCATGCATCTGTAGATGTTAGTAATGTATGACAATCGCTTCTTTGATTTTAAAGAACATAACATACGTAAAAATTAAAAAACAAATTAAAAATAATCATACAGAAAGTTTGAGGCGTTTTACCTTATTAAGTAATTGTTATCAGGTAGTAATTGTTAATTTTCAAGTTGGTTAGGTAGCTATTTTATTTTGTAGATTTTCTTGCAGTTGTGAAATACCCATATAGGATTTTTTGGAGGGATGAATCCGCCACATAGACAATTTTTTCAAATTTTTTAGTCGCACTTTCACTAGTATTTCCAAAAGTATTTTCTGAATATTTTTATACTGTTATAATAGATTTCTTTAAACCAAAATACGACATATTGCTATTGACTATATTTTTAATTCCTATACGAAAAGAGGTCGTTGGTATATAATTAATTTTTGATAATACAAACAGAATTAAAATAAGAATGGCCAAACTATGATCTATTTTCGTACTTATTTTAAGATGAATTAATTAATTTTTACTAATGTTGTATTCGCGTGTTGTGGTCTAATTTTTGTCTAATTATTTGACAATTAATCCCAATTTATGAACTAAAATTCGAGCAAAAATTCTGTTTGTGACGGAGGTTACTACAATTCTTTTTGAGCAATTATATTCCATTTATGAATAATAGTATTAAACTATGTATTTATGAAATGTCATTTTTAAGTAAATTATTACATTAATATAAATTTTATATTAAATAGTAGAAAGTATGTAATAAGGTAAGTTAAAAACTTCGACTATTTTTTTTTCACTTGATACTCTGAAAAAAAAAGGTTGGTAGACGCCTCAAGAAAATTCTCTCCAAGTATGAGCTCTTAATTTTAATAGGAAGGGGAAACTTTAATATGAAGGTTCTCCGCCTTTCAGTTTTCATTTTTTTTTCTTATTATTGGAAAGAAAAATTCCTATCTCGGTATCTACTATTTTGGATCTCATATATTTGAAGGAAATTGAATTCTCTACAAAAAAGATCTCTTACAATTTTATTCTAAACCTTACCGTTCGCAAGTTATTAAAGGTTGAAGTTTGGTTATTTTAAGGCAGATTTTTTGTTCTTATGAATGTTATAACTCCGTTAACAAAAAATCACTATAATACACGCAACTCATACGTTTGTAACAAATTCACTCGCTACAAAAATGATTTCTTCTGCGGGATTCTTTGTGGACAACCCGGGCTTCCGACCATTTTATGTGGTGGTGCTTGGACCACACATGATCTGCAATGCCCGACTTCATTGTTTCACCTCTTTGCGTATGTTTTTTATGTTCGTCAAGTCATACATCCAGAGGACGTTTTGTCGCTCCAATATACGACTCACCGCACTCGCCTGGTACCTGGTAGATGCACTCTTTCTTTTGGTGTGATGATTCAGGTTTTGTTTTTGTTAGAGCACTTCTTAGAGTAGTCCCAGACTTAAAAACAGTTTCAATTTTATATTGGTTAGCTATTCGCCTGATCTTCTCCGATGTTCCTTTCACATATGGAATCGTCAAGAGAGACAGAGAGAGCATCCTCCCCAGGCTGGCGTACCAATAAGTCGGACCTGCAATTGGATATATTATTGTCTAGGGTTTTTGCAGAGTAACCATTCTGAAGCAAATCGGTTTTAATATTATTTAGTTCAGAATTAGGCAAAGAAAATAAAGTCCTCCTACTCTGGGTGCCTGGTCACCAAGGGATAGAAGGCAATGAAAAAGCAAATGATCTAGCTAGGAAAGGAGCGAACACTCCAAACGGGAACCAACTGAAAACGGAATTGAAGAATCTGGAAGACTCCATCCGTAACTTGGAATGGGTGTTCTCCAACGGTCTAAGACACTCGAAAAAGTTCCTCAGAACTTACGACCGAGAAAAATCAAAGGTTTTCTTTGATTTAAGTAAAAACAATCTTCGGATTGTCACGGGGTTTCTAACAGGACACTGTCTCCTCAACGAGTAGTAGACTGAACTAACCTCAGTAGGCTGAAGCTGAGAAACAACGGCGAATGCAGATTCTGTTGGGAAAATGGGGAAACACCAGAACACCTTATCACTGACTGCGCCGAGACGACGACCATTCGTGCCATGAACTTTGGTACGGCTGATGTCGAGGATGGAGAGCTGACCTCTGTGAAGCCGTCTCAGATACTGGCTTTTGTTAAAACCCTGAGGCTGTATGATGAGTTATAACTCGTTATAACTCAAGAAAGGGGAACACAATAGATATATAAGGTCGCGGTGATTAACTCCCCTCCTAAACATTCTATATTCTAGTTCAGAATTCAGAGATTCTTGGTCACTGCATATACTGATTGCTTGTGTTTTAACAGAAACGTTGTGTAATCAAAATAAATAAAGAGGATGGAGTCCGAAACTCTTTTAGTTTTAGTACTGAATAATTATTGTCTACCACATTCAAAGTAATATCTTAAACCGTTGGAAAATTTCTATTCCAAGTTATGGATGGAGTCTTCCAGATTCTTGAGTTCTGCTTTAAGTTGGTTTCCGCTTAGGAAGCAGAATGGTTCTGGTCCAGTTAGTGGAGCGTTCGCTCCTTTTTAAGCTAGATCGTTTGCTTTTTTATTACCTTCTGTCCCTTTTGTGCGAGGACACTATTTTCTTTGCTTAATTTGTGCATCTCCTCTAGTCATTTTTGACCAACTTCTGACAATATCCTTAAACGACTCTACATTCTCTTATTATATAACAAAAACCTTTCTTTTGTCAGCAGTCCGAACATTTATGTGCAATGACAAGAACCGTGTGTAATTACACGACGTTTCATTGCTGTTTCTTTCCGATTCTTCAATCCGTCTAATTATAGTATAGCGAGTGTCTTCTTGGTAATTTTCTCGCTGTACCAAAGCCGAAATTTACGAAACTCCAATAATTTCCTTAATTATTTTAACAACCGCCAACTAGCTGTCTAGTAAATAGACGGGCATTTAAAATTATACGCCTCCAGCCGGCTGGCATTCTTAAATTGTCTTCGAATCGATAGTTTATCTCGAAGATAGAATTGTTTTAAACGGGGAAAAGAATATTTGTTTGGGTTGTTTCATTCTTCCAAAATTAGCATTCCTAGTAAGTGACTATACAGGATGAATTTTAAATAAGTGCAAATATTTTCAGGGATGATATATTTCGACCCCAGCAATACGTTTTTTAGCAAAAAAAAGATGTTAAAAATCGTGTATTTTTTTTTTAATTTCTCTATATATTTTTCGAAAACTTTTTGGAACTGCCTGTTCACCGCAAATTTTCCCACGGTATAATTTCTTAGTCTCTGATATTACCATAGTTACGGCTTTACTCTATGGTTAAGGCACTAAAAGGGACGCAAATACAGAAAAATTCCGGTGGCAAACAATTTTTTTTTAAATTTTCAAACTTAAATAACTCAAACTTAAAACAACAAATTATTGAGTACATCATATTTTTACACGTTTTGAAAAAAAAAATAGAACGGCATTGATAAACCGGAATTTAAGTCAGCCATTGTAGGGCCCCGTCGCGGTCGATCTAAAAGATTTTTGATATGCTCCTTCCTTAATCTTTTTATTCAAAGTGTAAAACAAAGTCAGTTTATTTTATTTAGCCTCTCTTTAAGCACCTATTCAACAATTTTGTTATTAAATTGTTAGTAGCAATATTAGACAACTTTAGGTATTTCTGTAATAATTATGATGACTCGGGATGTTTGTAAAACTTCTAGAAGTACCTCAAAATGTTGATAATCTGTCAGTGAATCACTGTCGAGAATAAATCGTTCTTGCAATATTTACTGTCCTCCGTTCACGCAGTTGTGCAGCTCTGAACTGTTCAAGAACGCAATACTCTCACTCCATTCAATTGAGTCATAAAGTTCAGAACTGTTCCGCGCCATAATATGGAGGCACCAGGCTATCGCGCAAGTTCAGAACCGTTCTCGAGTAGTCCAGAAATTCGCGAATGGAGGCTAGCAATTGACACCATAATCAACAAACACGAATTGAAAAATCTATTCCTCAGTAACTAATTTCTTTCTTTTTTTTCAGTCTGAAACCAACCCCGAAAGATGGCGTTACCAAGAGCAACCCCAGCAAGAGGCACCGGGAACGTCTCAACGCCGAGCTGGACACGCTGGCCAGTCTTCTGCCCTTCGAGCAAAACATCCTGTCCAAACTGGACAGGCTGTCGATTCTACGTCTTTCCGTCAGCTATTTGCGCACAAAAAGTTATTTTCAAGGTAAGCCAGTTAATTATCATCAATAATAATAAGTAAGTCATTAGAAGGCCAACTTTAAAGTGACGAAACGTCTGTCATTATAACGGACGGTCTGTTATGTCCGTTCCCAAGATTTCTCCGTCAATAGATCCGTCATTCGACATATTGTCCGTCCATATATCCGTCAACTGAATTTAATTAATTCAAAATTATGTTGCCTAAAGCTTCATTTAGAAATTAGTTTAATAAATTAGTTGTTTCAATTAGCGTAGAAGTGTGTTCCTTTAATTTCAATATAAGCATTCAGGACGTCAAAATTAGTGGTAGTAGTTTTCAATTAGTGAAAAAAGTTACCAAACTTTTAACTTTTTCACTAATTAAATTTCAAAACTTGCGGGGAATGTCATTTTGGCCTTTGATTATCATTCGTCAGGAAAAAATGTGATTGATTTATAACTAAATATTAGACTTTCCCTATGGATACAGCTGATTACCGCAAGCTGTTGCTAGGATATTTTATTAATTTTAATTGTATATTTTAGACATTGTGAATGATCGTAAACTAAAAAGTATAAAGTGTAATTATTGAACCCACTAATTTATTCCACTAATTTCGAGGTTCTAAATTAGTGGGTGGCAAAGTGGTAGGTGGAGGTTTTTACTGGATACTAATGCCCATACAGAAATGATATTTGTATTGATCAATAATTGTTTGTCTTTTGAGGATTAACAGACAAGACACAATGATCTCTACCTTCTTTAAAATTGATAAAAAATTAACAAATTAATTACAAAAATGATTTACAAAATGCAGTTTGACAGGGTCTGTAATTAGTTGACTAAAATTCTGCCAATTTTAGTAAAATATAAGTTCTATTATTCAGGGTGAATCTTAAATGAGTACAAATATTTTATGGGCTGGTAGATCTCAATAAAGAAACATATTTTCGCTTTACGTTTTTTCAAATAAGTTCAAAATAACCGAGTTATTTTACTTTGAAAATATCCAAAAAAAAAACAGTTTTTTGTTTAAATTTTGAGAACTACTGGATTTTTTCTGGGTTTCATTGCTTGTAAATTTAATCTACTACCTATGTTGCCTTATTATCAAGATATTATGTTTTTTAACTCAAAATTTTTTTTGACGAAAAAAACTCATAATCGTTTTTCTGGGGTCGAAATATACTACCCCTAAAATATTTGCACTTATTTAAGACTCACCCTGTAGCATAAAACAAAGTTTGTATTTCCCAAACGCAAGCTACAAATGCAACTAAATCCTGCCGGCTTATAAATAACAATTAGGGCGTTGAATACATAAACTAAATTCTGTCAAGCTGATTTACAACGTTGTCAGGTCTTTTGTGAGGATAATATTAGATACGTTATAGATAGCTTTATATAAAGAAAGGAATTTTTGAGTTCAGTTGTGTCATCGCTTGGCGTTATATTCCAAACACACGTGCTTTGATTAAGGCTTGATTAAGGTTTGCAGAGCTTCAGCATTTGCCATAAAATAGCGAGCAATTTGTTACAAAACCATATAAATTATTGTATCACTGTAATCACAAAACTTCAATCTATTTCCGTATTGTAACGGAATTTTAAATTATGTCTTTATTTTCGAGGAAATTTAGTCTAAACATAAGGAATATTTTGTTGATGTTTGACCGTCAAAATCTTGAAAATAAAGAAAGTAAAAATACCTAGCCAGTTTTACATAAAACGTTAAATGCCGAACGCTTATTTTCCTACTTTTTCGGACTAGTGAAATGGACTCATAATAATGTCTCAAAGGAGTTATAAGTCTATTTTAAGTTAACATAACCAAGACGATATAAGTTTGCATTAATTCAGTAAGAAACAAATATAGTTTTCGAGGTTGTAATTAGATTTGTCCCTAAATACAAATATTTTCAACACGAAGCGACAACGTCGCGTCTCTTCGACGCTTCTTCATTAAACAACGTCCGATTCGAAGAGAATTTACAACGGCATTTTTAATAACCTCTTTGACTTATGCCCTTGCGGACGCCACAGCCATTATAACCTGTCGAAATGTATGTTTTATATAGGTAATATCTTTATTTGGCCGAGGCTGGGCCCGTAGTTATACGTATATTTTAAGAGAATGTATTTTTTCACTGGGATTTTTAACATTTTTATTAATTACTATATACCGTGTGGTGCATTGGAACACGGACATAGGAAATCCCATGTAATTTTTGAACTGTTCAGTTATCATGTATATTTCATATCAATTAAACTTTTAGTTGCGTAATCGAAGGCGCAATTTTTAAATTCATTGTTACCAACCATGAACATATTCGGCGCTGTGCTGACTAACTGGAATTTAAATTTCGCGCTAGGGATTCAGGTGGTAGCTCTGCTGTAAAAAATGTCAACTTGTCGCATTTATTTGTTTATTTCTTGACATTGTCATTCGTTTTGAAACTTTAGTTTTGTATTGTGAGTTTTTGGTTTAAATAAAAAGTGTTGTAATACTTTAAGCTTGAAAATATTTACTATAGTCTGTGAAACGAATAACTTTGAATTTGACAGTTCCCGCGGGCTTTTCTAGTGTTAATTTTATTAGGTTAGCAACTTGCGGCCATGCTGACGCAATGCCGCGCCGTCTCTAATAGAACAGCCACGGAGCGAGATTTATGACGTCACGCTAGTTAGATATTACGGATTAATAAATATATTAAAAAAATAGTGTCGAATATAATCCAAAAAATTACATATAAAATATTCACAACCTAACCTAACACCACATAATGTTTACTGCAATTAATAAACTAATATAAACTTGTCAAAAGATGACCACATATTTTTTAAAATTATTATTCTTAACACTAAAACTATCTACATTGACTATGGCTGAAATCGTACTCCATAGTCAATGTAGATAGTTTTAGTGTTAAGAATAATAATTTTAAAAAATATGTGATCATCTTTTAACAAGTTTATATTAGTTTATTAATTGCAATAAATATTATGTGGCGTGTGGTTAGTGGTAGTGGCGTTTTTTCCGAACTTAAATCCCAAGAATATCAAAAATTTTAGAATAATTTTACTTATAAAATGACAGCGATCTTTATTTCATAGCCATCGCTGACACCTTTTTTTCTATGATATTGTATTATCTGCAAATATAATTTTTCGAACATTGATACTTGCAAAATATACATATAAATTTTGTGAATGCAAATAATAATACATCACTATTAGTAGATGTTGAATGTTTTTTGTCAAATTAGATTGATTTTCAAACCCCAAAATTTAAAATATATTTTACATTTTACCCATTATCTTATGTACCTGTTCATATGTATTTTGTATATGTAAAAATGTATATGTATATTGGAAAACATTTGCTGCATTTGTATGATTCATAGTTTATTTGCCAAAGTATTTATTACTATAAAAAGGTATATAATATATTGTATTTATTAACTGTATATTATGTATATTTCATGTAAACTATATCATTTTTAAAATGCAAACCAAACATACGAGGAATAATTATGTTTTCCATGTATTCTACAACATATTTATTAATCCGTAGTATCTAACTAGCGTGACGTCATAAATCTCGATCCGTGGCTGTTCTATTAGAGACGGCATTGGTCTGATATTTAGAAATGTCAAAAGCTGATGACATTTTACTTTTGACACTTATAACTTATAACATTTCGTGTTGATTTTTGCAAAAAGACCATACCATAAGTTGGTATACTGATGCTTCCAAAACCAATACGGGAACAGGGATCGGAGTGTTTGGGCCGAGAGCTAATTACTCCGAACCAATGGGCAGTTACCCTAGTATCCTACAGGCAGAAATCTACGCTATCGAGAGATGCGTACAACTTATCTTAGATAGGAACTATCGGAAACAAGAAATAGCCATCTTATCTGATAGTCAAGCAGCGTTAAAGGCGATCAACTCAGTATCAATCAATTCGAAATTAGTCAAAGAATGCATAGAGAAGCTGAATAAATTAGGGGCAAAGAAAACAAAGTCCTCCTACACTGGGTGCCTGCTCACCAAGGGATAGAAGGCAATGAAAAAGCAAATAATCTAGCTAGGAAAGGAGCGAACACTCCACTAACTGGACCAGAACCGTTCTGCTTTCCAAGTGGTAACCAACTCAAAGGCGGAACTCAAGAACTTGGAAGATTCCATCCGCAACCTGAAATGGAAATCTTGCAATGGTCTAAGACACTCGAAGAAGTTTCTGAGGGCTTATGATCAAGAAAAATCACAGATCTTCCTGGGTCTGAGTAAGAACAATCTTCGGATTGTCACGGGGTTTTAACAGGACACTGTCTCCTCAATGAACACCTCAGTAGATTGAAACTAAGAAGAAACGGCGAATGCAGATTCTGTGGGGAAGATGGTGAAACACCAGTACACCTCATCACTGAGTGCGCCGAGACGACAACCATTCGTGCCATGAATTTTGGTACGACTGATATTGGAGATGGAGAACTACCCTCTATAAAACCGTCCCAGATACTGGCTTTTGTCAAAGCCCTGGGACTGTATGATGAGTTATGATTCAAGAAAGGGGGACACAATGGATCTGTAAGGTCGAAGTGATTAACCCCCCTCCCACTCATTCTAAATTCTAAAAAATTTGCAAAAAGAGGAAGAACTGTCACTTGTTTTATTATTTTCCTTTTCTATTTCACGAAAGTAAAAAGAGTTACCTATCTGATTCGTTCAGGCACTCAATTTAAAGAATATCAGTAAATTTTTTGACAGAGGAATTTTATATTTACCATGTTGGTAAAAAATAACGGTCAAAATTCAAAGTTATTCATTTATATCATAGACTATAGCAGACCTTGCAGTCGAACATCGTTCTTTTCAGAAGCACTTTTAGTGCGAAATGTACAAGATAGCTTAATAGCCGTAAAAAACTAATCGCAACTTTATTAGAATATTTTGAACGGGAAAGCGGTAGTAATGGCCCTTTATGTCCCTAAAGTGCTGTTAAGAAGGTGAGTTTTGTTGATGTAAATAATAACTGTTTATATATTTATAATCAATTTATTTTTGTTTCATAAAATATTTTGATTAAAGGAAAATATATAAAAGTGAGTAACGCTATGCCGATCAAGTTTAATCACGTGATTAAAAGTTTATTTGATATGAACTATAGCTATCCAGTGGCGTGCAAATCTACCATTGCATACTACTTAAATGTTTTCCCCGAATTTGGAGTAAACAGTCATTATATTATAACTAGCGTGTACCCGCGACTTTGTTCGCGTCGAATTAATCATTTGTAACGGTGATGATAAAGCAAAGCAAGAATTTCCATTAACATACAAACTGGATAAAATTTTCTCACATTTATATCAGCATGAGAAAAAACAATATGGCGATATTATTATATAACTTGGTAATATTTGAGGGGTAGTTTCATCTCGTTGGAATTTGACTTTCAAAAAATCCGTTTGCCAAAAATAAGCTGTTTACGTCAAGCAGTTTAAGCAGAATCGTGGTTAATCAATTACCCAACTTTTTGGAACACCTTGTATGATTTTTTAAAAAATTTCAAAATATGTAAAAAACAAAATAAATTATGCTAGTCCAAGCGTTTTCCCGAAAGGCTAACCATTTTTTAAATAACAAATATTGTAATATTTGAGGGGCGTTTTCACCCTCTTGGAATTTGAGATTCGAGAAACCCCTCCTTATCGAACCTCTACACCCCACAGTCAATCCGTTTACCAAAAATCAGCTTTAAACGTCAAGCAGTTTAAGCAGAATCGTGATTACTCAATGGTCATATTTTATGAAACACCCTGTATACATTTTTAAAAATCTTAAAATATGTAAAACAACAAAATAAAATATACGTGTTTAAGAGTTTTTCCGAAAAACTCACCGGTTTTTAAATAAAAAATATTCTAATATTTGAGGGGTGGTTTCACCCCCTTAGAATTCGAGTTTCGAAAAATCCCTTCTTATCGAACATCTACACCCTAAATTCAATCCGTTTTCCAAAAATCACCTTTTTACGTCAAGCGCTTTAAGCAGGATCGTGATTAATCAATGACCAGATTTTTCGACACATCCTGTATACATTTTTAAAAAATCTTTAAATTTGTAAAAAGCAAAATAAAATATACGTGTTTAAGCGTTTTTCGGAAACTTGACCGTTTTTTAAATAAAAGATATTGTAATATTTGAGGGGTGGTTTCACCCCCTTGGAACTGGAATTTCAGAAATCCCTTCTTATCGAACCTCTACACCCTAGAATCAACCTATATGCCAAAATTGAGCTTCTTACGTTGAGTGGTTTGAGCAGGATCGTGATTACAGTGAATTACTTATGTTATTTTTACTGAAGTGAATTACTTATGTTATTTTTATTCTATTTTTTTATTCGCACATTTTGAAGTATAATTAGTGGAAAAGGCAAAAGTTTCATAACTTTTCTACTAATTAAAAATGTCTACCACTAATTTTGACGTTTCAATAAGCATTGAGCTTATTGAAATGAAAGGAACAAACTTCTACGCTAATTGAAACCACTAATTCTAATCAGCAAATAAGATGGCGTGACAATATAATATACTTCTGAATTATATAACAGATTTGATTTATATGGTAAAATATTAACGTAAAAATAATATTATACCTCTAATCGCTCTACACCTCCAGGCGTGCCTCCAGGCTAATTTAAACAACAAGCAATCGCTCGACCAAGTCATTTATCCATATAAACATGTTTGGATTCATGTCGCTCCCAATAACTTCTCCGTCGATAACACTTGATGGTACTTCATCACGCAATTGATTCACTCTCTCCTGTTGACACACCATCACCGTTAATATCTATATTACGTGTCCACCAATTCCCAAAATAAATGTTTGCTCTGGCCAAAGGGATACTTAGTTCGATTCGGACTTGTCCTTGATGGTTTTATTGTGTCCTAGGTCAGGACAATAAATATTGTTATTGCTTTACGTAATTTTATTGGGATTGCATTATCAAATTTAGTGACATAATTAGTAATTTATTATAGACAGGGTGCATTTCAGTTGATTTTAAAAAGTATCACAATTTTTACTAGTGCTGTTATTGAAACTGTAAACCACTAAGGTACGAGGTTTGTGTGATGTAATCTAATTCAATTAATTGTTGTCTAATGTTTATCTGTGTCGTCTCTACTGAAGTAACAACTTGCTCTAGAAAGTTGCTTTTTTACTAAAAGATAGCTAATTGGCTCTTCTAAAAGCTGTCGTCGCCGGATTTTTTTTTTCAAGAGATAACTAGATAAAATCATTAGGTTTGTAATGTTTCTGAGCATCTGAAATGGAATTATGAGGATATCGTTAGGGTGTCATTTTTTTTATAACGAGAAAACGTCAGTAATCGCGATAATTTAAAAACTCGACTTTTTATCACATAACAGGCCATAACTCAAGAACCACTTTAGATATTGAAACTTTTTTTTATTTTCAAGATCGGATATTTTACAATATGTTTACATAAGAAAAATTCGATAAGGTTGTTTTTTCCATTCAAAAATTGTAAACAATCCATCCATTTACTTTTTTTAATCCATCCATTTATTTAGAGCATAGGAATTTTCAACAATCGTGTAATTTTTTTATTGATAAAGATTTTCACATACTGTCTACAAAGAAAATACAGCAGAAATATTAACAAAGTTCTCGAAAAACTACAATCTATTATTTCTAATAGATTTCGAGATATCGATTTTGAATTCAGAGTTCTAATAGCGCGACCACTATCGAACACCCACTCAATTCCACTTATTTTTACCAAAAATGCAAGTGTTTCTAGCTTGCACTTAAAAAAATTCAAGCTATAGGGAAAATTACAACAACTCGTTAATAAATAAACAAATCAAGTATCACGAGACGTAATTAAATCGTGAAGCTGAACGCATGACGTACACCTTTCCCTAGAACTTTAAGTACTGACAGAGGTATTGATTGGGTCGACCGGTCAACTGCGACAAATCTGCTATATCCCCTTCCACGTCTCTTAGCGATGTGCACAGTTTCTTGGCTTATTTCATACGTTTGGCAACGTGCTTACTGTCCTCTCTTTGTTCAGTATATAAGCGCATTGTACTCTTCTTACATACGGAAATCTCGACCCAAGACTAACCTTTGCCAGCCATCGGGTCAATCAATAATTTTCCCAATCAGCTCAATATATTAATGATGTTGCCAGTATTACTCATCAAGAAATACTACTGTTATATTAATCAATTAAGGCCGCGTAAAACAAACATAACATATACAATTTCATATACTAATTATAATAAAAATAAATAATAAAAATGTTGTAATTATATTCCTGTGAAGTGAAAAGTTTTGTTTAAGTATCTACTCTACATATTATTAAACGCGCGTTCAAATATTAATCTTGTGAAATATATATCAACATAAAATGAGATGTAAGTAATTAACGAAATATCATCGTAACGACAGCTATTTTAGAAACGTCTAGGTTTACTTATTTCACTGAGATTTATGAAAAAAAGTCCTTTGCCTCGGGTACAGATACCGCCACGCCCGCCTCACGAGTAGTTTTCAGGCGCTTTTAAGAATCGAAAATAGGTCAAAGCAAACTAAAGTGGGTCAAGACAACAACCTTGATCTGCTTCGAAGAGTTCCCCGCATAGTGTAGAGGCTGTTTTACATTTTCTGTATACTTTATTTTTGTAACTTCAAAATTAAAGCCTTTAATAAAAAAAAGAAAAAACTCTATCGTGTTGGCAAAATGTTAATTATTATAATAACATTTTAACAGAACGTCAATGGTTTTTGTAAAGTATCTGTTTTAAAAAAACCAAAGTGTTCTCAATTAGTTATATTTAAATAGTTTTTTCTTTATTCTGTGTATTTTTTGCTTCCGACGACAGAAAGCGATAAACTTTCCGAAACGTTAAGCATTTTTTTGTTCGTTAGGTAAATTTGTTTACAAAAAATAACTTTTTTCTTGCAGTGGCGAAATACCCATATAGGATTTTTTGGAGAGATGAATCCGCCACATATGTATAGACATTTTTTATAAAAATATAATGCAATTTTTAGGCTATTTATTCTTTTATCTATACCAAATCCAATTTTCTTTCTTCGTTTGGTGCAACAACATTCGGCATTATCGGTGGCGGGCGCTCTCTCCTAAATCATTGATTTATTCTATGCGCCCGCGCCTTCCCTCTGCATAATTACGGGCGGTGGAAGCGCCCAGCGCCCCCGTTCTATCCGTCCGAACCGGGGGGTTAGCCATGGCCGCGGCCCCGCGATTCCACCTTCCAGGAGGGAGGAACAGAGACAGAGAGCCTTAGAGCCGTTTGTTAGATCAATATCGAACGATATTTCGTTTGGGGGGAACGGTTTAAGACATCTTCAATTTGTTTTTAGAGATTTTGTTTTCAATGGCAGGTAAATTTGCTTAGACCACTCTCACGACTCATGAGGAATGCTAACGAATGGTAACATTCTCCAGAGTATTCGCTGAATTAGGACTGTGAACCTCAAGTACTGTTCTCCTAAGGCTACAACGGCCTATATTTTCTTATTCTACACCCTTGAATTAGTAACTAACAGCAGTTTTAATGAAATCGGTGACATGACGAAAATAGCCAATTTTCGTGACTATTATGTATGCAAAAAAGTAGAAAAAATGACCTTTTTTGACTAGTTTTTACACATATTCAAAGGCGTTGGAAAGAAAGTAAACTTATTCATACAATTATGAAAATTTCAGCATTTGTAGAAAATTTTATATAGATTCATATATCGAATAACTCGGCATTTTGAAAGCAGACTAGACATACTGTAAAACGCCGGCGGCGTTTTTAACAATAGAAGCATACTTTGCAAAGAGCCTATCTGTTTTCAGTCGCTTTGCAAAATGCCTAATGAAGACTAGTCAAATTGCATAAAACTTTTTACGCGGGTTTAGTAAAACTAAATCCAACGACATTTCTTGAACTTCCCTTTCAAAATTAGAAAATAATAGCACAAAAAGTGATAATTCTGTTAAATGGAGTATGGTTAAAAACGATTCATAGATACAATTCATTTTATTCTAAAAGAATAATCGCAAATGGTCTCGACAACAAAACTGTGACTGAATATATTGAGCTTACATCGTTATGTATGAAACAAAATTGTTTCCAATTTAATAACAACTTTTTTGAACAGCGGGAAGGTACAGCAATGGGTAATCCATTGTCTCCATTTTTGGCTAATTTATTCATGAGCAGGTTTGAAGTGGAGGCTAAGAATCAGTTTGAGTATTTTCCAAGAGTTTGATTTAGGTATGTGGATGATATTTTTGCTGTTTTTGACACACATTCAGACACCATAGATAATTTTATTTCTAAGTTAAATAATCGTTTTCCTTCCATTAAATTTACGCATGAAATTGAGAACAACGACAGATTACCATTTCTAGATGTATGAGTTATTAGAAATATTAATAATTGCCTGGAATTTAATATCTATAGGAAAAATACGACCACACGCAGATATATTCCTAATGAATCACATCATAGTGTTGAACATAAAATGGCTAGTTTAAATTTCCTAGTTCATAGATAACTTAGTTTCCCACTTTCCAAAGAAAGATATGAAATAGAAAGAGATTACATTAGGAATGTAGCTGAGTGTAATGGATATTCTCCTTCACTAGTTGATAAATTAATTAGAAAACGTAGGTATAGGTTAATGATTTCTGAAAATTCGACTTTTCAAGTGGAGAAAGACACGTCTAAATATTTTTCGATGCCGTTTGATAGAGAGTTATCCCGTGGTCTAAAAGGAATTTTGAAGAATGTAAATTATAAACTTGTGTATAGTGCTAATAATAAATTACAACAATTATTAGGTAATCCAAAGGATAAAACACCTCCACTGGAAAGGTCGGGTATTTATGAAATTTCTTGTAAAGATTGTAATCAGAAATATGTTGGGCAAACTAGAAAATCAATATTAACTAGATTTAAAGAACATTTAGCTCAGATAAGATATGGTAAACCGGATAAATCTTGCGTTGCCGAACATATTGTTCATAAAGAACATTGTATAGATCTTAATAATTTAAAATTAATTAAACAAGTCTCAAATTACAGGCAATTAGATGCATATGAAAGCATCAGAATTAATAAATGTAAAGATAGTATGAACAGAGACAACGGTCCAATTCCTTCAAGTTCTTTGTTCCTACTACTCTAGTGGCGGAAATCTAACTGTTACGCTCAGTTGGCTCTGACTCGGTTGGCTAGTTTTTGCCACGCCCACTCGGTGCCCACTGGGCGAGTATATAAACGCTCAACTTGTAGATTCTACTTTAGTTTATAATCATCTGCTGATGATGCTAACATGGTTAGCGAAACGCGCGTCCAGTGTAAAAGTAAAAGTGTTTTGGTGTATTGTGGTGATTTAGTGTTTTTATTTTGTAGATTAAATTTGTCAAAAAAGTGTCAAAACGTCCATTATCGTATGAACGGGTCCGTTGACGGGCTGAACTAAAATATTTACGGATGAAAATTGGCGCGAAAACGCTATGATCAATCAGAGCATGGTCGAACCAACGTACCAACCTATAACGGATGCATGAAAATTAACCTTAAGACGTCCCCTAGATCAGGGCCATGTAAGTGAAATATTAAAAACGGTTCCAGCAAAAGTTTCCCAATTATGACGGATGATGGCGCTGATCGTCAAAATTTTTGGACAGGGATTTTGCTTACCGACAATACGACGTGAGCTACGACCGGACCAGGACCAATCAGAATGATCAGTCTTTCTTGGACATTTGCCGCGGAAGTGTGTGTTAATTTCTGTTGTGATAAGTGTGGTTGTGTTTGCAGTTTGATTTTTCGGTTTTGATATTATGTTAAAATCAATTTTGAAGTATTGTATGACTTGTTTTTATGTAATAGTACTTCTTTTAGTTCTATGATCTGATATGTTATGATTTGTTAATGTTTGTTTAACAATGTTATACCAAAGAGGTTATACTTAATATACTTATCAATTTGCATAGCCTAACTTTTTTATCAATAAACTTTGTAGATTTTCAGATTATTTAATTCCTTTTGTTTCCGTTTGTAATTTTATTTTTAAGACATATTATGTGATTGTTTCACATAATATGTTTTAAAAATAAAATTGCAAATAGCGAATAAAAATAATTAAAATAAAGAAGTGTATTTTACAATTCCCCCCGGCCCCGCACCCCTTTGGCTAACCTATAATGTCAGCTATGTCGAGAGATGGCGTTACGAAAATGGAACCGATTTATTACAAGGAACTTGGGCTTCTTTTTGTTAGTATATTCTGTGCCCTAGAGATTGAGTTTGGGAGCATCTAGAGATTGAGTTTGGGAGAGTTAGTAGCAGTATTTAAATAAAGTAATAGTTTTAAGTTAAATAAATTTGTGCTGAAAGATATTGTCACAAATTCTATTCTGATTAGTGTCATTCATTCCTTTTATGACAATTTTATATTATACTCCATTTTAACATATTTATAAATTTCTTTTTGGGAGGGGTAATTACCCCTCCCGTATATGCGTTCCTGCCAAATAGTAGGAGAGCTCAAAATATACTAAAATGCATGAATCAAATATAAAAATCAATAGTATATTAGTATTGATTATTTTATATCCGTACTAAAGCCAGTATAATACGTGTATTAATTTATCGTAAAAGTATTAACATTGAATATATTTCAGTTTCACTCTTAAACTTGGTAATTGAAAAGCCGACGTACCATTGATAAAAGCATAACACGCAAATTCCGCATTAACATAAAACGTTTCAATCAGGTTGCACAATTTATTTGGGACACTAATGAACTATGTATTACAATACGTCGTCAAATTTATTGAGACGCCTTTATACAGACACTGATCCAATATCGAATTATTAAACATATTATTGGTTTGATTAATTGTTTATTTATGTGCGATATTTTCTAAATAAATAAAGCAAAGTTAGGGTTAGTTACCATTTGTACCTGAAGAACGACTGCTGGACCGATTTTAAAAATTATAATTAATTTTCTGTGCATTTTTTTGCCTAGTCATTGCGATATTTTAATTGTTATTCTGCTATTCGAGGCGAAGGCTATTGCTACTAGACACAGAAAGCGTATGATCGAAAAAAAACGGCGTCAAAGATGGCTGGAGAATCGCAATCTATGATAATTTTGGCGAGGTCAATAAGTAGAAACTTCTGTTTAGTGAAGAAGATAGTATGGCTGTTTTTTTTTTCGGTCATCGTCGGACGAAATCTTGAATTCCTGAATTGTGTTACAGACTATACAGTATGTCCCAGAAATAAGTGCAAGTATTTTAACTGGAAGTATATTTCGGCTTTAGAAACACGCCTATGAGGTCTTTTTTGCGAATTTTTTTTTTTTTTGAAAATTAGGAATATTTTAAAAAAAAAATTTGGAATTTTTTTAGTTTTAGGTTAAAAAACTTAATTTCTTGATAATATGGCAACAAAGGTAGTAGATTAAATTTACATGAAAGAAAATCCGGAACAGATCCAGTGGTTCTCAAAATTTAAGCAAAAAGGCATTTTTTGTTTAAATTTTCAAAGTAAAATATAACTCGGTCATTTTATACTTACTTGAAAAACGGTAAAGAGAAAAAATGTTTCTTTTGACTAGATCTATCACCACTTAAAATACTTGCACTTATTTCTGAGACACCCTGTATATACATACGGTAATCGCAAAACATTTCCGATGCACGTCATCAATCATATCGAAATTGACACTAAAGCCTATAAACCTGACTAAATGAAATTTTGGCAAAAATGTTTAAATTTGTTGTATAATTTAAGATACCGAGCAGCTCTTCATTTTACTTTATGATCAAATTATTGTAACAGATATTTTACATAGATTAAAGCTGCAAAAATTAGTTTAAACTGAAATTTATTATCGCTATGTTGGTCACATTGCACCGTATTCAGCAACGTTGTCGTTTATTATTTGACAGTTATCATAAAGTCAGTCATTACTTTGTAAAATATCGTGTTGTTGAATCTTTGTGAGTAATTCTCGTTTTTTGCCTATTTTCATAGTCTTTTTTTAAAAATTGTACTTTGTTAAGAACTAAATTTTCAAGTTTTCGTACTGCATTTCTTGATATTGTGTGTTGAGAATATGCCGAAGCATTTAAACAGTCGAAGCAAAGAGCTTGTAGCTTCCCTGATAAACTATGTTGAACGAAAACATGACATTAAAGGTCCTTTATTACCCTTAACTGCAGTCAGAGAAGTGAGTTTGATTGGTAAACCCATTATACCACTTTCAAAGTTATTTCTAAGTTAGTTTTTATTACATTTTGTGATTATTAGTTTGTGCATTAATGATACCCTCTTACTTGTGGTGTTGTAAAATATACATCAATAAATAAATAAAAAATCCATAATAACGCCTAGAATAATCTTCATAATGAACTACTTTTTGCCAATATGTAATAAATAAAATAAACTATAAAACAAATAAATAAATTAATTATTAAATTAAAAATAATACGTAAAAATCTTTAAAATGTGATATAATAAATAGTTTGTTTCCTAATTTTACATTAAGATTCGTCTCATAAATCCATCACAATCTGGCAGCGCTGTCGCTATCGCTTGTCACTCAAAGTTGATCACGTGCATCGGAAATTGTTTTGCGATTACCATAGAAAAATTCATATGAAAAAACTAGAAAATGAAAAACCCTTTGCAATTTTCTTCGCCAGACGCAAATCGAGAATTACACCACCTGGAATTAATGGAAAAAAACTACTAAACAATCCATTTAAAATTCTCCCTTCTGTCCTAAATCCCTTTAACTTCAAGCTTGACCGGGCAAATGACTGTGGCAGCCGGTACTTTATCGGGAACGATCTCCCCAAATTTACTTCGCATTTATGCAAATATGATTTGTATTTTGTTAGTAATGGCCTGGTTAGCTTTTAGAGCTCGTTTGGTACTAAAATAAAATTATTTAGTATTAATGTTTTTTATAAGAAAAAAGAAATTTTATATAAATTTTATTTTATATTTTTTATTATTCAATTCGGTAATGTACTGAGTAAGTACGGTAAGTAATTGAGTAATCACGATTCTGCTTAAACTGCTTGACGTTTAAAGCTGATTTTTGGCAAACGGATTGACTATGGGGTGTAGAGGTTCAATAAGGAAGGATTTCTCGAATCTCAAATTCCAAGAGGGTGAAAACGCCCCTCAGATATTGCAATATTTGTAATTTAAAAAACGGTTAGTCTTTCGAAAAAACGCTTGAACACGCATAATTTATTTTGTTTTTTACATATTTTGAAATTTTTTAAAAAAGCATACAGAGTGTTCCAAAAAGTTGGGTAATTAATTGATTAACCACGATTCTGCTTAAACTGCTTGACGTAAAAAGCTTATTTTTGGCAAACGGATTTTTCGAAAGTCAAATTCCAACGAGATGAAACTACCCCTCAAATATTACCAAGTTATATAATAATACCGCCATATTGTTTTCTCTCATGCTGACATAAATGTGAGGAAATCTTATCCAGTTTATATGTTAATAGAAATTCTTGCTTTGCTTTATCATCACCATTATAAATGATTAATTCGACGCGAACGAAGTCGCGGATACACGCTAGTCTGTTATATGGCGATGAATCTTAAAATATAATAATTTGTCACCCATTTCCAAATTAAAAAAATATATTTGTGATTTGGACGAAAATAAATCTTTTATTCGTTATTCAAAGAGCGAGACACTAGGCGTCGGGTCACTGAATATTCGGGAGCGATTTAGACGACGCCATTGGGCACGAGACGTCGCGACGTGGGCGGCGTCGTTTCCGTAGCAACGAAATACGTTTTGTCTCTGGCCATGATGGAATTCCCGTTCGCTGTTTCTGTCATTGTGCTGATTGGACGATAATACACGGAAGGAAACACTTTCCCACCTCCTCAAATCTTTGCAAACATAAAAATCTACGTTACAAATTAACCTATGGAAAATGATAAGCTTAATAAGTGATTTATTATGGTCTTTCTACAATCTTTATTCTTACATGTTGTTAAGTTTTTTTTTGAGGAAAAACCCATATTTTTTTTCAAAAAGATTTTCTCTTAATATTTTGGAATTGAGGTGTATGTTCAATTATGCACTTGTAAAATCGCTTATATCTGGGGCTTACTCAACCGGGTCTCACAATGCAAATTCACCTCAAATATCCATTTAGTTGGTCTTTGGCAAGCACTCTCTCATTGTACATGAAAATAACAAAACAAACATTTACTGATCTGGATAAAATTGATAGTTAAATAGTAAAACTCACCCGGGGGTACTCCGCCCCCTAGCCACTGACATCACTGACATTCTATTTAATATATCCCATTCCATATCTTCCATCTAATTCAAATATTATTTGGATCTATTGGTTAATAATCTTCAACAACTAGCTAGTGTCACCTGAAATAGTATAGGGGCTTCCCCCGGACGCAAATCTGCCGCTAAACAGATTCGCATCCCAATCGAATAGGCTAATTGGGGTACCTCACTACCCCAACGCCGCATCGTGTCAATCAAGAAGACAAGGTAGACCTCAAACTCTCAAGACGATCCTCGAAGGCAAGACGTCACAAGAGGTTTTCTTCTCAATAGTCAAACGACCCGTTGCCTTACAGTACATGCAACTTTTATAGTCAAAAGACTGGCAACCCCCAAATATCAGCTCTGTGAGAAAACACAACACAACAGCCGGCCGCGCCGGCCGGCCCTTCTACTACTGACCTGCCGCCGGCAAGCTAAGCTTCCTCCTACATCACAATTTTACCTGATCACAAATATTTACATCGTTTGCCAATGAATCATACTATTTTCTCTAATCGACTTTCAAATAGAGTGTTTTAGCATTACTAGATAAATAAATAGAGAGTTTCCGAAGGAATGCATATTCATTCTTTATTAGAATAGTGAATAAATAAAAGCATTATTATAACAAACTTATTTTCCAAGTTTTACACACTTTTTCGCTCTTAACCATTTTTGTCTATTGCAAAAATTATATTGGGAGGATTGGAAGGCTAAACATTTTTACATTCATATTTTGATATCTCGGCTGTCTTGAAGAGGAGGTTTCTAGTAGTAGTGAGAACTATCGAAACATTCGATAGTTGCAATTCATTCGAATAATTCGATAGTTAGTAAGAAAACATTCGTTGAAAACTATTCGAATAAAAATTATCGAATAGATCCGTCATCTGCCTTGAAACATTGTATTCTAGTAATTCGGCAGCAAAAACCATTCATTTATAAAATTCATTCATTTATCAAATTCATTTATTCGTTAGGATCGATTATAATAAAATATTAACTGAATTTTAGTTGTCGCCCGGCGACGTAGGTTTCTTTCCGAGAAAGCCGACAGCGGTCGGTGGCAATGCTATGAAAGAAGCCGGCATCTTTGATTTTTTGCGGAGTCAGATAAAAATAAGGACACATTATTTTTTTTATTGAGGTGCTAGTATTTACACAGAAAATACATAATGAAGGGCGCTGTTGCCATATTTTGGTATTAGTTGATATTAGCAAAGAATATTATTGTTTGGCTTTAGTTAGTTAGGGATAGTATGTCTATATATTCTGCATTTTTTTTATTAATATTCTGTTGTTACACTGCAATAATACTTGTTATTTTGGATGTAGGAAAATGATTTTTAATGTTTTTAAGCAAAGACTGGTTTAATAAATAATAATAACAGTAATAATTTGTTATACCTATTAACAACAAAATTTAAAATCATTTAATATAAACATTATTTTAAGTAGCAGCAAAATATAAACAACAAATTAGATGTCAAAATTATTTATATTAGATCCTATTTAAATATTTAAAAATAATATAGTCTCTAAATTTTTTGGCAACGTTGGTTTATTAAAGAATAATAATTACAGAACTAATTTGTTATATTAACAACAAATTTTAAAATCATGAAATATAAACATTTATTAATTTTCTAAGCATGCAATGTAATGGAAGGAAGATATAAATAAAAAATTAGAAATCAAAATTATTTATATTAGGTGCTTTATATTACTATTTAAAAACTATATTTACTTTTACTGGCATTTACTTTAAAAAATAAATGAAATATTTCTTCGCAAAAAACTACATGTAAGAGAATTAGCATAAACAAAATACAAACATTGTTAACCTTTTTTTTAAATTGGCACGTGTAAAACTTTCATTTTAATTTTCTCACCCCATAGTTTGAGTTCGGTAACCATTACCACATTACTTAAATATGATTATTAAGTTCAACTAATTCATATTATTAAAACATCTAAAATACAAATATGTATTTTTAAAATTAATTGTAAGTTCATCTCATCTCTCTTAAAAATTGCTACTTCTCAAAATTTGTCATTAAAAAATAGACCATATACCATATAAAATTAAATAATTGAAAGATCGGACTACGGAAAACCACACAAATTTTCGGAAAAATTTTGACCACCTACACATGCACACAATCGTCAATAAATAAAATTAAAAAAAAGCTACTATTTTAGAATTTTAAATATTTTAATAAAGGCAAGAATAGCACAGTATTTATACGGCGAAGTTATAAAAATTTGGAAGAAATAATAATGCACTGACGCACACAAAAATCAAACGAATACTAAATTTCATTCACCAAAAGCATTCGATAGTCGTGGCTCAACGATAATCATTTAGTCGCACGGCGAGATTGTCACATATGCTTTAGTATACAAATGAATGAATGATTTTATTCGAATAAAACCATTCGATAGTTGAAATCATTCATTCAGAAACCATTCGATAGTCTAATTCATTCGATAGTTCCCATCGCTAGTTTCTAGTCGGTATTGAAACCTAAGTCCGACATTGAGATACGCAAATGTATTTTCCTACTTCTATTAAAAAAAAAGGTTTATCTAGTAAGGTATATTTTTCACAGTACCTACGAATAAATATATGAGAGCTTTCGAAATTTCTTTGTATGGGTTTTGTATACTCGCTAAAAGTATCACAATTGAAAAAGATTAGCAATTAGAGTAGTTTTTAATTCTCCCTTAGTTAATATTAACAACTAATGGATTTGTTTTTACTTATTGTAATATATTAGAATATTAATTTGGATTAAACCTTAAAATGAAATATATTAGTTTGTAAAATACGAATGTTTTTGTAGATTAAAGGAATTTGGTCTGGCTAATTTTTATCTAAGGTTTTTATATGTACTATCTCTTTTTATATCATATCACTGATAACAAGAACCGGGACTCGAAATTATTTTTTCCCGGTTCTTTTGGTACTTTCGAGTCTCGGTAATAATAATTAAAAACATATTTTTTGTTACGTTCGAACTATTTTAAATAAGTAGCGATGCCATCTCTAACTGTACTTACTTCTGAAGTTATTTTGAAATTTCTATAATGTTTATTAGCAATTATTGAAGTTTAAATATGTTATTTTATTATTTAGTATAATATTGCTGAATGTATTAGTTATATTTTGTTGTGTTATGTTTTTATAGGCATTCGCATCTTTAATGGAAAATGTTAAGTTTTTTTTTCAAATTTAGTTAAGTTGGTTTCGAGGTTTGTTGATGTTGTTTGATGTAATTTTTAAGCTACCTATGTGTTTTATTTTTTCGTTTGTGTTCATGTTCATGTTTACTTTCTCATGACTTAATAATTTGATATTATTTTCATTTGAAACTCAATTTTTTATCGATGTTACTTTTGAGAACCATCCCTTGCTTGCTAATTGACGAACTTCACAGACATTGAACGAAAATATTTTAGTACGGTTCAATATTTTAGGGCTTTTGTTTCAAATTCAGTTGGTTTATGTTGTTTGATATGAAATTTAAGTTATCTATACTTTTTCTTTACTTATTCTTCATGTTAATTTTTTCATGACTGATTACTTAATAATTTGATATTATTTGCATTAAAAATCTCATTTTTTTATCCATTTTACTTTGAAAAACTATCCCTTGCTTTCTGATTGATGAACTGCACCACCATTGAAGAAAAATTAGTCAGTACCGAAAACACCGGGAAGTCCCGGTTCCTAAGAGGCGCGGTACCGAAATGCCCGGTTCCAAAAAACAGCTCTGGTTGCGGAAACCCTAGTAGGCATCGATCAACGTTGGTTGTCTAAAATGAAACTGAAGAACAACCTCTAACAGCTACGAACTCGGCGGCCTCCCCATTCGGCGGCGTACCATCGCGTGCACGGCCTCAGGTCCAGGATATTTTCGCAGGTCACGCGATCCACCACCGAATTTCTACTTAGTTTATACCCCCGTCCGGACAGAGACAATGGCAAATGACAGTCTTGGCTACAACTTTTCTTTTTTCTTCCCTTCTTTTTTTCGATCGAAAGATTATTCCGTTATTCGGCTAAAAGCATTAAAACTTTCCAAGGATATGAACAAAGGATTTACTATGATGATGTAGGTATTCGTTCTTTTTGGAGAAATGGAGGACTTATATCTGAATAAATGTTTACTTAATCGGTAATCCTTTTTGCATTTTGTATAGTATCGTCAGTAAACCTTCTAGATCATAATATACAGGGTGGTCGGAACTGTATTCCGGAAACTTCGACAGAATGTTCTGCAGATAAAAATAAGTAAAAAAGTTCGTATAAATGTATGTCCTAAAATACTTAGTTTCGGAGATACAGGGTGTGGAAGTTTCATTTTTATTTCGATTTTTTCCAAATAATTTCTTTCGCATGAGAAATTTGATTTTTGGATAAAAATGAAACTTCCACACCCTGTATCTCCGAAACTAAGCATTTAAGGACATTATTACATTTATTACATTTATACGAACTTTTTTACATATTTTTATCTGCAGAAGATGCTTCCGAAATTTCCGGAATGCAGTTCGGAGAATATATACACCCTCTATATTGTATTTTCTACGTTTCGTAATACTTTTACTCCAGAGGATACCATTCACACAATTAATTGCCTTTCATAACTGTATCACTCCCGTTCTTATTTCCTTGTCGTCTGAACCCGTTTTGTCAAATGTAACCCCTAAATATTTATATTCTTCACAGGCTTCTATTTTTTCTTAGTTTTCTAATTGTAGGTTACAATTTTCCCTTCCTATGCACAAGTATTTTGTTTTTTCCATTTTTATTGTTAGTCCCCAGTCTACATAGGTTTCTTTTAGTTTACGGGCCATATATTCTAGGTCTTTTTATCCCCGGCTAGTACTGCCTGGTCATCTGCAAACTATAGGCTAAGTACTGTTCTATCTGTTAAAGGTATGCCCATCCATAAAAAATTCCAAATTTTCAATTTTTTTTCGCGAAAAAAACTCATAATCGTGTTTCTGGGGTCGAAATATATCACCCCTAAAAATATTTGCACTTATATAAGACTCACCCTGTATACTTCGTGGATGTATCAACGCCATAAGAATGTCATTAGAAAGAATGTCTCCATCACGACATGTCATTTTTATACCTTCTCTATTGCACTTGTGAAATGCAGTAATGTGTGTCAATTATTTCACATTAATTTTGTACAAAATATTGGACAATTTATTTAGAAACATTTTCACGTTTAAATTTTTTATTTTTTTCATTTGAATTAGAATGTTTACTACTGGTTAGCAAAATATATTAATGTTTTAGTTCAATAATATCAATCAGTAATAGAATAAAAATTATCATAGTTTTTAATACCTTTTACAAGAAGTACAATTTTATATGGTTGAAAAAGTACAAATTACACAACCCATGCGATGAAGACAAACAAAAAATTAATATGTTTTATCACCTCTTGCACGACTATTTTAATTTTGACATTCATTTCATAATAGGTTAATGTATGAATCGCATTTTCTAACTACCCAACTTTTGCTGTTAAAGCAATGGGAAGTAAGGTATATAGTAAGGGGAGGGAATTTGAAATGTGATATAACTAATTTCATCAATTTTCAAACTGAATTGTGTATGCTAATAGTTATTAAGTCTCCTAGTCATCCAAAATTGGTGTCCTGAATATAAAGAATCTTGATATAATTGATTTTACTGATCGTCCTAGAGGAATCATCCAAAGTGATAAGAAGATTGCCTTTGAAGTGTTTCATCCAAAGTAAACAATAAAGATGATGAATGAAATGAGTTTGTTGTAAACTTATTATAAATATTAAACTATCCATGGTTCAACTATTCTTCATTATAGTTTTTCACACTCGAAGAAAATATGTAAACACCAATTATTACACTGGATTGTTTCATTCTGAGTGATTCACTTTGGATGTACACCAAATATAGTCAAACAGGCATAAGAGTGATGAACTCAATAACCATCAATTCGAAGTTGGCCAAAGAATGCTTAGAGAGGCCGAACAGATTAGGTTGTTTAGGCAAGGTCTTCCTACTCGGGTGTCCGCTTACCAAGGGATAGAAGGTAATAATAACAACAAATAATAAAAAGCAAACGCTCTAGCTAAAAAAGGAGCGAACACCCCACTAACTGAACCAGAACCGTTCTGCTTCCCAAGTGGAAACGAAGAGGAACTCAAGCACCTGGAAGATTCCATCCGTAACATTCGGTCTGAGACACTCGAAGAAGTTTCTAAGGACTTACGACCCAGAAAAATTAAAGATTTTCCTTCATTTAAGTAAGAATAGTCTTCGGATTATCACATCACAGGCTTTTTAAAGCGACACTCCTCAATGAACTCCTCAGTAGAAACAACTGAGTGTGCCTAGACGACAAAACCATTCGTGCCATACACTTTGGTACGACTGATATCGGAGAAGAACTAACCTCTGTAAAACCGTTTCAGGTACAGTCTTTTTGTTAAAGCCTTGAGAGACTATGATGAATTATAATTGAAGAACGGAAGAAAGTATAGATCTATACGATCGTGATTAGCTTCCATATTCAATACAATCTTCACCGAAAATGATCCAGTGTAACTCGCGCTTAACACGCTTGCAAAATTGTTGATCGACCAGTCGAAGCAATCTCTAACTCTGGAAACTCGTCGAGCGGATCACTACAATTTCGCCCTGGGAATGAGTCAAGGGAGCAAGCCACGTGCTTGCCGGTCCGTTTTTCTTTCCCATTCCGAATATCCACCTGAAATTGCTACTTTTGGCATCGCTTTCCTCAGATATATGGGCCTGAAGGGCTGATTCCACTTCCCCTACTTCCATTAGTTACATACCTTATAGAAAAAGCATTAGGAAATATAAAAAAACTCTTGGAAAAGAACAGATAATGAATACAGATTTATACAATAATTATTTTTTTCTACGTCAGTAAAAACATAGATAAATGAAACAAGTTTAGATTGGAAAGTGCCCATAAGGACAATGTAAACACTATTTGGCGCTATTCTCGCAACGGTCGCGACCCAAAACTTTTGAAAATTTCGGAGCGGTTCGGCTTTTTCCGGAATTATATCGCCAAATATTGTTTATTCAAATTTATTATTATTTTCATTTAATTTTATAAATAAAATTCAGTGTGTTGCATACAAGAAACTTTATTTTATATAAGGACGCATGTATGAAATACCTATGAAACATTGGAAACCGACGTTATGCCACGATCCACGATGGTTTTTGCAGTTCACAGTCCACAGCACAGCTTTTTAAGTTTTTAATGCCACTTTTTCACAATTATCACCGGTTGGAGTAAATAAAACTTGAATTAAACTCACAAGATAGAAAGAATTACTTTGAAAATAGACGCTATAAACACTTTTCGGAATTTCTTTAATGAGAGCGGTTTAGATTTTGAAAGATTATTATGATTTTTGAAGATTCTGACTTTGACGAGAGAAAATTATTTCTGTTTTTGTTTGCCGTTGTTCTTAGCGACCGCTATAGCAGCGCCAGATCGCGTATAACGGTCGCGACCCAAAATAATTTCGCGACCTAAAATTTTTACGGGCTTTCCAATCTAAACTTGTTGCATTTATCTATGAGTAAAAATGTAATTTTTAACGCATGCTGTCAGTGCCTAAAATGTGACATTATGTCCATAGATAAAAGAAAATAATCTACTATTAAATTATGTCACTGATGGTAAAAGTCATTTACTTTTAGCACTGGTGCTAAAAGTAAGTCACGTGATTTACTTTTAACATTGAAGCGATAATTGTTACCTTAGCAACCATAAACTTCATAATTAATTTGATTTCAGAATAAATATGAATTATTCATTAACGTAAAAAGTAATAATACTTTGATATACACGAGCACAAATACCTATTAAAAAATAGCATTAATAGTAATTTAGACAACACAACAATTTGGTTTTTCACATAGTTTAAACTATGTTTTTAAGCATTTTAAAGTATTTCTCGTATTTCATAATATGAAAGTTAGAAATTTTCGATTTTCTAGGTATTATACAGGGCGAGTCTTGAATAAGTGCAAGTATTTTCACAGCTAGTAGATCTCAGATAAAACAAACATATTTTCTCTTTACCGTTTTTCAAATAACTCCAAAATATCCGAGTTATTTTACTTTAAATATTTCAAAAAATAAAAATATTTCGCTTAAATTTTGGGAACCACTGGAGCTTTTCGGGTTTTTCTGTCTTGTAAATTTATTCTACTACCTATGTTAAGAAATTATGGTTTTTAACTAAAAAATATTAAAAAGTTTTTCAAAAAATTCCAAATTTTCCAAAAAAAAACTCATAATTGTGTTTCTAGGGTTAATATAAAAAGATATTTTTTACGTAAAAAGTCACAGAGAATTTTTTTCGCTCGGTAGTTTAATACAGGTACGGACAAAAAGTTATTACGCTTCAAAATAGTTAAAACACATGTAGGTGGCGCCCTCTACTAGTAGGAGTCATATTGACACCAAAATCAAATTTCTCATGTCAAAAAACTCCCAGACGCCAATTTTCACCCAAATATTGACGTTACTTCAGAAATTATTTACAAAAAATCGAAATAAAAATGATACTTCTACACCCTGTATCTCTGAAAGTAAGCATTTTAGGACATACATTTATTCGAACTTTTTTACTTATTTTTATCTGCAGAATATGCTGCCGAAGTTTTCGGAATACAGTGCGAACCACCCTGTAGATGTTAGTATTTTGGTTTAATGGTCATAGCTGCCAGGCTATCCGACCGAGAGATAGAATTATCGTTTTTTAATAAAAATTAAAAAAAAACATTATAAAATTATAAAGCTAGAATAGTATACGGTTTTATATTAACTCTAATTTTTTTCAAGTTAATAAAAAGCATTCAAAAAAATATATCCTTCAAATCCTTCAATGTAATAGCTGTCAGCTCTGGCTATCAGTAAGAAGTTTTACCAGGTTTTAGTTCAAATATGCGCAAATAGTGCACACACAATTTTTTTATAATTTAATTTTTAACCCATATTTGGCATCCCAAACCCAACAATATACAAGGTAAAAAAAGGGTTTAACTTTAACATAATACTAAGTTAATTAGAGACTTGGTAATCGGCGGTAAATCAACAAAATTGGTCTATTATAAATACTTAATGAAATTAAACATACCCAACTACACACGTACGCCTATTTTTCGTTCTCTCCTTAATAATTATAATGGAACGTCGAGGTGTAATAAAAAAATGTGTACTTGTTCGCAGCCGCGGCAGTAAATTACGTTTTTTACGCGGCAGACCTAACCCATTTCGACGGCTTTTATTGGTTTAAGTTGGTGAAGAAAAAAGAACAGAGTCGCCTTTTTAAACCTGCATGAAAATGGTTGAACAAATGGAAAATGTGAAAGCAGAAGCGTTTTTTCAATTTTATAGATTTTTGGTGTAGTTTTATGTTTTTCATAGACCACAGAATAACAATATTAAATAAATAAATAGTTCTGTTTAGGCCATAAGTATTTAAGAATTACATAAATCTATAAAAAGTGACTGACTGACTGATTAATCACGATCCTGCTGAAACCACTCTACGTAAGAAGCTCAATTTTGGCATACAGGTTGATTCTAGGCTGTAGAGGTTCGATAAGAAGGGATTTTTCGAAATTCCAATTCCAAGGGGGTGAGACCCCCCTAAAATATTACAATATTTTTTATTTAAAAAACGCCTAAACACGTATATTTTATTTTTTTACATATTTTAAGATATTTTAAAAATGTATACAGGGTGTTTCGAAAAATCTGGTCATTGATTAATCACGATCCTGCTTAAAGCACTTGACGTAAAAAGCTGATTTTTGAAAAACGGATTGACTTTAGGGCGTAGAGGTTCGATAAGAAGGGATTTTTCGAAACTCGAATTCTAAGGGGGTGAAACCACCCCTCAAATATTAGAATATTTTTTATTTCAAAACCAGTAAGTTTTTCGGAAAAAACTCTTAAACACGTATATTTTATTTTGTTGTTTTACATATTTTAAGATTTTTTAAAAATTTATACAGGGTGTTTCATAAAATATGACTATTGAGTAATCACGATTCTGCTTAAACTGCTTGACGTTTAAAGCTGATTTTTGGCAGATGGATTGACTGTGGGGTGTAGATGTTCGATAAGGAGGGGTTTCTCGAATCTCAAATTCCAAGAGGATGAAAACGCCCCTCAAATATTACAATATTTGTTATTTAAAAAACGATTAGTCTTTCGGGAAAACGCTTGGACACGCATAATTTATTTCGTTTTTTTACATATTTTGATTTTTTTTTTAAATCATACAGGGTGTTCCAAAAAGATGGTTAATTGATTAACCACGATTCTGCTTAAACTGCTTGACGTAAAAAGCTTATTTTTGACAAACGGATTTTTCGAAAGTCAAATTCCAACGAGATGAAACTACTACTTAAAATTTTTGACTTTTTCGGTTAGGTTACAAACCGCTACATGACTGCTTCAAGAAAGCTATGAGCTTGCAATATATCTACAAAGTTTAGATGTTACTATACTACTACGGAAATTTAAACGGTATAGCTTATCCTTAACCTTGAAATATCAATGTTTTCTTTGACCAGTATTGTACTTTTTAGCATTGAATAGTACGGCCATAAACTGGACGGCTGCATTTTCTTTGATTTTTCAGAAAAATATGCTAAAAGTATGTTTTCACTTGATCTTTCTTCTCGCACCTTTTCTAAATGCATCCATTTTTGAAAATGTTTGTATTCCTTTTTATAAGTTATTCGGGAATATCTGAATATCTGTTGGTAATTTACTTATTTCGTTTTGAGCCATTCCAAATCAGTCAGCAATCGACAGGAAAGGGAATTAAAAATATTGACTCAAAACTGACAACTAAAGAGACAGCTTTATTTAGTTGTCAAATTACATAGAAACCAACGCCAACCCAGCACAATATTTTTTCTACTCGTAACAAATTCCTTGAAATAATAATTCTGGATATTTTTTAAAACGTAACTCGCTATGGAAAAAATATTGTTTTATACACGACAATAAAATTGCATTATTGTCTCCTTTATCTGAATCTTTCCGGTCGACGATAAAATACCATTTTATCGTCTTGTATAAAAAATAACTATTTTTAGTGTATGAATTGGATTTTCCATAATCAGTCAGTGTACGATACACCTATTGTCTTTCGTTTGCTATTGTTTACGTGCGTTTTTCCTCGACACCGAAACGAGAGTAAAATCAGCTGTTTGAGCCAAGGGGCGACCTTCATGCAACCTGGAGCCCATAGTGCGCGCCTTCACGCAATGGCGTGTACTACAGCGTTCGTCTCGTTGCACTTGTGGCATCACGCAAACGGCCACACCACCGACCCCGAATATCGTTCCAAGGTTCGTGTATACCACGATTTTTTTTCTACTTCTGAACGGATTTACTCCAGTTTCCGAGGATTTTTGTTTTGACATTTGTCAAAAAAAAGAGATAATATTGCGGGAAAGTAATATCACATCATAAACATAAAATGTAAAAAAGTCTCGCAACGCAGATCTTCCGCTCAACAACTTTGTTATCTAATCAAGAAGAGATGATGAAAAAAAATTGTGTATACACTATGTGCGAATATATTTGAAGTACAACTTTTGCTTACTTCCGTCGGTCTGCCCGTCTATCAGTCTGTCCATCTCCATAATTAGACGTAGAATATCGGAGATATCAATCAGTCTTAGGCTCAGATTGCTTGCTCTCACGGTTATGCTATTGGAATGTTTGATATAATGCTTCCATTTGTCTGGTGTAACCTAAAATAACTCTTTTAACAAAAAATAATCTAAACCACATGTAATCTACCTTCGCAAGTTCTTCATTCCAGAGACCTAATACCGCAACGCCTGTAACAGGATGAAAGGCAGTAATTTTGGCATCATTGATCCCATTCTTACGTAGTATAATGTTTAGATTCGCAGGCAAGGTTTATGTGACATGTCCTGTATCTATAATCCTATACATTGCACAATTAGATAAAATGTTAAACAATAATAAATTTATTGTAGTACCTGTAGTATACATTGAATAAATACGCCATCTGATTATTTGTTCATTTACTGTTTTTTGTACTTCTTTCGCAATACCTTTGGAACTTATTTTGAATATTTTCAATTTAATTACAAAATATCATTTTCTAAAATTGCTGTTCCAAAAACATTGAACACAACCAACAATCTATCGATACAGATAAAAACGAGTTTTCAGCATCTCTCCAATGTTTTAAATACTCAGTAAGTTTTAATATCAGCTTTTAATGCCACTTTTTCACAATTATCACGGGTTTGAGTAAATAAAACTCAATAATTACTTTGAAAATTGACGCTTTAAACACTTTTCGGTATTTTTTCAATGAGGGCTGTTTAAATTTTAAATGATTTTATAACTTTTAAAGATTCTCACTTTGACAAGAGAAAATTCTTTCTGTTCTTGTTTGCGGTTGTTCTTAGCAACCGCTATAGCAGCGCCAGATCGCGTACAACGGTCGCGACCCAAAATTTTGACGGGCTTTCCAATCTAAATTTAATGGGGTAGCTGCGGCAATACTGCCACTATCACTTTTCAGTACCTCGTGCGTCACGGCCTCGAATTTTTTACTCCCAGCACGCATAAAGAAGGTTTACTTCAAAAAGCGTTTAAGAAACAAGCGGTAGCCTAAAACCCCAATTTGCATCTTCTGATGCGTGTCATCCTACTCGTCAGCGAGTAATGGCAGTAAGTAAGTAAGTACATATTATATACCACAAGAAGAAAATCCAGAAAACCACAAAAAAGTATTTTAAAACACTAATATAACATGACTATTTACTTGAAAAAAAAACGTTCGTTAATAATTCATTAGAAAGGACACTCTGGGTTTGGTTCTGAATGATGAATGAAACAGAGCAGTGGGTCGCCAGTGTGCAGCGATTGGAGGTTTTCGTGTTGGGCACGCTCTCACGAAAGGATGACTTAAGAGAGAGAGCGCCCGCGAGCATATAGTACACGTTTTCAACAATTTCGCCGGCGACGATTTATTTACATCACGCAATTGCGTGAAGGTGGCGCTGTTGCTAGTTTGTGCCCGCTTTTGTTCTCTTTCTAGGCCTCTCGTGGTACAAATTGCGAGGACGACTGTTGCGCGAAGGTCGATCAGCTGATTGCGGTCACGTGATCATGTTGGAATAGTTTGGAAAATGAAAATTAGTCGACTATGGACACGCTTCTTCATATTAGGTATTATTCATTCATAGGTATTTTAAATACACAATAATTGATAAATTAATTTTAATATCCTTTATGTACTCAGTCAGTTAAGAAGCTCTTAACTCACGCATTTTCATTACCGCACTCCTTGTTTAGATGACTACCAAAGAGAAAAAAATATTTTGTAAAACATTTATTTTGCACTAAATACCTACTAAATACAAATAAACTGTTCTATTGTGCTACGCCCTTTCTAATTTGAAGTTCAATAAAACACAAGTTTACTTAATGCAGAATGAGTTGCATAGAGGCCACTAGCTTTTTAATTTTAACAGCCGGGTGGTCGGGGTTCAAAGATATTAATAAAAGGGCGCCACGAGATTATACTCTATGAACTCGGCAATAAAGATGTAACTATTAAGTAGACTTCAACACTAACCTCGAACTGTTGAGTGCAACTACCATGAACTGACGACGCATGGTATCATTGATGACGTGCAACGAAAGTTGTTTTAATTTCCCTTTACTTAGAGTATGTATATTCATACTTATGTTTCGATCTTGCTGGAAGCAATCCAGAAATGGCTCTGAATGCCTCTTCTTCAATGTCAAAGGGAATACTTTCCGAATTGCTCATTTTTTAAACTAGTGACATCAATATTATTTACTGTCATATTGACATTGCCATGCATGGTGTTATTTGAAGAAAGGTATTAAGGTAATTGATTTTTAGGATAGGTATATAGTTAAGTACAATAATTTTTGAGATTCATTTTGTGTTTTTATAATGAGACGTAGATAAAATACTGTAAAATACACGCGAGTAAACTCCATTAAGATACTTGTGTGGTTACATAACCACACGCGTAATCTTAATGATACTGTTAACTCACTTGTATCGTAAATATCTAATAACATTTTAAATTATTACTGTTACTTTACTGAAAAACATCATTTTGTTCAATTCGAAATTTATTTTACATTATATTTTCTTATATTGTTTATTTTGTTACAAATAACTAGCTGACACTGTGAGTTTCTTTTTCTGAACCTTGCAGTACGAATGACCTGATTAATAGAATGATCTGAAATGATCGATTTGATATTTGTTATATTATTGACTATAATATATTATTTCTCTCTGATGTGAAAAACCATTATTCAATAATTTTTTAAACTGAATGTAAAAATAATCGATTATTCTTTGACAAAACATTCATATTAAACATCGGTCTATCATAACATATGAAATTATGAAAAATTAAAAATACTGTTATCAATTATTATAGTGATGGGTTGTTATTTAACTATCTGTTATTTTATAACAATTATTTATAAATAACATAACGCAACCGTTACTACTTCTAAAAAATAACAGATATAAAATAACGACACGTAGAGATCGGCCGCTCGTGAAACGAAAAACGAAGTCGGCGCTCTGCACCGTCACGAAATTCTATGCTGCTCGAAGCAATTCCAAAAAACAACTAGTATGGATAGAAAACATGTTATTTCGTCAACCATCGATACAGGCGGCGAGACAACGGACAACGGAGTGGGGAATGCGCTACGGCGAACGTAGCTGCTTCGGTCGATACCGTCGATGGTCGTATTGGGTTTGTAACAACTTAAAAATAATAGGATGTAAAAGAAGCAGGTTTTTTGAAAAAGTTACGAGATAACAGGAGTGGGAAAGGAACGCTGCTGCATCGGTCGATTGTCGATGGAGGCTCGCAACGGGTTGGAGAAGCAGTCATTTTAGATACGTTGTTTTTCAACCTGTTACGAGCATAACAGGGCGGTGGTCGAGATAATCGGAGTGGGAAAGGAACGCTGCTGCATCGGTCGATTGTCGATGGAGGTTCGAAACAGTTTGGAGAATAACGCATCAGTTGTTTTTAGATAGTACATTGTTTTTCAACCTGTTACGAGCATAACGGGCGGAGGTCGAGATATTATGGCGCTGTATGTTTCAATACTTACTTATTAAGTTTCAATATTTAGGTATTTATTTATTCTGAAAAATTTTCAGAATAATATTAAGATTTTTTAAAAATGTATACAGGGTGTTTTGAAAAATCTGGTCATTGATTAATCACGATCCTGCTTAAAGCCCTTGACGTAAAAAGCATTTTTGGAAAACGGATTGACTTTAGGGTGTAGAGGTTCGATAAGAAGGGATTTTTCGAAACTCGAATTCTAGGAGGGTGAAACTACCCTCAAATATTAGAATATTTTTTATTTAAAAACCGGTGAGTTTTTCTGAAAAACTCTTAAAACACGTATATTTTATTATGTTGTTTTACATATTTTCAGATTTTTAAAAAATATATACAGGGTGTTTCATAAAATATGACCATTGAGTAATCACTATTCTGCTTAAACTGCTTGACTTTTAAAGCTGATTTTTGGCAAACGGATTGACTGTGGGGTTGAGGTTCGATAAGGAGGGGTTTCTCGAATCTGAAATTCCAACAGGGTGAAAACGCCCCTCAAATATTACAATATTTGTTATTTAAAAAACGGTTAGTCTTTCGGGAAAACGCCTGGACACGCATAATTTATTTTGTTTTTTTACATATTTTGAATTTTTTTCAAAAATCATACAGGGTGTTCCCTCTCGACGTTTAAAGCTTATTTTTGGCACATGTGAGAAAATTTTATCCAGTTTGTATGTTAAGGGAAATTCTTATTTTGCTTTATCATCACCATTAGAAATTATTAATTCGACGCGAACGAAGTCGCGGGTACACGCTAGTTTAAGTGTAAAATAAATTCGAACTTTAGTGTGTAGTTGGTTTACTTATGAAGAATATATTACACATTTTCTTATATTGCTATTTTTTACCGCAAATGGTAAAATCATAACTAAGAGCTTCGCCCGTCGAGCGAGATGCACCCTGTACACTGCTACTCAATTCAGGATCTACGCGGACGAGGGGCAGGGCGTAGGTAGATCGGAATGTATAGGTATAGACGAGTGGCGAATTTTGTTTTTTTTATATCGCAATTTGTAAACAGCGCTTATTTGTAAACAACCACCGTTTTTAGAGAGGTATTTTAGATAACAATCGATATTTAGAAATGTTTTGACACCCTGGAAATACTACCACCGCGCACGTCATTGTTGCAACTTGCAACTGCGTTAATACGCCTGGCGATGACCGCCTCATACTCTTTCAGGTATTTAGCAGTAAAATAAAGAAACCTGTTATTTTTAAGCTGTTTTTTATAAATAACTATAACAGTTTCAACTGTTATCTAAAAATAACAGTTTTCCCCATCACTAAATTATTATGTTCTACATGTGTCATATATAACAAGTGTCACAACAAAGTAAGAAAAAAAAGTGAGTAACAAATGACAAGCGTAAAATAATTCAATAAATGTAGCATAGATATTCCATAAGATACTGTAATAACTTAATTTTTTATACATACATGTGCCATCTCTCGTGGGGAGATTCCTCACGTAAAAATAAGATTTATTTTTACGTAACGAATCTCCTCACATGTTTTTTGAAACACCCTGTATAAACAATAATATAATATGTATTTTTTTGGTTCCGCAAAGGATATGTGCTTTCAGATATACATTACTAACATTTACAGATACCTGAACAATACATTTATTTAAAATTGAATGTATTAGAAAAGACTTTTATTTTTCTAGAAGCTATCGATTCGTTCACTACAATTTTTGCATTGTTAAAGTCTTCGTAGCCTGTGTCCCATGAATGCTGATAAATTTTAGATTTGCCAGAAACCCTTTGAAACATATTTCTGTTGATGCAGTTGATGTACAAAAATTTCGAGAATTATACTACTACTAAATTTCGTGACAATATACACACAAAGGCTTTTTACTTGTTAATTAAATGTCGCTGAATATTACGTTAATTAAATATCATAATAATAATTTATGTGCTAGTGCTCGAGGACACCGCCGTATTATTGTATTATGAAGCCTTATAATTAACAGTTGAAACAAGATCAAGCCTAGATAACTCTTGTACAATTTACGATTATATACCTGGAGTGGACTCACAAGACAGTATATCAATAATATTTTATGTAAGCAACTCGCACGAGTAGAAGAATTATGGAAGTCGAATAAAAAGTAGGAATGTCCACTTTAAAAATCCGTATCGATACTGATGTTCCAATATTTTTCAACTATACTGATGTAACGTTTTTAGTTCGTTACATGTCTTTTTTATATATAATATATGATGTCTGGCCTATCATCACCGGATTCCCTATCGTTCAGGCCGGATAATTTAATTGACGCACTTGGCGTAATTTTTACGTTCTCTAGTCCACAACCCTGTTATCGTTTGAAACAACCCTGTTATCGCTCTGAGGAGGCGCTGTCAACATCGCTTCTGTCAACTCTCTCTGTGCTTAACCTCACTTTGTTTTGCCGCTCTGTTGTATCCCGGCTTTTAGAAATGGTGATTATTTAAATCTTGCTGTATAATTTGAATCAGCTGCTATTTCAAACCAACAGGTAAAGATGAGATATTATCCTTTTAGATTCGATATTATTACTGCATATTTTTAGGGTAGAGTTTTGGATGTCCCAACTTAACTTGTATTTGTAGTTTGCTGGCACGTTGGCGTCCCTTTTCTTTTGTCCTCCAGAATGTTACATGGAAGAAAGGACAGTTTCTTTGCTTATTATTGAGCCCTCGGAAGTAATTCGAGGTAGGTTTATTTTGTTTATTAGACCTTGTTTGGTTTTAAACAAGAGTTTCATATTTTTAGGGTCCAAGGTACGCTATCCAAGGTCCTAGGTACGGGTAGTGTTCCCCTGTACCGTTGTCTTATGGCCCAGGTTACGGACATTATCCAAGGTCCTAGTAGTGTTCCAAGATACGGGTAGTGTCCCCATATGGCCACAGTATGGATACAGCGTAAGCCCCGTGCTGCTTCGCTCCCATTTCTAAGCCTAGTCAGTAGCTACGGCTGTATTGATTCATGGTGTCCTCATTCTGGCCTCTTTTGTTGTTTTGGCCAATAGGATCGCCGACAGACAGTACAGAGATATGAGCCTAACTCACGCTGCTACTCTTCGAAACAGGATTGCCTCAAGAACAGCTAAGTGTAGATTTAGGTTCAGATTTTCAGTCGATTTTCAGTCTTAACTTAATAACGTACATTTTAAATAATATCGTACAGACTATATTTAGTGGTTAGATTATTAAGAACATTTATGTCGATTTAGTAGTTACAATATGATTTAGATTTTAGGTTTCATTAGATTACGCCTTGTAATAGTATTTAACCACTATAATAATAATTAAAATTGTACAATGCTATTTACCATCAGAATTCATCATGAATAAATATAGCCATTAGTTTTAAGTAATATACAGCTGTGTTTTCTTTCTCTGTACATGCCTGGCGCCCAATATCTATTTCTTTTGTTTATTGTTATTAAATAGTTTTCTTTCCAGTGAAATACCTTATCCACGACTGCTCTCCGATGAAAAGCTGCCGTTCGCAGTGGTAGTTGTTATAAAAAACGCTACACTGATATCGACTCTCAATATGTTGACAAAAACTATCGAGTGTTGATATGTTTTTATAACATAACATTTATATAGGAGTCATATTGACATCAAAATCAAATGTCTCATGTCAAAAAACTCCCAGACCCCAATTTTCATCCAAATATTGACGTTACTTCAGAAATTATTTCCGAAAAATCGAAATAAAAATGAAATTTTTACACCCTGTTTCTCTGAACCTAAGCATTTTAGGACATACATTTATACGATTTTTTTTAATTATTTTTATCTGCCTTTTAATTATTATTATGAATATGCTGCCGAAGTTTCCGGAATACAGTTCGGACCACCCTGTATATTCTTCTACTGTTTCCAGTGTTGCGATATTTATTAGAATGGCTTTTCTCTCGACTAGTTCTACATTACTTTATTTTTTGCTAAATGTCGATATCATGATATCGATATTTCTTAAATATCGATATTTCAAAATATCGGTATTTTTCGACATCCCTAACAAAAAATATTTCAACGAAAAAAAACGAACACTAAAAACTGTTTTATTAAATTTATGACTCCGTTTTACGTAGCCTTATATTTCGTATCGATAGCATCAGGCAAGGAATCGCGTGATCGAGAATATTATTAAGCAGAAAAAGTCAATTTCTCATAAAAATGTCTTATTCGGCCGCGACCGGGTCGAAAATCGGCCAAACTTTGTGATTTCTCGGCGTAGTTACTTTTTACGAGTCGAATAAAGCCGGCAGCCATTATAATACATCACTCGGACGATTATATTATGAATATAATTAGGCTAGAGGTTCGTAGCTAAATATATTATAAGACTACTAGCGTGTACCCGCGACTTTGTTCGCGTCGAATTAATCATTTGTAATGGTGATGATAAAGCAAAGCAAGAATTTCCATTAACATACAGACTGGATAAAATTTTCTCACATTTATGTCAGCATGAGAAAAAACAATATGGCGATATTATTATATAAGTTGGTAATATTTGAGGGCTAATTTCATCTCGTTGGAATTTGACTTTCGAAAAATCCGTTTGCCAAAAATAAGCTTTTTACGTCAAACAGTTTAAGCAGAATCGTGGTTAATCAATTACCTAACTTTTTGGGACACCCTGTATGATTTTTTAAAAAAATTCAAAATGTGTAAAAAACAAAATAAATTATGCGTATCCAAGCGTTTCCCCGAAAGATTAACCATTTTTTAAATAACAAATATTGTAATATTTGAGGGACGTTTTCACCCTCTTGGAATTTGGGATTTGAGAAACCCCTCCTTATCGAACCTCTACACCCCACAGTCAATCGGTTTACCAAAAATCAGCTTTAAACGTCATGCAGTTTAAGTAGAATCGTGATTACTCAATGGACATAATTTTATTAATTGTGACTAATAAAATTGCGTTTATTTCTTCAAGGGGGCCAAATTCGACAAAATATCTGGAGATAAATTTTAATTGGCATTAAACAGCCTACACAATTTTGATATCGAAAGAAAGTCAGTGGTACACATGTTTTTTTTTGAAAAATATTCGAGTGATAACCCATATCCCTGATGAATTTATCGACACTTTTTTAGTATTAAAATACACTTATAGTAACTTTTACCTTCAAAATTTCATTCAAATCACTAAAAGTACTTACTTGGAAGAAAATTTAATAAAACGAAAGCTTATTAAGACTTTAAGACCCTATAGCTACGACTTTAATACCTTATTTCATCAGGCTACTTATGTATATTTTCGAAAATATAATTGTGAGGAATTTTTCAAACGTTTCTACATTCAAATACTGATTTTCGCAAATCGAAAAAGGCAAGATACCGATTTTTTTCAAGAAATAATTCTTGTATTAGATGGCTACATAAGCTACAGAGATGGATTTTTGGAGAAGATCAGCAGGCAAATCAAGACTTGAGCGAATAACTAATGAACGCATAAGAGAGATTATGGAAGTTAAACATATGATAGTGGACGACATAAAGAACAGTCAACTCATATGGTACGGGCATATCCAAAGAATGGCAGAAATAAGAATCCCAAAGCAAATTATAAACTGGAAACCTGCAGGAAGAAGAAAACCGGGTAGACCGAGAAGAAGTTGGCAGGAAGGGATTGACACTGTAGCGTTTTTTAAACAACTACCACTGCGAACGGCAGCCTTTCATCGGAGAGCAGTCGTGGATAAGGTATTTCACCGGAAAGAAAACCAATCAAGAACAACAAACAAAAAAACAGATACTGGGCGCCAGGCATGCACAGAGAAAGAAAACTCAGTTGTACACCACTCAAAACCAATGACTATATTTATTCATGATGAATACTGATGGTAAATAGCATTGTACAATTTTAATAATTATTATAGTGGTTATTTGTTGAGTAAAACTATGTATGTAAATAATATTAAATATGTTCTATGAAGAGACTATGAAAAAATACAATGCGTGTAACGTTATAGAAAATATAAGAAAAGTAGCATTGCTTTATTTAAATTGTTAAATTTTATGCGGTGTTAAATCTGATATGTTGCAACCTGTAGATTCTAGAATCTATGTCTCGTTATTCATCATTGGCGCAGTAATAATATCTATAGAAAGTAATACTATTACAAGGCGTAATATAATGAAACCTAAAATCTAAATCACATTGTAACTACTGAATCGACATAAATGTTCTTAATAATCTAACCACTAAATATAGTCTGTACGATATTATTTAAAACGTACGTTACTGCTTAAGACTGAAAATATAGAAAATCTAAAACATAAAAACTAGAACGTAAATCTACACTTAGCTGTTCTTTATGTAATCTTGCTTCAAACAGTAGCAGCGTGAGGTGGTCCCGCATCTCTGTACTCAGCCATCCAACACAACCAAAGGGGCCAGAATGAGGACACCATGAATCTATACAGCCATAACTAACTAGCTTATAGCTGGGAACGAAGCAGCATGGGACTCAAGCTACATCCACGCTGTGGCACTTATATGTAAGAAAAAATCGTTCTTACTGGGGACACTCGTCCACAGGACATCCGTACATAAGATAATGTCCGTACATAAGACACTACCCGTACCTTGGACACAGTCCGGACCTTGGACCCTCGAAATACTTCCGAGGGCTCAATAAATAATAAACAACCTGTCCTTTCTTCCATGTGACATTCTGGAGGGCAAAAAGAAAGGGACGGCAACGTGCCAGCAAAATACAAATACAAGTTGGGACATCCGTAACTCTACCCTGTAGCCTCAGAAATAACAGCTGATTCAAATTAGACAGCAAGATTTAAATAATCACCGTTTCTAAAAGCTGGGATACAACAGAGCGTCAAAACAAAGTGAGGTTAAGCACGGAGAGAGTTGACAGAAGCGATGTTGACACCGCCTCCTCAGAGCGATAACAGGGTTGTGTCGAACGATAACAGGGTTGGCGACTAGGGAACGTAAAAATTACGCGTCAAATAAACTATCCGGCCTGAACGAGAGGGAATCCGGTGATGATAGGCCAGACATCATATATTATATATAAAAAAGACATGTAACGAACTAAAAACGTTACAACACGTTTATGGAGGAAAGATCTCTCGGAGACGGTGCATGGAGAGACAGACAGGCATGGAGAGATGGCATCGGAAGACGTAGAACGTTTTAAACCGATTAATATATATATTCTTGTATTCATATTCATTTATTACCACTAAAATAAAGTCTTTAATTATTGTTATTCATGGTCTATTAAACAGCTTTTTATCATAATTCACCCAATCCCATTTCCCTCGCTTTCCCTTGCCACGAAAACAAATCCATCGCAGACAATATACCCTTTAATTTTCCATTTATATTCCATCAGACTAAACGATCGACTTTTACTTCGCCTTTGCCAGACAACGCCCTTCGCTTCTACCTGGAGAAAAATTGATTAAGCGCTACCCCCTCCCGTCCCTTCTTACCCTTTATTACCCTTTCTACAACCCCCTTGCCCTTGGGTCGTGTCTCTGAGTCCCTTCGCGATCCCTAGGGGCGTTTTAATAAGAAATCACGGCCTTGCGCATAAATTGTCTTATAGGGCCGATTCACACTATAGTCTGGACAACGGTTCCGGGAAGATTTCGACCAATCCATATTTTTCACTAAAAATATATCTCTATTATTTTTATGTTAACTACGTCTTCTGTTGTTTATAGGCAGTTTTATTGGTTTCTTTCAGAAATAACAGTTAATCTTATTTCAATATGATTGGACTGACTATGGAACTCTGGAAGACGCACGGATGAAAACGTGTATGAACTCGACTTAATATTGTTGAAACCAAAGACATCAGAGAATAGGTACATTAAAGAAATGCTAACTTCATGTTAAAAAATGGAAACAGACGCCACCTGGTGTCGCCTGGCAGTACTAGCTAAATTGAGGGGAATTGGAGGGGCGGGGCTTAAAAGAGGGGAAATTTTAAAAAAAAATATTTTTATAAGTATCACTGACTTACTGTTTAAAGTTAATAAACATATTTTTGTTACTTTAATATAATTTAATGTATTAAAAAATATGTCTATTAACTTTACACAGCAAATCAATGATATTATTAAAAACTTATTATTTTCAGAGAAAATTCATAGTAAATAAATTACACATTAGTAAACAATATCATTTATTTTTTTAGAGCTGCGATTTATATTACAATAATATTGAAATATATATATTTTTTAACAATGAAAAAAGAATATCCCGGAATCTGAAAAAGAAAAGATGATCAATTAATGACTTAAATTAGTTCAAAATACATTTTGCAAATAACTAGTGAATTGAAAGATAAACATACTATTAAAAAGACATTTTAGTAGTATGTTATCATCTATTACTGATAATACATAAGTATATAATAGGTAAATAACATGCATAAGGCACTATGATCACTACCTGTATCATGATAACACACTAATATCACAAAAAATATATGCTAATTTAAATTCTTTTAATGATCTAATGAAACACTATCTAGCCTCAATGCATGCCATTCCAAAGGCAAAAAAAAAACTGTTATACCAAATAAATATAAGCTGAATAAAACATAAACCAAGCCAACGTGCATAAACAACCAAAAAATGCATCAAAAAATACTTTTATCAGATCATACCCTTGGATATATTATGTATTTTATATATCGCACATCCCGTTCAAAAGTTTACTAACTCAAAATAGAGAATACAGAGAACATTGTCAGGAGAAGTAAAAGAAAATTTAAGTTAAGGCAATATGCTCCTTTTTGCATATTAATGGCCAAATAATATAATGTTGATTTAATAAAATTTTACTGGCATCCTTCTGAGGTATAAATCAGATTAAAAGGACATTGTTTTTGTAATAACTGTTTGTTTTGTAAACATTTTTTGAAGACAATACAGTTTTGAACGGGCTGTGCGATATAAACAAGGATCTTGCTATTATTTGAGGTTAGAAAGTATTTAAATAATATAAAACATAATCAAAATCATTTTTCATCATAAATTATAGAGGTACTTACGTGTTTTGATATTATTATCAGGAAATAATACGTTTAGTTAAACAGGTACGCTGCCAGGCAAGTTCTATCGGCGGGTCTTTGCAAAAGTTGAAATCTAAAAATACAAAAATACGTTTACATCTTAGTTGTATTTACGAATAAAGTATTTGTGTGTAATTTCTGACTTACCAGTTAACTGAATAATCGCATTAAATACATCCAAATGGTAATTTAATATTGTAAAAAAGCAAAATTGTTTTAAATCACTTGCCAGGACACCCCGGTCAGCTTCTTTGTTGGCAAAATGGCCGCGGTATCATGATTTATGCAATGTGAGTGACAAAGAAAGCCAATGCCTGGCAGATGTTGCTTTCTTTGTCGTTGTTCCTGGCACGTTTAAATTTGACTGTTGCCCGTTTTCCCATACAAGTGACACCCCCGTGAAAGACATCTAAATAAAGGAAGACAAAACAATTTACATTTTATCGCGATCGCGAACCGTGTTCCGCAAAAATCGACGATGACAGATGATGACAGATTTACGCAGAATGTGATAGAATACGGCTCGAGTTCCAAATGTTATTATTGTTATTAATATTTTTTGGATGCTTATAGAAACGTTAAACTAAATATTTGTATAGGTATATAACTTTAATTAATATACATAGATTGTGCCCCAGAATCATACCTTTGAAATTATTTTTATAGTTTTCTAATTAAATTATATTAGGGAAATTACAATGACAACTAGTGGCATCGCTGTGGATTCATCTTTACTACGAAATTGTCGAAATCTGTAGGAATTACGCTGACATTTGACGTTTTCATTTGTTTTCATTCAACTTATATTTGACAGCGCGCGGTTGTGAATTTTCTGCGGTACTTGAAAGTTTTTGTAGTTTTTGAACAACTTTCTAATAATTATATTAGTGTTTATTGCGAAGAAAACTATTTAAAGTAGTTTTTAACTATCTACGATGGATCGCCAATGCATAGTTTGTAAGAAGGTGGACTATTCTAACCCGGAATTGATATTTCGACGGTAAGTGTCATTAAGTTTTTTTACCTTTAGCCATGCTGACAGTAGCGTATTTAGATACTTTTAGTTATAAGTAGATTATTACAAAAATACGTATATTTTCTTATTTGTTGGCGCTTTCGATTGTTAAATTAGAGTTACCCTCAGTTAGACCTCCAGCAAAACTAGTTAAAATGGAAAATTGGTCTGAGGCAATCCCAATCAATTTTTGATAAAATTCATCAATTTTTGATAAAAAAACATCACACCACCGTCACGCCACTGGCACTGATAGAGCCAAATGACAGAAAGATAGACGAAACTCAACCGTGTTGTCATAATATGTATATACCCATCTCTTTTTTTAAAAAATTCTCTCTCATAAAAGTGTCAAACCATGTATGATTCTAAAAAATCGAGTTTTATGAATGGAGTGTTCTGTCAACCCATTTAGATGTCTTTGGTTGAAACAGATGAGAAAATGACACTCTGAGTAGAATAAGATATCATATGTCAACTTTTGACATTTTCACATATGGTTTATTTGAAATTGTAACATGCAGTTCATAACGACAATTTGACTCGAAATACCAAATGTGTGATACCAAATTATTCGTAAAAAATGCTTCTTCCGAATATGCTAATATGCCACCCTTGTTCCGTTTGAAAAAATTGAGATATGATTAAAAATACGATTTCGGCATATTTTAACCGGTCAGAACAAGACACGAAAAACATTAAGCGATCAAATCTATTTTTCCAAGGCTTCTTGATTAAAAACTAGATTTTTTAACACAGCCATGTTACTTTAGATTTAAATTTAAAATACGATTTTCTTTTAAGCGAGAATGTGAAAAGTTGACATATGATATGTCATTCTATTCAGAGTGTCATTTTCTATCGAATAAAGTAAAAATATACCGAGGGTGCCATTTAAAACTCGAAATTTGTAGTCATTTCCGGTGAAACAGGAAGTGGCCGAAAACAAATGAATACGTCAATCAATCCTGATTTATGTCATATACTAACATACCAAATCTCGTTTTTTTTAAGTGAAAAATAAAAAAGTTATAGAGATGAGCCACTTTTGAGACGCACTCGGTATAAAAACGTAGGTTTGTCCAAACAGTATGAAATAAAATATTATACGTCATTTATAAACAATTAACTTTTACTCTATTAGTTTCGAAAGTCATTATTAAAAATATATCATAAAGTATTTTTTACAGTATTTCTTTCGAAATGCATAAAATTCTCACTCATACTGTAAAAACAGCATTTACTCTAAATTAAATATTCACCCTTATATACGAACTACATTATCCTACCGCCGGATTCTTTTAAAAAGGGATGTAAAGGAGGAGGGTTGCATACAAATAGGATTAGAGTCTGAGCAAATAAGAATAAAGTTCCAAGATATTCCTACCCCTCGTATCGAATTTCTTTTTTATCCCCTGTAACTGGAATTTCATTGGTTGGCGAATGTTAGCTTTAGGGAACTATTACTGGTGTCTTGAAATATGATACTTAGGAGAATTAAATATGGCACAGCTGTCAATTTAATTTACATTAATTGACAGCTGTCATTCTTTGAATGTCGATATCATCATTCTTTGAATGTCGATTATTCCATATATGTTTTATTTGTAATTTGTAATTATTTGTAATTTGTATATGTTTTATTAGTAATTTTATGACGTAAATTTTTTTAAATTGATTTGTATTGTATGACATTTTTTTTATTATTTGTATATTTGTCTTTGTGCTTTTTTGTTTTTTGAATGCTTTGTCGATGAAGCTGTTTTGGCTTTTTGTACAATAAAGCGTTGTTTTTTTTTATTGATTTTTTTGACTCGTTGGAACTTCTATCCAAAATTTAACGGCATGACAACTTCAAATTATGAAGTTGTCATGTCAAATGTTGTTTAAAATGCGAATATTTTTTTTTTAAATTTAAAATTAATTTAGGAAATCTAAAATTGTTTTATTTATTGTTTCAGGTAAGTGACATTTGCAAATGGTATTCTATTCATTTCAATTCAGGTAGGTAAGAATGGGAATTATCAAATGTATTTTTTTAGAATGCTGTATAAGTGAAATTATTAAATATACCTAACAAAGCGTCTTAAGAAGATACACGTTTACAACATATTTTAATTATTACAGAATTAAAGCAAGATATAAACCTATAATTATATGATACAAATTAGCTATATGAAATCAAATGCTCAAAATGCTTCCTTTCCTATTAACTTCATAAAATGATTGTCTTTTCAACAGGATCTTTTCATTTTAAAATGTATTTATGTGGAGTTCTACCTCGAAAAGCAGCTACAATAATTTCTCTCATGTTGTCGACAATTTCGGTCGAGTTTTGTAAACACTGTCTTTAACATATCCCCATAAAAAAACCAGACTAGATAAAATTGTTAGCATTTAAGTATTCTATTAATTGGTGAATGCACACTGCGTTCATCAATTAATAGAATCATATTAATTCTTTCTGATGTAGGATAAGTTTGCATTTTCGGCAAATTTCTAAGAAATTTTTTTGTGTGTTTTAACTGACACAAAATGAGAACTAGTTGTTAAAGTTGGACTAATTAGACAGCTATGTTGAAGTAACGTCAGACATATCACAGCTACCTAGATTTTATCAAATAATAAAGATTTACTCAGATCAAATCATGTAAATGAAAATATCTAGGAAAATCTTTGTTTTAGGGGTAGGCAACCTTAATAGTATTTTGAAGAGACATGAATTCTCCATTGAGTATCGGAATAATATACTGAGTGTTCCATTTAAAATAAAAGAGTAACATACTTTGGAAGGTGACCAATGTTTAATATTAATTTTGTCTCACCCTGTATAACTTTTTGGATCAAGTTTTAATTTGATTTAAAGTACAATAGTTAACCGGGTAAATTCCAATT
>NW_022146501.1:5839908-6073705 GCF_002938485.1 Sitophilus oryzae
GAGTAGAATAAGATATCATATGTCAACTTTTGACATTTTCACATATGGTTTATTTGAAATTGTAACATGCAGTTCATAACGACAATTTGACTCGAAATACCAAATGTGTGATACCAAATTATTCGTAAAAAATGCTTCTTCCGAATATGCTAATATGCCACCCTTGTTCCGTTTGAAAAATTGAGATATGATTAAAAATACGATTTCGGTATATTTTAACCGGTCAGAACAAGACACGAAAAACATTAAGCGATCAATTCTATTTTTCCAAAGGCTTCTTGATTAAAAACTAGATTTTTTAACACAGCCATGTTACTCTAGATTTAAATTTAAATACGATTTTCTTTTAAGCGAGAATGTGAAAAGTTGACATATGATATGTCATTCTATTCAGAGTGTCATTTTCTATCGAATAAAGTAAAAATATACCGAGGGTGCCATTTAAAACTCGAAATTTGTAGTCATTTCCGGTAAAACAGGAAGTGGCCGAAAACAAATGAATACGTCAATCAATCCTGATTTATGTCACATACTAACATACCAAATCTCGTTTTTTTTAAGTGAAAAATAAAAAAGTTATAGAGATGAGCCACTTTTGAGGCGCACTCGGTATAAAAACGTAGGTTTGTCCAAACAGTATGAAATAAAACATTATACGTCATTTATAAACAATTAACTTTTACTGTATTAGTTTCGAAAGTCATTATTAAAAATATATCATAAAGTATCTTTTACAGTATTTCTTTTGAAATACATAAAATTCTCACTCATACTGTAAAAACAGCATTTACTCTAAATTAAATATTCACCCTTATATACGAACTACAGTATCCTACCGCCGGATTCTTTTAAAAAGGGATGTAAAGGAGGAGGGTTGCGTACAAATAGGATTAGAGTCTGAGCAAATAAGAATAAAGTTCCAAGATATTCCTACCCCTCGTATCGAATTTCTTTTTTATCCCCTGTAACTGGAATTTCATTGGTTGGCGAATGTTAGCTTTAGGGAACTATTACTGGAGTCTCTTTGAAATGTGATACTTAGGAGTATTAAATATGGCACAACTGTCAATTTAATTTACATAAAACTGTCATTTTAGTTCACAGGTATTCATCACATATTTTCTATCATTCTTTGAGTGTCGATTATTATTGATTTTTTTGACTCGTTGGAACTTCTACCCCAAATTTAGCGGCATGGCAACTTCAAATTATGAAGTTGTCATGTCAATGTTGTTTAAAATGCGAATATTTTATTTTTTTAAATTTAAAATTAATTTAGGAAATCTAAAATTGTTTTATTTATTGTTTCAGGTAAGTGACATTTGCAAATGGTATGCTATTCATTTCAATTCAGGTAGGTAAGAAAGGGAATTATCAAATGTATTTTTTAGAATGTTGTAAGTGAAATTATTATATATACCTAACACAGCGACTTTCCTACGACAGCGACGTAGGAAATCCTACATCATATCAATTCTTTCTGATGTAGGATAAGTTTGCATTTTCGGCAAATTTCTGATTTTTTTTTTGTTTTAACTGACACAAAATGATAACTAGTTGTTAAAGTTGGACTAATTAGACAGCTATGTTGAAGTAACGTCAGACATATCACAGCTACCTAGATTTTATCAAATAATAAAGATTTACTCAGATCAAATCATGTAAATGAAAATATCTAGGAAAATCTTTGTTTGAGGGGTAGGCAACCTTAATAGTATTTTGAAGAGACATGAATTCTCCATTGAGTATCAGAATAATATACTGAGTGTTCCATTTAAAATAAAAGAGTAACATACTTTGGAAGGTGACCAATGTTTAATATTAATTTTGTCTCACCCTGTATAACTTTTTGGATCAAGTTTTAATTTGATTTAAAGTACAATAGTTAACCGGGTAAATTCCAATTTAGGGAGTTTTTTATTATAATTTAAAATTGTTCTTTATTTCTAGAAAATGCTAAATATGTCAAAAACCTTACGTTTTAGTCATATACTTCTCTTATAAAACTCACCTTTATTTTTCTCCCAGAATCTGAAAATCAATTAATATATAGGGTGTTCCATTACAAAAAACAAAACTTTGATATGTAACTTTTTTTGGGGACACCCTGTAGAACTCTCTATATTTTTAAAACAAAATTTCATTTCAATACAAACTGTCGTTCTCCTTGGGGCCTCCGCGGCGTATGAGAGGCGCCACCCTGTATATTATATATTTCTGCAAAATCAGTATCAAATACTACGATATTATTTCGAGCGTGTAAAATTTTGTCAAAATTAATTTATTAAAAAAATTCGTCCTCTTCGACAATATGTACGGTACTCTCGCTAAATACGAGAAGCCCTATCAAATTACGATCTTTTAGGCAACAGAGACTTCGTTATAAACGAAAAAGATATTCGGTTACCGGAGAATTTTGAGCAGAGAGAAGTAAAATAAGTAGCTGTTAAACGTTGTATATTTTAATACGCTTTGCAGGACATAATCTGATGCTTAAAGGTGGTCATCGTAAGATGTGGCATTTAAAAAATCTGATGTGAAAACGAGTTTATTATACAGGTTGAGTCTTAAATAAGTTCAAATATTTTTAGGGCTGTTATATTTCGACCCCAGGAACACGTCTATGAGGTTTTTTCGAAAACCTTTTTTGTTTTGGTATATTGTGGTGATTTAGCCCACGGCCACACAGAAAGTGTTTTTTGCGTTTTTAGCATGAAGCGTCTTTAGCGACTAACAAAATAACAGGATTATATAGGAGTGGCCACACCAAAAGCGTGTAGCGTTCGGCGTGTCTCGCAAAAAACGCAAATGGAAACAAATCAGTTTGTTTTCTATAGCGTCTTTAGCGTTTTTTATGAGACCCCGTCATAGGCGGACGTTATATTTAATAATACAATAAAAATAAATTAAATAATATGCATTTTTTTTTTCATTTTAGGGTATTATCAAAAATTTTTTTATAAAGAACATCTACTGTTTAGGAAGATTCTATTAAATTCAAAAATTTGAAGGAAATGTTTGAAAAAGTGTAGTTTGAAATGTTGAAAAAGTAATAAATTAAAGGAATATTTCTTACGCGTAAAAAATAGTTTTTTATGCGTAAAGTGTTTTTTTTTCTGTTTTTAAAAGAAACAATAAGATTTGACGCGTAAAAATAGTTTTACGTGTAACAAATTCGTTTTTACACGTAAAAAATATTTTTTTTGCGCAACAAAAGGTTTTTTACCAGAAATAATAAGTTTTTGACGCGTAAAAAAATATTTTTTTACGTGTAACAAATAGTTTTTTACACGTAAAAAATATTGGGGTAAAAAAGTTTTTTACCAGAAACAAGAAGTTTTTGGCGCGTAAAAATTAGTTTCTTACGTGTAACAAGTAGTGTTTTACACGTAAAAAATATTTTTTTTGCGTAAGAAAGGTTTGGTTTGGTTTGAAAGAATAAGTTTTTGACGCGTAAAAAATTAGTTTTTTACGTGTAACAAATATATTTTTAAACGTAACAAATACATAGTTGTATACGCCTAAAAATAGTTTTCATGTCCTAAAATTGCATTAGCAACTAGAGATATTTACTATTCTATTATATAATTATAATTATTTATTATATTATAATTATAACAAGTACTAACCACAACACTACAACATAAAAAAACTATACACATATAAACTAAAATTCGTAAAATAAATGGCAAAAAATAAAATAACAATTATTATTTTTACACACCACTGGCACTAGGAGTAGATTGTGTTTGTCTCCGAATATATGCCCCGGCCCGTCCACAATTCAATCCCAGCATCTTTTATCTTCGTCTCTTCAACGCTAACGGTGCTGATCTCGCCTATCTCTTTCTCACAGGATTGATTGTTGGACGGGCTTGCGACGTTACTAATTGACATATTGATAGAAACTACAGACCTGCCGCGTCTTTTGCGTCTTTTTAATGGACACAAATCGAAAAAAGCGCTTAAAACGGTAAAATCGCAAAAAGCGCTTGAGACGCAAAAAACGCAAAACGCTAAAAACTAGCTTTTTTTTATTTTAATGTCAAATTAATCAAAAGCTTTTAAAATTATTGATTTCCAATGTATTAGAGTCTTGCTTGCATTGTATTAGATCTATGCTTGTAGATCAATTGATATTGATATTTTTTTTTTAAATTAAAATTCATAAAAGAGTCATATTTAAAAAACTAACATTAACAAATAAGATAAACCTGACGCCACAATAACATTATTTAAAGAGTCTTTAATAGAAATGAAATAAGAAAATTATTATACTTATTGTCTCTTATATAACTGTATTCCTATAACGACGTATGGCATACTACAGTCCCCTATATCATTGCGTGACAACAATGACTTGCATCAAACTAAATATTAATGCATTAGCTTTTTTCTAGAAAATAGCCCTCTTTTAAAACCTCTATTTACATTCCATTCATCAGATATACGTAAATAGTTCGTAAAATAATCTCTTAACAATTTTAAATGGATAAAAATTCTTTCATCCATCATTGTTCTGTCAAAGTCATAGTGATAATAATGCCACATGGTATTTTTTCATATTAATTAAAAAACATATTTACACAGAATTGAATAATATATTAGATTATAGTCTCGTTTTTTTTTTAATAATTTATTCAGAATACACTAATATCTCCAATTTAGTCTGTCTAACGACTCCAGGAAAATTTACTGTCACTGTCAGGTAGTTTTTTTTATTGAAGAGACTACTTTATTTTAGTGTTAAACCATTGTTAAACCCTTGGAATAAAAATGTATTCATGCATTAATCCCCATTTTTGGCAATTGTGTTTGTCGTTTCTATTAATACATTTGAATTTGATTTGAAATTGCCATGTTGGGGATATAGGCCCACCCTTGGCTATGGATTTGTGTAGTCTGGTCACATAAGAAGTAGAATTGATGCTTTCGCAAAAAGATCTAAAGTCAGACCACTTTGTCATTCTCATCTTCTTATTGTACTCAGGTAATTTCTCGGTGCAGAGCTACCATTCGCCACTGTATAAGAGCTATGTTAAAGAGTCTCCCATCTAAGATTGGCTGCTAGCTTCTTGTTCCGCTAGGACTTGTTACCTTTTATATATGCCTTTACTTGTGGAGCAACTAGATTCATATACATCCAATATTGCATTACTGATTTCCTTTGCGTACCAATCTAGATGCAGATGGTTATAAATTCCTTCGAGTTCCTGTTTGGAAGATGATTCCTCCTAATTTGAACTCGAATAACTGAATAATTCTGTGATTTGATAGGAAAGGTTCCGTTGAGACCCTCCAATGAAATATTGGAGAATGTAGAATGTTTAATCACCGCAACCTTACAGATCTATTTTGTGTTCCTCTTTCTTGAGTTATAACTCATCACTCAGTCTCGGGGCTTTAACAAAAGCCAGCAGTATCTAGGACGGCTCCACAGAGGCCAGCTCTTCATGCTCGACATCAGCCGTACCGAAGTTCATGGCACAAACGGTCGCCGTCTCGGCGCACTCTGTGATAAGGTGTTCTGGTGTTCCCCTAGTTTCCTCACAGAATCTGCATTCGCCATTGTTCCTCAGCTTCAGCCTACTGAGGTGTTCGTTGAGGAGACAGTGTGCTGTTAAAGAGCCCCTGACAATCCGAAGATTGTTTTTACTTAAATCAAGGAAAACCTTTGATTTTTCTCGGTTGTAAGCTCAGAGGAACTTTTTCGAGTGTCTTAGACCGTTGCTCCCATTCCAGGTTAGGGATGGAGTTCTTCAGTTCCGCCTTTAGTTGGTTTCCGCTTGGAAAACGGAACGGTTCTGGTCCAGTTAGTGGGAATGTTCGCTCCTTTTCTAGCTAGCTCATTTGCTTTTTCATTGCCTTCCAGCCCTTGGTGACCGGGCACCCAGAGTAGGAGGAGTTTATTTTCTGTGCCTAATTTGTTCAGCTTCTCTTGGCAAACTTTGACTAACTTCGAATTGATGGTTACTGAGTTGATCGCGTTTAGTGCTGCTTGACTATCGGAAAAGATGGCTATTTCCTGTTTTTGATAGTTCCTATCTAAGATAAATTCGCATCTACGTACGCATCTTTCGATGGTGTAGATTTCTGCCTGCAGGATTCTGGTGTAGGTGCCCATTGATTCGGAGTATTTATTTTTCGGCATAAATACTCCTATCCCAGTCCCGGCTTTGGTTTCGGAAGTATGAGTATACCACGTTATGGTATGGTCTTTTATTCTTCTTCTTCCTGTGCCTTGTGCTTAGCCGCACGTTGGCGATTGTCTGTACTCTTCATATAATGTGTAGAGTGCCGTTTTCGGCTCTTCGAAATATGGTGGCTGCGTCGCTGATGTTACACCAATCCCGTATGTTTCTTAGCCAGGAATGTTGTTTTCTTCCTGGGCCTCGCCGTCCCTCTATTTTTCCTTGTAGAATCAGCTTAGGAATGTAATATTTATCTCCTCTAAGGATATGGCCGAGGTATGAGACTTTCCTTTCTTTAACTATATTAAGCATTTCTCGTTCATAGCCTGCAGTTCTTAAAACTTCTTCGTTGGTGGCATGTGCGGTCCATGGCACACGTAAGAGTCTCCGGAGAGTCCACATTTCGAAAGCCTCGATGCGGTTCAGGGTTCTAGCCTTGAGAGACCAGGTTTCTGCGCCGTATAGTAAGATGGGCCATATGTAGCATTTTACTACCCGTAATCTAAGTGTTAGCAGGAGACTGCGTGCTAATAGGAAGTTTTTAAGTTTAAAAAATGTTGACTTTGCATAATTCGTTCTAAGTTTAACTTCCTCATCGCAGTCCCATCGTTCATTGATCATGGCACCCAGATATTTAAATCGTGGAACTCGCTCTATAATATTTCCATCCACGGTCAATGCGGTGTTGATTGTAGGCTGGCGTCCTATTACCATAAGTTTGGTCTTGGCAACGTTGATTTTAAGACCGAAACGATTTCCCATGTCCCCTATCTTATTTATTATTTGCTGGAGATCCTCTACAGTTCGTGCTAGTATTGCCGTATCATCTGCATATCTTATATTGTTAATTGGAACTCCGTTAATCTTAATTCCTCCACTTTCTCCTTCCAGGGCCATTTGAAATATTTTTTCAACATATATATTTAAAAGTATTGGTGACAGTATACAGCCCTGGCGGACTCCTTGACAGACATTGAAGGTGTCTGTGGATACATTTTTGTTAACTCTTATCTCTGCGGTTAGGTTCCAATATAGTTCCTGTATGATTCTAATGTCTTGGCGTCTATTCCTATCTCGAGCAGTCTGTTTAGGAGAATATCGTGTTTAACGTTGTCAAAAGCCTTCTGATTTGGTTTGGCCATCTATGAAGCACACAAAGACATCTTGGCGTTGATCATAACATTTCTGGATTAGTAGCTTGATTGAAAACAAAGCCTCTCTGGTACCCAGCCCCCTGATGAAGCTGAACTGTGTCTCTCCGCTTTTTTCTTTACATTTCGAGTATATACGAGCATGCATGACTCGAAGAAAAAGTTTCAGAGCATGACTCATTAGACTTATAAGTCTGTAGTCACTACAGTCTTTTGGAGATGACTTTTTGGGAATTGTTGTAAAAGTTGATGTTAGCCAGTCGTTTGGAATTTTACCCGTATCGTATATTCGATTGAATAGATATGTGAGATGGTCTTTTATATGCTGAGCAAACGTTTCTCCCTTCCAATCCTGTTTATTACTCAATACTACAGTGAGATGTTTGTCAAAGTTGTAGATTCTTGGTATATCATCCACTGGGAGTTGGAGAAGTGGCATTTTCTTTTTGAGGGTATTCCAAGCCCCTGACCTGAAAATTCTCCCAGTACTGTTTCCGTCAATGACCATTCTAATCATTGTCACATTGGCATAACTACCGACGAAAATATGCAGTGGTGCATGCCAGTCTCTGGACTTTGCAGAGGTTTTGCCTTACTGTACGTTGCTCTAGTTTTGTGTACCAAATATTTCATGTAACTAATTATACCAGCACATAAACGAGAAATCCTGTAAAACACACGAAATTGGTGCAACCTGTGCTTTCACACACTATCACAGGTATTCCTCCGAAGCGAGTAATATTTTGATTATTTCGAGATCTGTACCAGAAACACGAGACCATCAGCGATTCACCTTTTAAACGATGATCTGTGTGTGTCGTAATGCACTTAGCTGAGATGTTCCCTCCGCAATTATTTTATCATTAGACCGCACTCTCTCTCGTATTAGGGCTCGTATTCCCCCCTCTCTTTCCGCGCATCTCGCCCGTTCTATGCCATCGATTACCAGTAATTCCATGTTATTAAGTGGAAAACTGGCAACGCGGCTGGAAGATCACTGATGGCGGCGCGGTCGCGATCGCTTGTAATTTGCTCGCGCTGCTCTACGGACGTTCTCTATCATTTATTATCGGTTCAAAGGCAAATAGTGTGGTACAGGGTGGGTCAAATTAATTAGCAAATAGAAATGACTGTGGTAACATGGCACCCTAGATCATATATACTTACGTGGATAAATCAACGCCATAAGTTTAGCATTAAAAAATATGTCTCCAATATCACGTGCCTTTTTTAAAATTTCTTTATTGGAATTATGAAACGTTCAATAGGTTTGTCTTTTCCGAGGACCTTACTTTGTACATGCGCATTAAAAGTTGCACGTATGTGCAAAATAATCACAATTATATACGGTTTAGAAAGTACAAATTATACATTGTTATGGAAACCATAGATAAAAGAAAATAATCTTCTATTAAGATAGATATGAAACTTAATAGTAAAATTTTGGGTCAAAGCGCCCCTCCGTGTTCTTAGTGGAGACTACGTTTAACCCAGCGCCTTCGCCTTTTCTGCTGTAAATATTTTTTATATTTATATTTGATTTCAAAGTATTAAGTTTTAAAGTTACACTGATATATTATATGAGTAACTTTAATAAAACATAAGAATATGTATATTTTACAGTTTATTAAATAAAAATTTTGACTACAAGGTAGAAAGTAAATCACAATATTTGATAAAACTTATAAGTATACCATTTTTACAGTTAATAAATAATAAAACTATTTCTGACTATGATAGTTAAAATTTAGATAGATAGAATATTAAAAAACATACCGGTATTTGCAGACGCAGGCCCAAATTCAATAAAAATCAAAATTTTTCCTGCGAAAATCGGGATTTTTTCACAGAAAAGGTATTTTTTGATTTATCAACAATCATTGTCAAGTTGACAATATACAGGGTGTTTTCTAATTAGTCTAAAAAATGGTGGTGTGATTCCTCATGTGATCTTAAAACAATTTTTATATAACCATTGGGTCTAAAGTACTTCCTTTCTGATCTACAGGGTGTTAAAAATTTTAAAAAAATCGATATTTTGCTTAACATAAATGGTACACTATTGCTTTTTTAAAGAAAATATATTTTTTTCTTGACTGGCCATCCTTTTTCAACAAAATTGATCTTTTTAGTTTTTCTTGTTCATCAAACGGTTGCCGAGAAAAAAATAAATATACTTATTAAGAGCCCGCCTTAAGCCGTTTTCTAACGATTTTTTATTTTTTAGATTAATTAGGAAACACCCTGTATATGCATATCACAGACAACCAAATAAACTAGTAACCTCTAAAAATTATTTTTCCTACCACTAGCGACATACCGTGTTTTTAGTGAGTACTAAATTATTTTATCAAAATTTCACCATAAAAGTTTCCAGGCAATGATGGAAACCAACTCTTCATTGTCATCATATTGTCATAATCGTGTCATAGTCATATGTCATAAGCTTATTTCAATTATGTAACGTCGCTTTTTTTTTTTTTTTTTTATTTTAAAAATTGTATTAATTACTCTTTTATTGACCGCTTTTATATTGCCAAAGATGCAAGTGTGTTCAGTGAAAAATTAATTTTAAGTTTGTGCGATTATATTTCTATTTTTTTGTTCGTTGGACTTTCTAAATACTCGTAAAAATGACTAGAAAGTGTTTGGTGTGTGGAAATTCTAATATAAAGGTTCCCGAATTATCTTTTCATAGGCAAGTAAAGTATTCAGTTGTTCTTTTATATAGTATATTAAACCACATGCATACTTCCTGGTTAGATTTCTTAAGAATATTGATATTCGTACGGAGTGGCTAAATGTATTTTTTATATAATTTATTTTTTGTGACAGTAAACATTCAATTTATTGTTCAAATATATGCATTTTACAAATCAAATTTTTAAAATTAAAGTTCAAATTTGGCGCATGGACGATAGGTCCTCGACAAGGATAGATAGAGTATAAGCACCGCGTGTGCAACAAAAAAAGAAGATAAATGGAAGTCGTTGATATGTTTGCGACAGTTTCTGTAGTGATTTACTTATCCACGTAAGTATATATCATCTAGGAGTCTCTTTAAGCATCTGGTATGGTCTAGGGACCTAAGGCTTTAGTAAGTTTCTATTAATTACACTAAGTCACAGCCAAAATGTTTTTTTAATCAACAAAATCTTACTATTTTGAGTAATTCTCGAATTTTAAACTACACCAAATGATCATAGTTTTGTTCTATTTATTTTATTTATTATTTCATTAAAAATCAATTAATTCTGAACCATATACATGTCGAATATCAAACAGATAAATACCATCCCACATTCATAAAAAGATCTCAAACGAAAACAAAAAAACACAAGAAACTAATCGGAGTGTATCAGCGGCCATCGGCCCCACTAAAAACTAATAAAATCGTGGCACCCCAGCAGGGGTCGCTGACTAATAAACTACCCCCGTACGTCACCGAGGCCGAGGCCCGAGATATATGGACGTGGAAACGGAGCCCCTTTAAGCGCGAGAGGCAACAGCTGGTGGAAAAACGGCCGCCGGAGAGAGGTCCAGGTGAAAATAATAATGAAATCAACGAGCCGAAACAATAGTCAGGACGAAAATTAGCCCCTGTCTCGGCCTTTCACCCTCGACGTAGGTTTGTGATACTTTTTTATTTATTTCTGTTCCGATAGAGTTGTTTAGTGGTACAATTTTTATAATTTTGTGACAAAATTTAAAATCTTAATACTATTATTCTAGCACGTTTTTTAACTGACTGTGTTAATTTAACAAAAATTAAAGGATGTAAGGTAAATTACTGTAATAAAAAAGGACACATTTAAACCATATTTTAATTATCACAGAATTAAAACTAGATATAAATCTATAATTATGTAACAAAACTTGGCTCGATCAAATCAAATGCTCTAAATGCTTTCTTTCCTGTTTACTGCATAAAATGATTTTCTTTTCAAAAGATCTTTTCATGTTAAAAGGCATACGTGGAGTTTTACTTTGAAAAACAGCCATAATCATTTCTCTATTTCTCTCATGTTGTTGACAATAGTTAGTCGAGTTTTGTAAACACTGTCTTTAACATATCTCTATAAAAAAAAGCCCAGATTAGATAAAATCAGGAGCATTTAAGTATTCTATTAATTGGTGAAAGCACACTGTATTCACCAACTAATATAGAATATAATAGAATCATATCAATTCTCTCTGATGTAGGATAAGTTCCCATTTTCGGAAAATTTCTGAGATATTTTTTCTTTTAACTGACACAAAATGATAACTAGTTGCCTAGTTGCGAAAACCGAACTAATTAGACAACTATGTTGAAGTAACATCAGACATATCACAGTCACCCTAGATTTTATCAAATAATTAAGTTCTACTCATCTACTCACACTAAATCATAAAAATGAAAATATCTAGAAAAATCTTTAGTTAGTGTGAGTTATTGAATGTTAATATTGCACTTAACTTTTTTCTCAAAAAATTCCAAATAATTCCAAAAAATTTCAAAAAAATCCAAAAAAAATCCAAAAAAAAATCCAAAAAAATTCCAAGTCCGTGTAAAGCAAATTCCATAGCGAATTACCCCTCGATATGTGTCCGGGAAGGGATCATAATTTCATAGTTATTCATATTATTTCGTATCTTTTTCATTTTATTGATTTTATGGAAAGCACTGTTCATTAAAATGTTGTATCCTATGTTATAGGACTTGTTTCTCTCTACAATTTCCTATCTCACAATGTACAAAAAACACAAGAAACTAATCGGAGTGTATCAGCGGCCATCGGCCCCACTAAAAACTAATAAAATCGTGGCACCCCAGCAGGGGTCGCTGACTAATAAACTACCCCCGTACGTCACCGAGGCCGAGGCCCGAGATATATGGACGTGGAAACGGAGCCCCTTTAAGCGCGAGAGACAACAGCTGGTGGAAAAACGGCCGCCGGAGAGAGGTCCAGGTGAAAATAATAATGAAATCAACGAGCCGAAACAATAGCCAGGACGAAAATTAGCCCCTGTCTCGGCCTTTCACCCTCGACGTAGGTTTGTGATACTTTTTTATTTATTTCTGTTCCGATAGAGTTGTTTAGTGGTACAATTTTTATAATTTTGTGACAAAATTTAAAATCTTAATACTATTATTCTAGCACGTTTTTTAAATTATGCTATGTTTTTCAATAATAGCCTTGTCTATTTTTATTAAGTCGTTATTATACATTATACGAGTACATACAGGGTGGCGCCTCTCATATGACGCAAAGGCTCCAGGGAGTACGGTAGTTTATATCGAAATAAAATTTTGGGAGCATATGTAGGTTAATTGAACGCATTTTATAAAAACATATATAGTTATACAGCGTGTCCCAAGAAAAAGTTACACATCAAAGTTTTGTATTTTGTAATAGAGCACCCTATATATTATTAATTGATTTTCGGATTCCAGGAAAAAAATAAAAGTGAGTTTTATCAAAGAAGGATATGCCTAAAATTTAAGGATTTTGAAGTATTTCCCATTTTGTGAAAATGAAGAATAAAATTTAAATTTCAATAACAACTATCTAAATTGTAATTTACTCTGTATAGCCTGATATTTAATTACAATAACCATTGTATCTTAAACCAGATTAAAATTTGACCCGCAAATTTATACAGGGTGAGACAAAACTAATATGGAACATTAATCACTTTTAAAAGCAATAAGTTACTCCTTTATTTTAAACGAAACACCCAGTATATTATTCCGGTGTTTAATGGAGAATTCATATATATTCAAAATATTATTAAGGTTGCCTACCCCTCAAACAAAGATTTTCCTAGATATTTTCATTTATATGATTTTGCGTCAGTAGATCTTTATTATTTGAACAAATCTAAGTGACTTTCTTCTTTCTTAATTGGTTTTACGGCCTAAGCTGCCAGGACTATACGGCCAGGTGATAGAATATCTATCCTTTTTCTTCTTCTTCAATCTAAGACAAGAGAAGCTCGTGAAAGCGTCCGACTCAAAGTCGTTTCTCTTGAATTTTTGTATAGTTTTTCTTGGGTTACCCCCGTGACAAGTGAAAAAAGATAGTCTTTTAAAAATATGATCACTCTGACGGCCTTTCTTCTCCCACGCTGGTAGCATCTGGCTACATAGGGCCTGGTTACCCCCGTGACAACGTGAAACAAGCCCTTCTTTAATATATTTCACAAAAATATGTATCTGAATGAAACATGAACACAATTTAACACTTTTTCACCAAAAAATAATTGACTTTTATAAAACGATTACAATAATATCTTCAGAATGACAACTTGGACTCCCGAACAATCAGCCATCAGACAACATACGATGCTGCCTCGACGACAGACCGAACGGAAGTCAAATCTAGGTGACTGTGTTAATTTAACAAAAATTAAAGGATGTAAGGTAAATTACTGTAATAAAAAAGGACACATTTAAACCATATTTTAATTATCACAGAATTAAAACTAGATATAAATCTATAATTATGTAACGAAACTTGGCTCGATGAAATCAAATGCTCTAAATGCTTCCTTTCCTGTTTACTGCATAAAATGATTTTCTTTTCAAATGATCTTTTCATGTTAAAAGGCATTACGTGGAGTTTTACTTTGAAAAACAGCCATAATCATTTCTCTCATGTTGTTGACAATAATTAGACGAGTTTTGTAAACACTGTGTTTAACATATCTCTATAAAAAAGCCCAGATTAGATAAAATCTGGAGCATTTAAGTATTCTATTAATTGGTGAAAGCCAGTGGCGGATACAAAGGGGGGGGGCCATGGGACCCGGGCCCCCCCTCAGATCTATAAATTGGGTTAAATATTAGCCTTTTGGGTTAAAAATGGCGCACTAATAAGCATATTCTACATTACTTTTTTATTTGGACCCCCCCTAAAATAAATTTCTGTATCCGCCCCTGGTGAAAGCACACTGTATTCACCAACTAATATAGAATATAATAGAATCATATCAATTCTCTCTGATGAAGGATAAGTTCCCATTTTCGGAAAATTTCTGAGTTATTTTTTCTTTTAACTGACACAAAATGATAACTAGTTGCCTAGTTGCGAAAACCGAACTAATTAGACAACTATGTTGAAGTAACATAACCTTTACGCGTTAACATTTTTTCGGCAATTTTATTATCATTTGAAATCCTACCTAATCGTTAAATTCTAACCTAACCAAACACAACACGATGCCTAGTTCGGATTATTTTTCTCTTACTTTTTACTACCGGAAACAGCGTTACGTCACAGAAATCTCGTAGGTACCTGAGTGTTTTATAGTTTCAATAATTGCACTAGCAAAAAAAATACTTGGATATTATAACATAGCCACGATTTCAATATTATGCGATCAACATGAACTGCAACCGGGACGGCGCGGCGCCGGCGCGGCGTGAAATACATAGCGATGATTTCTGATTTCTGCTGTATACAGCGCTGCGGTCGGAATTTTTTAAAATAAACTGAAATCCACTAAGCCCTTTATCTAAATAAATTTATACAAAATGCATAAATATATGTGTTTTAAAGTTTTTTATTACAGAAAAAAATAATTATTAGATATTTTTATTATAGATTTATCATAAAAATGAATATCAATTATATTCATTATTAATTATTCAGTATAATATCGCCGAAGATCGAGGGGAATTCGCTGCCTGAATCGTGTACACCAAATGGAATTTTTTTCTCAAAAAATTCCAAATAATTCCAAAAAATTCCAAAAAAATCCAAAAAAAAATCCAAAAAAAAAAAATCAAAAAAAAATCAAAAAAAAATCCAAAAAATTCCAAGTCCGTGTAAAGCAAATTCCATAGCGAATTACCCCTCGATATGTGTCCGGGAAGGGATCATAATTTCATAGTTATTCATATTATTTCGTATCTTTTTCATTTTATTGATTTTATGGAAAGCACTGTTCATTAAAATGTTGTATCCTATGTTATAGGACTTGTTTCTCTCTACAATTTCCTATCTCACAATGGACCGTTTGTGTCCGGGAAGGGATCATAATTTCATAGTTGTCGATTTTCGAAAGAAATCAGTACGTGTATGTTATTTCGTATTTTTTCATTTTATTGATTTTATGGAAAGCACTGTTCATTAAAATGTTGTATCGTATGTTATAGGACTAGTTTCTCTCTACAATTTCCTGTCTCACAATGTACCGTTTGTGTCCGGGAAGGGATCATAATTTCATAGTTGTCGATTTTCGAAAGAAATCAGTACATGGTTATTATTTCGTATCTTTTTCATTTTATTGATTTTATGGAAAGCACTGTTCATTAAAATGTTGTATCCTATGTTATAGGACTAGTTTCTCTCTACAATTTCCTGTCTCACAATGTACCGTTTGTGTCCGGGAAGGGATCATAATTTCATAGTTGTCGATTTTCGAAAGAAATCAGTACATGTATCTTTTTCATTTTTTCTCAAAAAAATCCAAATAATTCCAAAAAATTTCAAAAAATTCCAAATAATTCCAAAAAATTCCAAATAATTCCAAAAAATTCCAAAAAATTCCATAAATTCCATAAATTCCAAAAAATTCCGTTTACACCAAATTCCATAGCAAATTACCCCTCGCTGAAGATGCAAATACCTTCTTCATCGCTCATACCTTCTTCATAAGGACTCGGCATTCAAAATTCTCACAAAATTCTAACACTGCGTTTGCGTGTCAAAAGAAAATAATGTAAAAAATCCGCTCCCATTTGGTAATCTGAAATCTACAGTACTCTCGACACATCCTGTAATTGTATTAAGGCTGCGACTGTTTACTCAGCCGCCTAGATTACTTCCAATCAAAATGCTGTTAAAATCAAAGTCTTGCAATTCACGACATTCAATAAAAAAACACTTCTCGGCATGGAACGTGGTACACAACTCGACTGTGACGTAACCGATTCCCCGATGATGCATCGTGGCTAATTTAGTTTTAATTTCACCAGATGGCTGCAAAATTGAAACAAGAGGGAAATATAACGAGAGAAAGAGACTTATGATTCCTATGAATAAGCTATATTCTTTAGTTAACACTAGTTAAATAATAATAGAGCATTTATGATGTCCAATGACCAAAACTTACAAAGTATTTTTTGTTTCAAAACAGCATCAGTGCGTCTTGAACGGTAGTCTATCGTCTTGTATAAAAAATAACTATAAATTTCAGTTATCTAATGACAGTTTTTCTGAATGTCTGTTTTTGCTCCAATATAACGCTAATCCAAGAACTTGGTCTATTTTATTTCCTCCCACGACATAGAGGGTATCGTCCACTCCAACCAGTATCAAATTACTAACGATTAGGGTCGAACCAATACACCGTATTCTCGACCGAACAAATAATAGGCAAGCCCGTCCTGCTGGTCGCGGTTCATAATACCGCACAAAGGCAGGCGACACGTGCCGGAAAGCAGGACAAGTGTCCCCAGCTCTATTATATGCCAATAAGACCCCGGCCTTCGATCGGAATTATTGACCGTGGCGCGACGCTCGGTTAAGTCCGGAAGGTATTAGAGTAAGATCTGTTGTGACAGCGGTCGAGATAAAACTGTCGTTAATCTTCCGTCAACCGACGAAGGGCCATTGTTGACCAGAAGAATCGCTTTTCTAATAAGAAAAGGACAAAGGGTTTGCACTGATATAGGATGTCCTCAGTTAATTTCTTGTTCTCTGGTTGACTGTTCTTTGTTTTGTCTGCGAAAAAAGCTGTTTATTGACAATTCTGCTCAGAGCATGTATCAGCTTCTCAAGAAAGGCCATCTCACACTTATCCCAGGTTTCCCTCAGGAACGCGGAACAAGATCTTTATCTACCTACCACACGCTCAAAGTTAGTTAAAAGTTCAATATTATACAATTCGAAAAAAATGCACAATCACCTGCCATTTGAAATCAAATCCATAACATCATTTTCTTCATTTCGCAAAGCATTGAAATCTTATTTACTAGACAAGGCTTTCTACGCCGTAAATAACTTATATTTTGATAATCGAATTTGATCTTGTAAACATTGGTCTAATATTTGCTATTACTATATTATTTACTATAAACTTACTAAATATTTTTGAATATTGTTTTTGTTTTTTATTCTTTGACATTGTAAACATTTATAAATGTTTATTTTAAACATCAGACTGACAATGTAATTTGTATACTTGTTTTGTATTCTCTTTTGTTTGTTTTTACCTTTGTGTACAAATTGTAACAATAAAGGCATTTATTTATTTATAGGTATATTGTAGATCGTATGTCCCCTTTCTTTAGTTATAACTCATCGTACAGTCTCAGGGCTTTGACAAAAGCCAGTATCTGAGACGGTTTTACGTCTCCATTTCTAGATTGTCGTCTCGGCGCCGCACTCAGTGATGAGGTGTTCTGGTGCTTCCCCTTTTTTCCCAAAGAATCTGCATTCGCCGTTTTTTCTTACCTTCAATCTACTGAAGGGTTCGTTGAGGAGACTTTGATTGTTCTTACTTTAATCAAGGAAAATCTTTAATTTTTCTCCAATTTTTTACTCCAGCCCGTCAATGGAGAAAGGCCGTACGATAACGGACGTTTTGACACTTTTTTGACAAATTTAATCTAACTTTAATAAAAATTTAATAGTACAAGAGCTAGCAATGTCGGGAAAATAAGAATTTTAAAAAATCTGGTTCTTTAATATATCTTTTGCTACGCTCTCCTGACCAAAGTGCGGAAAATCTGGCTGCCTGTAGACTACTGCGGTTCACTACTGTGCATCATATTTGTATAGGGTATCCCATTTTCGTGTGTTTTATGGGATTTCTCGTTTATATGAGTAGAGATACAATGATACGATTTTCACATTACCTTGTTTTTTATGAAACTAAATATGCTACACATTTATGTTCCTCCTAGCTTGTGAGTTCCTCCTTAGTTCCTGAAATACTGGGCGAATTTGTGATGCGCAGTATTGAACAGATGTTGAATACAGATATGATGCGCAGTAGTGAACGCAAGGTCTATTGGCAGCCAGACGGTCCACACTCTGTTCAGGAGGGCACAGCAAAATATATATTAAAGAACCAGCTTTCTTAAAACTGCATTACAGCAAAATCGTTATGGAAATAAAAATATAAAATGACACCCATCGCAAGTAAATCGTATATCCGATGAACGGAGGCAAGAAAATGCAATCAATTTAAAAAATGTGTAATTTTCTAACCAATAAAAGTCTTTGAATTCAACCAATAAAATTAATATCGTATCATCGTATCGTCGGATAACGGATGCATGAAAATCAAGCTTTAGTGGGATGGCAGCCAGAGATTTTTATCTTTGCCTAACATGTTCAGCTTTTCTAGATATTCTTTGACCAATTTCAAATTAATGATTACTGAGTTGATCGCTTTTAATACTGCTTGACTATCGGATAAAATGGCTAAATTTTGTTTCCGATAGTTCCTATCTAAGATAAGTTGTACTTTGATAACTTGTTGTACTAAGATAAGTAGTGTGTTGTCTTTCGATAGCGTAGATCTTTTTTTTGCATTATTAAAATCTTTTAGGAATAACAAATATAGTTTCCTGCAGCTGATCGTTGAGGGAAAGATTGAAGGACGACGAGGCATCGTTCGTAAACGGTTCTCCTGGTTGCGGAATATGCGCCAGTACATGTGGTTTAATATAGGAGAGGCCAGTGCAATTATCCGTTTGGCTCAAGACAGAGAGGAATTCCAATTGATGGTCGCCAACCTCCGATGAGGAGAAGGCACATGAAGAAGAAGAAGATCTTCTCTATCCCTGTTCCTGCTTTGGTTTTGGAAGCATCAGTATACCGTGTCTGCATAACGATAGCGCCTTAACACTGCCAGAGTTTATGATTTTTATTTTACAATTTTACAAAAATTTTTGTATATATAAATTTATGACTGAAATTTTATAATATAAGCCTCTTTATAACATGTCGTCAAATAATGAATGTGAACGGAATGGTGTTCATTTATTACATCTTAACCTTATAACCTAGAAAGTGCCGGATGTACGTACATCGCAGTCCGTTTCAGATTTATGCGACTCAGACGTATATAAATACATATCTTTGCTCAATATCGCGGCCGTACTACGTAGCGAATAAAAAGTTGCAACAATAAGATAGGGATCGGGCAGATAGGGCTACCGGAGTTTTAATTGAATTTCACATTGCCGACTCCTCCGCGACGTCTCGCAAGATTTATGGCTCGCCGTTCTCACGCATGGCAGCCGTTTGCTTCTACGTAGATGCGATAATACCGTATTCTAGTTGTATTAAAGAGAAACAGGTAATTTAAGATAATAACAATATTTTTTTTTTAATTTTGACTATTAATATGACACTTTCAGTGTTCCTTTTAAAAAAAAATATTGAAAATACAAGAAATGTTCTTTATACAAAAAAATTGGCGCCGCGAGGCACGTATAGCCGCCCATACTAAAATATGTTAATAAAAAGTTGGTAGGCAGTTCTTTTAGTTGGTAGGCAGTTCTTTAAGTAAAGGAATTTTTCCAATTCTTTTTATCTCAAAAACTGCGACTTTGACTGATTTTGATGATATTACAAATTTTGTTGCAAATATTATTTCTAATCTTAAATTGAAAACCGCGTTTCGCTAGCTACTGTAATTTTGGAGATACGATTTTTTAAAATTTTCAACCCTCTCCCATACCGCCTTACCAATCCCCCACCCCCACCAAAAACTAATGGCCAGATTCTCGGGTGCCACAGTATTTTTGTGCCAAATTTGGTTAAAATCGGTTTATAGTCTGTCCAACGAGAAGATCCTTGACAGTGATAGATGTGTCTGTCATTTTAATTTCAGAGTAGTTTATTTTATTTTACAAAGAAATAAGTTGGTATAACTGGAACGCATAGCAGGATATATTTAAAATTTGATTGACAAGATGACAAGTGATTACTTCAAAATATTGTGAAAAAAATTGCATAAAACTGAAAAAATGTAATCGAGTTATTTTATTTAATAAAAACGGTATGTGTTAATACAAAACAAACAAGAACAAGACACTACATACCAAAAAATATAAAAAGAACTATTATTTACTTTCAAGCTTTATGAAACTACCCGCATTTATGCTTATATTTATCAATATAACTTATGTACAAATACAAATTTGTAATATTCCACAGGAATAAATAAAACAACATAGGTAAACAAAACAAACTATTTTAATAATAATAACACCTACCAAATTTTATACCTTAAAGGTTGATTAATTAACTTTAATCTTAATTTTTTTAAACCAGTTCCTTTTGACATTATTTATCTGCAGTACTAAAATCCATTATTTACCTCTCGTGTGATGTCGATATTTTACAGCTACTACAGTTTTTAGTATGTGTTTAGTTTGATCCTTCTACCATATACGAGATGCACTTATCTACGACGAAATGGTATACAAACTTTATCGATGGCAATTGGTGTATAAGACTTTCTGCCTGGGCAGCGAGTATTAACCATAAACTGTGCTCTGGATCTACAGTTAATTTTCACTCGATTTTTCCTCCACTTGACTTCAAAAGACACAAAACACACGTAATAATACGAATCAAAATGCATCATCTTCCAAAACGCAGGGTATTGCGTAAGGTATTATTTGGCAAGACTTTGACAAGCGTCAAAAATGACAAAAATCTAAAGGCGAGTTCATACGCATCGGTGTCCGTTTGTCGTTCATCGTTCCGTCAAACCAATAAAAATGAAATACGATCTGTCATTTTTTAAATAAACCAATAAAACTGGTTAAAAACAACAAGACACGACGTATGACGGATTTATATTTAAACCCATCCATAGATAACTTAAAAATTATTAGAAACTTTTTTTAGTAAAATAAATAGATTGGTATGGGACGTCATCTGCTTTTCTTCTGTCATCGTCAGTCGAAATCTTACCTGAGAAAAAAAACAGAGTATATTTCTAATCTTAAATTGAAAACCGCGTTTCGCTAGCTACTGTAACTTTGGAGATACGATTTTTTAAAATTTTCAACCCTCTCCCATACCCCCTTACCAATCCCCCACCCCCACCAAAATCTAGTAGCCAGATTCTCGGGTGCCACAGTATTTTTGTGCCAAATTTGGTTAAAATCGGTTTAGCGGTTTTTGAGTTATCGTGTTACAGACGGACGGACGGACAGACAGACACCATGAAAATATTTGTATAATTCATTTTGAGTGAAATTAAAAAAAAACTTTTTTTGCCAATCTTAATAGCCTACTATACTTATTGGTATGTTCAGCTAAAAATTATACAGGGTGTTTCAAAAAACATGTGTCATCTCTGGCGGGGAATTCCTCATGTAAAAATAAGATTTATTTTTAATATCAACATAAGTCCGATTCTGCTTTGTTTCGTAGCTACATCATGTTAAAGTCTAAATATTTTTTCGATTTATTATAATTTTCGTAATAAAAGTACTTTTAGCGTTTCGAAAGAAATTTTGAGCGTAAAAGTTACTATAAAGGCGACATATTAAAGCTAAAAAAGTGTCGGCATATTCACCAGGGACGTGCATATGGGTTATCACTGGAATATTTTTCTAAAAAAAGTATGTACGCCACTGACTTTTTTTCTCTTGTTAGCGAAATAGTGTAAGTAGTTTAATGCCGATTAAAAGTTGTCTCTTGATATTCTGTCGATTTCGGCCTCCTTGATGAGATAAACGCAATTTTATTAATTTGCCTTAATCCAAGTCGAATAGGAACCTTTAAAAAAATTTAATAGCATTAACATATTGCGAAAGTTTTAAATAAGTACTAATTGATTCCTCATCACAAAATATGAAAAAAAAATCCTATAAACATGGGTATGGAAATGCATAGTTTTAGAGTTACAGGATGTTATTTTTTTTTTAAATTAAGTTTTTTGTAATTATTTTAAATACCTACCATTATTTTTATATTTTTTAGTTGAAATTGCTGTAGGTTGGACTAATAGTAATAATAACTAATAGTAATAATATTTGATAATAAATTAGGTAAAATATATAATTTATTCATTTTATTTTAATTTTATTAATTTTGATTAATAAAATTGCGTATATCTCATCAAGGAGGCCGAATTCGACAAAATATGAAGAGATAACTTTTAATTGGCATTAAATGGCATACACAATTATGATATCAAAAGAAAAAAAGTCAATGGCGGACAGGTTTTTCTTTTAATATTCCATTGATAACCCATATGCACGTCCCTAATACATTTATCGACACTTTTTAGCATTAAAATATGTAGCACTTATAGTAACTTTTACCCTCAAAATTTCATTTGAATCACTAAAAGTACTCGAGAGAAAATTATATTAAATCGAAAGATTATTAAGATTTTAACACCCTGTAGCTACGAAACAAAGCAGAATCGGACTTATGTTGATATGAAAAATAAATCTTATTTTTACGTGAGGAATCTCCCCAAGAGAGATGGCACATCCCAAGCAGCATTTGGACGTCGGGACAACGTTGTGTCACGCGACCAAACGTCGGGGCGCAACGTCGGCACAACCTCGTGCCAACCCTAGTCTGCACTAGTTTGGAGAATAATTTTTGGGTCGAAACGACGTTGGATACCGACATTGGCTAGAAGCCTAATTTAGTACAAACTGCAACGTTGTTTAAAAATCCTAATTCACAGAAATACAAAACTAATATGGCGTCTAAGTCGCGTTTTATCCTAAATTGGGATAATTATAGTAAAAATATTATTTTTATGATTTAGTTAGAGACATATGTCAGATGGCAGTGAAGGAAAACAAAACAAAGTATTTAAGTGTGTGGAGGATGTTTGAAGATCATAATTATTGAAACACTTTAACCGACTCTGTAACTCGTTACCCAAGGCAAAAAAGTTAAACGCAAACAACTTTATTGATAAATGTATTGTTTCTACTTTGAAAAATACTAATGGGCCTTAAAATTAAATTTAAAAATTTTCTTGAATTTTATTTTAGTAAAATGAGAATAATTTATTCGCAGTCGAAAAAATTGTTTCCTCGTGTTTTTTAGGGTCAAATATTTCAAGTTAATGTATTCAAAAAGCAGGAATTGCTATTTTAGGAACGAAACATTTTCTTATTTAACAACATGGCGGCTGTCACTTTGTTGTTTTGGAGATTAAGATGGAGTAGTTTGAGTAGTCGCATACTGGACTAATAAAGTCGCAGTTCGGCCTTAACATGTAGTATACTAGTCGCAAGATTGCCTAATTTAGTCATCCTAGAGTCTAGCTTGTGCCGCCCTCTATAATCTAAATAAACGAGGGAGCTGGAGGGAGTGGATAAACTATCGGTAATACATATATGTCGATGTATATTTAAATTTAGTTTTATATGTACCTTTCTTATGTCCCATTTTAATTAAGTTTTTTTTTATAAAAACAAAAACAGCACTGAACTGTCTGACTGAACAGAACAATGAAGTGAAAATTTAAGATTTAAGGTTATGGTTCAATACATAAAATAATTAACTAGAATTAACAGTTGCAAAAAGGTAGTGACTCGACGTCCTACCAACGTAAGAATAAGGAAATCTAAACAACGTTGGAATTAGTAAAACAGACGACGTTTGCATAACGTTGAAATAGGTCCTGAAACTGACGTCGGAAAACTCTATATTGTCCAACGTTGTAACTACGTTGTCCGAATCACCTAAAGATCACTTAAGCAAAAAAGGTTACAAGACAACGTTTATTCGACATCGCAGAAGCTTCTACTTTGCTGTAGTACTAGTCCAACGTCGGCACAACGTTATAAAAACGTTTAAATTTATTTTAATACCCAAGGTAGGGAGCTAACTATTTTTTGTAACTAATCCAACGTTGTGTTTAGTAAACATGTAGTCGCAAGTCGTGAAAATGCTACTTGGGATGTTTTTGGAAATACCCTGTATATTAAAAACCTAGAAATTTTTTTTGGAGAGATGAATCCGTCACAGAGGTATAGGACATATTTTTATTTGTGTAGGTGTATTACTGCGGAAGAAACTTATATTCAAAAGCACTGGTACATTCTACCCAAATTGGTACATTCTACCAATGTGTACTACCAGTCATGATCTATGCATGCGAAACCTGGATACTTAGAATGGACATTATAAGGAAACTGCAGGTCGCACAATGCTCAATGGTACCAAATATGCTGGGAATAACCAAAACAGACCGTAAAATATTAGAGTGGATACGACAAAAGGAACAAAAGACCCAGGTAATAGATGTCATCCACAGAATCAAATCCCTCAAGTGGCAATTGGCAGGACACCTGGCATGAAGAACGGACAAAAGACGGACCACAAAAATTACAACATGGTACCCACAAGGAATCAAGAGACCTAGAAGACTGTAGCGTTTTTGTTAAACCACTACCACTGCGAACGGCAGCTTTTCATCGGAGAGCAGTCGTGGATAAGGTATTTCACTAGAGAGAAAATTAATCAGTAATAATTAACAAAAGATATATAGATATTGGGCGCCAGGCATGTACAGAGAAAGTAAAACACAGTTGTATATTACTTAAAACTAATGACTATATTCATTCATGATGTTCGTTGCTGATACATGACATTGTAGAGTTCTAGTGAATATGTAGTGGTTATATGTCAAAGAAAGTGGTGGTAAGAGTTGTACTAAATATCTATGAAAACGACTATGATAAAATACAAGAAATGTAAAGTTTAAGAGAATGTATGAAATGTAGCATTACTTTATTAATTTGATATATTTTATATGATGTTAGAGTGCAATAATAATATCTATAAAAAAGTAATACTATTACAAGACATAATGCAATGAAACCTAAGATATAAATTATATTTTAACTACTAAATCGACATGAATGTTCTTAACAATCTAACCACTCAACATAGTCTATACGATATTATTTAAGATGTACATTATTGTTTAAGACTGTAAATGTTTTAAATGTTAAATGCAAAACTATAACTTAAATCTACACTTATGCTGTTCTTTATGCAATCCTGCTTAAAACAGTAACATCGTGAGGTGGTCTCGCATTTCTCTGTACTCAGCCATCCAACACAACCAAAGGGGCCAGAATGAGGACACCATGACTTGATACACCCGTAACTAACTAGCTTATAGCTGGGAACGAAGCAGCATGGGATTCAAGCTACATCCACGCTGTGGCACTTATATGTAGGAAAAAAATCATTCTAACTGGGGACACTCGTCCACAGGACATCTGTACATAAGATAATGTCTGTACATAAGACACTATCCGTACCTTGGACACAGTCTGTACCTTGGACACAGTCCGTACCTTGGACACAGTCTGTAAATTTGGACCCTAAAATATGAAACTCTTGTTTAAAACCAAACAAGGTCTAATAAACAAAATAAACCTACCTCGAAATACTTCCGAGGGCTCAATAAATAATAAACAACATGTCCTTTCTTCCATGTGGCATTCTGAGGACAAAAGAAAAGGGACGCCAACGTGTCAGCAAAACACAAATACAAGTTGGGACATCCGTAACTCTACCCTAAAAATATTTAATAATAATATCGAATCTAAAAGGATAATATCTCATCTTTACCTGTTGCTTTGAAATAGCAGCTGATTCAGATTATACAGCAAGATTTAAATAATCACCATTTCTAAAAGCTGGGATAAAACAGAGCGTCAAAACAAAGTGAGGTTAAGCACGAAGAGTTGACAGAAGCGATGTTGACAGCGCGCGCCTCCACAGGATAGTAAAAGGGTTGTGTCGAACGATAACAGGGTTGGCGACTAGAGAACGTAAAAATTACGCGTCAAATAAACTATCCGGCCTGAACGAGAGGGAATCCGGTGATGATAGGCCAGACATCATATATCATATGTAAAAAAGACATGTAACGAACTAAAAACGTTACAAGACCAAACCTGTGATGGGACCATGATATTAGTAAATTGGCAGGATTAATTTGGGCCCGCATAGCCAACAATAGACATCAATGTGTTCAACTACAAAGAGAGTATCTAAATTAGTGAGGGAGGCTACATCATAATTGAAAATGGCTGAATAAGCTGAGAATGATGATGGTGATTGCTTCGGCATTTAAGAATTAAAATGCAGATGCTTCTTTTTTAGGTCCTTTTAAAACTAGACTAATAAAAACTTGCTTCTTCTGTACGTCTTTTAGCAAACAACATAAAGCAACCGAGGCGACGGCGACTCATCAACGCAAACACACTTTCCATTTTCGAAATAAAAATGTTTTAATGCGGCCAGCACGTGCCCTTCTACGGGTATAATAACAAAATCGCCTCTTTCCAACCCTAAGGGCAATCAACGGTCCCTGATTCTCGACGCTGCGCTGGCTGGTGGCTAGTAGCGTTCTCCCCCTGCTTCCGGCCTGCCAGGAATTAATGTCCGAAAGGTAGAATTACGGCAGAATTTTAAATTTATCGCCGTTCTATCGAAACCATCGGTGTTCCTCAGTTATGAATCACTCCTGACGATACTTCGTATCGTTTCGTTTTTTATTTTCTAATCATGTTGGAGATTTAACAAGAGGCTTGAATCAGAGACGCACAAAACATTCAATAATATCGATCTACAATATGTCCCCCGATTGTCTTTACAAATGGAAAAAATATTTTTTTATTAACTTTTTGGGAAAATGCATTCTTTATAAAAAATTTTGCTTCTTTTAAAATGGTTAATTCTGTTTATAGTTTTTCAAATTTCCATACCGTTTTATAGAAAATTAAAAAAACATGTACAGGGTGTCCCATTTTAATTGAAATCATACGGTATCTTCGTTATTAGTGAAGATAGAAGGGTGCGTTCTGCACAAACTCCCACTTTTTTGTCAAATGGAAGACGCCGTAAACAAAATGTTCATAACCCTCTCGTTTGTCAGTTACAGGGTCTATTTAAAAATTTTACAATTTGGAACACCCCTGGTATCTCTGTTATTGTTAAAGGTATGGAGAAGGTGAAAAATGTTTATTGTAGAACTTTTTACGTAGAATTCAGTGGCGTAGTCTGTTATTCTACGAAAAGAATATTTTTAAAGATATGAACTAAAGTTATGTTTTCTTAAATAGAACACCCTGTATATTTATAAATTAGAAGAAAAAAGATTAAACGGCTCAGCCCTCAACAACTCGTAACCGTATACACCAGTGCAGACACGCACACTCACACACTCACACAACCACACCTACACTAGTGCACACTGATGTAACTGCCTTAAGGCTTCATCAGTACGGTAAGGAATCAGGAAGCGAAGAAACCGATCCCAAAACACAAAAAAAACCAGGAAGCAAACGATGCAATGAGGCACCGTGTGCAACCCAGGAGATGGAAAAAAATGATGAAGAAACGAAAATAAAAGATGGAAAATAAAAGGAGCAAACGGGAGCCTAAAGCCCCAATTTGCAGCCGAGAACCAGAGTCGCCCAGGATTGTGGGCTTCGTCCAGAACAGTCGCGGAGGTAGCCAACAGCAACCCGCCGCAATACCCTTAGCCGTGGTACCAATATGAAAAAGAAAGAAGTAGTGAGGGAAATGTATAAAAAAGAAGAATTAATTAATTAATCTGGTACCACGGCTAAGGGTATTGCGGCGGGTTGCTGTTGGCTACCTCCGCGGCTGTTCTGGACGAAGCCCACAATCCTGGGCGACTCTGGTTCTCGGCTGCAAATTGGGGCTTTAGGCTCCCGTTTGCTCCTTTTATTTTCCATCTTTTATTTTCGTTTCTTCATCATTTTTTTCCATCTCCTGGGTTGCACACATTGCATCGTTTGCTTCCTGGTTTTCTTTGTGTTTTGGGATCGGTTTCTTCGCTTCCTGATTCCTTACCGTACTGATGAAGCCTTAAGGCAGTTACATCAGTGTGCACCAGTGTAGGTGTGGTTGTGTGAGTGTGTGAGTGTGCGTGTCTGCACTGGTGTACACTGGTGTATACGGTTGCGAGTTGTTGAGGACTTGGCTAATCTTTTTTCTTCTTTTTTATACATTTCCCTCACTATTTCTTTCTTTTTCATATTTATAAATTATATAATCTGGCTTTCCATAAACTTTTCAAAAATATATATGACTATATTTATTTTCACTATTTACTGCGATATTTAAAAGTTTTATTAAAATATCATATTTATTAGTAGGCCATGATTGATAATAAAAGAAACAAAAGAATTATTAAAAGTATATACTGCTATCTGTCTCTTGTTTTATTTTGGGAGCCACTAATAAATTCTTTATATATTAAGGAAAATTAACTCTCTACCGCTATTTGTAAATCTTGAAAGCTATCGTACTGGAACTTTTAGATATTCCTTTAGCTAATTTATGTGAAATATACTTTCAGCAAGATGGGGCTCCCCCGCCTATCACAATTTTGAAAATATTAGAAAATTAGTTAAATTATTATTTGTCAATTCAATGAATTGGAACCTGTTCGATCAGTTCTCGATTTCTGATTTTGGGGATTTTTGAAATTTTACAAATTTTTGGGGATTTTGAATGGAAAAATGCGTTAATAATGCAAGCTAACAATGCAAGTTTTTAGATATTTGCAAACCCATCCCGTTATAAAAAAAAATAAAAATATATAAGTCCTAAAAATCAAAACGCGTTTCTATGGTAATATAATTTCGTTTTCATTCTTTGATAGACGATTAGTATTAATTTTGATTAGCGTCATTGCTATTTTTGAAGTGAAATTTCTTTACGCGCGTTGGGAGTAAAATTTCAAAGCCGTGACACACGAGCAAGCGTCAGCAGTGCCGGACTTAGACATCCAGGGCCCTTGCCATTTGGGGCCCTCCCATGTCATAGCCAATTTGGAGCTTATATATAAAAGTTGCGCGCCACTCATTGCATGGGGCCCCTAGGCTGGCTGGGCCCCTAGGCCCGGGCCTTGCAGGCGTAGGCGGAAATCCGGCCCTGAGCGTCAGAAAAAGTCGTAACGGCAGTGTTGCAACAGCTACCCAGTCGGGGTAGATCTACACCTTTGTAAAACAATTTAACTAGCTCTGGGTAACGATCTGTGCCATACGCGGCTAAGAAAATCTCTATAATAAACTTGATACTGTATCTGGGTACCAATATCCTATAGTAGAGTGCTAGGAACTAAATTTTTATGCATATTTTCATCGATAGGTTCGTAGCTTCTGAATAACGGTCTAGGTAAAGCATCTAGCTCAGTTACCAACTCATAATTATTAGAATTATTAGGGTTAGTAACTCGCATTTTCATTGGAGAACATTGTCGTATTCATTTCAGACCAATAATCAACAAAAATATTCGTATAATTTAACAAAATTACTGTAAACCACTATAAATACGAATTGTTGGTTAGGTTCAAAATTTTTTCTCTTTTTAAATAAATTTAAGCCTTAATATTATTAGTAAAAGTGTGTATTTTGGTTGGTATTCCACAAAATTTGCATACTATTGAGGAAACAGAAAATGTACAGATTACAGAAATAAGTTGAAAATAATATTTATATTAAAACAGCATTATATTATGTCAGTTTTTCAAACATGTCCTTCAAATCCTTCAATTTAAAATCTGTTAGTTAGAAGTGTCACTTCAAATACGCGCACATAGTGCACACACTGTTTTTTTATTTATATTTTTGTTAAAGAAGCACAAAATTTATAAACACATTTTCTGTAGTATTTGAAACAAAAAAAAAATTGTGTTTCTTTAATATATTAAAACATCAAAAAATATGACGTTGATCAAAATTAATAATAACCATCTATCAAAGAATGAAAAACTAATAATGATATAGTGCTGTCAAAATAAACTGTCAATTCCCTGTTCAGCGAAGTATGTCAGCTAAAACTACATATTATTAATTAGATTTTAAATCATCTGCCTACCAGTCAATTAACTACAGTGGTTATCGAAAATTTGGCAAAAACAGCAGCTGCGAGTACTTGAGTACGTGCTCCTTTTTACCTTAAAGTATCAAAATACTGATGATATCAGATAATCTCTTTCATCGATAATATTTATTATAAAATTGACATGGTTATAATAAACTGACAACCTGGATAGCCCAATTTAGACTTTTTTTGTTATAAATTAACGAGATAACCAGTATATACAGGGTGTCCCTGTGTAAATTCGGTGAACAGGAAATGTTACTTTCCCGTTAAAAATATTCTAATAAGATTGCGATAAGTTTCTTGCAACGGCCATTAAGCTATCTTGTACACTTCGTACATGCTTCGTACTATAAAAAAGGTTTTAAAAAGAGCAATGTTCGACTGCAAGGTCTGCTAGTGAAAATTTTTAAGCTATTTTTAATACAAAACTAAAGTGTCAAAACGAATAAAAATGTCAGGAAATAAATAAATAAATGTAGCAACTTGACATTTTTTACAGCAGAGCTACCACCTGAATCCTCAGCGCGAAATTTAAATTCCAGTTAGTCAGCCCGGCGCCAAATATGTCCACGGTTGGAAACAAATTTAAAAATCGCGCTCTCGATTACGTAACTAAAAGTTTAATCGGTATTACTTATAGCTAGCACACACACCTACAGACCACAGTTAAAGAATACAAGCATGCAATTTTGACATTCCCTCACCAAAATATCTAAGTAAAACAACCGTGTGGGGTATTAAAATACCCCGCGCGCGTACTGGGGGATGAAATTGGAATGAAGCAAAATTAACCCTGTCAAAGCTCACCCCGACAACAAAACAGAAATCAAAAAGCACCTGCTCTGCCGAACAACCGATCGCAAAATCCATTAGCCGGCAGTTATCGTCATATCGGATTGAATAAATTGGACAGGCTTACTAAATGCGTGCGTACACAATTTATTTCGCGCTAGCAAGCACTGTCAGGATGACGAAGGCTTTTTCGGTGATAGAAAGGTGTAGTTAGCGAGTTTGACGGCTTCATAAGGGAATTTGGTTTCGTGGAAATGACTGACGGGTTCATCAATTTCAATTCGATTAGTGTAATCGCACCTTAATTTCGCGAATTCTGTCGGGCGTCCCTTGTTTTACGCGGTTTCGCTTATACGCGTTTGCATTTTTGACATCAGTGATTTATTTTACGCGGTTCACTTATACGCGATTTTATTGATACCTCCATATTAGATAGGAAAGTTATACAAGGTGTCCCAGAAATAAGCGCAAGTATTTTAACTAGTTCGACCCCAGAAACACGCCCACGAGTTTTTTTTTTCGAAAAAAAATGTTGAAAATTTTATATTTTATTTGACATTTTCCGGAAAATATTGAAAAACTTTTGAGTGTCACCTGTTCAGTTTCCGGAAATTTATTTATAGTGCTACGAGAGAATGCGATGTTGCCACCTCCTACGTTCTGTTCGTCCACATTCTGTATGTTTCTAAATTTTGTAGACTTTTTAATCACTGTAGATTAAGTATCGTGCAACGTCTACTATTTTAAATACCTTTTTTAAAGTTTAGTAAACTGAAATAATGAAACTCTAAATAATGAACAATTATAGCAGCTTTTTCCGGCATATTATTAATCGGTTTAAAACGTTCTACGTCTTCCAATGCCATCTCTCCATGCCCGTCTGTCTCTCCATGCACCGTCTTCGAGAGATCTTTCCTTCATAAACGTGTCAATCCCTTCCTGCCAACTTCTTCTCGGTCTACCCGGTTTTCTTCTTCCTGCAGGTTTCCAGTTTATAATTTGCTTTGGGATTCTTATTTCTGCCATTCTTTGAACATGCCCGTACCATATGAGATGACTGATGATGATTCTTTATCTCGTCCACTATTGTATGTTTAACTTCCATAATCTCGCTTATGCGTTCATTAGTTATTCGTTCGAGTCTTGATTTGCCTGCTGCTCTCCTATAAAAATCCATCTCTGTAGCTTCCAGTATTCGTTTTGTTGTTTCCTTAATTGGCCACACTTTTTTCGACATATTACAAAATATTTTCAATTGTTTTCCCCAACAGTTATAACGTATTTTGATAATGCTTAATTTCTGGATGAGAATTTAACAGTATTTTCTTCAGAATGTCCAACATATGCGCACACACATCTATTAAACTGAACATCACATAATATAAGTTTTAGCAGAATATTATTTTAATTTTTACACATCAAACAACTCTACATAAATACATTAAAAACTTTCTTTACACAACTTTGAACCGTATTAACTTTTGATATAAACGAGACATATTCCGAGATCGACATCGACATTCCACCAAGACGCATAGTTTCCCACCGATGAGCCCAATGATTCTGAATACAGGGCCGGGGGTGCATGGCACCCGGGCAGCACTAACACAGGGCGGCAAAATATCAGCATCAAATTTTTTTATCATATTATCAAGAATAAAAAAGCCACCTTGCAAAATGCAAAACATTTTCTAACAATCACGACCTATTTAAGATCCAATGTGAGTCAAATCAGGCTTTCAAATTTAGCAATTATAAGTATTGAAGAAGATATTTCTAACAACTTGGATGTAGGCGACTTGATTAGGGAATTTGCTACTAAAAAAAGCGAGAAAAGTAGATTTTAGTATTTAAACCCGTTTAATTATTTTTTTTCCCTGAATGTATTTTTATTTTATTCTTTTATGTATTTGTTAATAAATACTTTGTTATTTTACGATAAAATTTATTTATTGAGAATGATAAATTATGAATTCCTTCCCTTACCGACAACCTATTTTTTTACATTAATGGGGGTGGCAAATTTAATTCTTACATCCGAGCAGCAGATACCCTAGGCTCGGCCCTGACTGAATAAATCAAATATGTTTTCATGCACCTTTCTTTGGCTTCTTGTCGAATTATTCGAATCAACGCCCTCTATTAGACAAGTAAATAATCAACGTTTGACCTACATTTAAACAGATCAGCTGATAAATTATAGGTTATCCAATTCATTAGAGATTTTACTCAAAACAATAAACTTCTGACAAAACTATAAAAAATAGGCGGGTAGGGTAAGCCTGTAAAAATACTTTTATTATACAAATAGAAATATCAATTATTTTGGTATTTATTCACAAAAACAAAATTGTTTATTTCTTCAAAATAAAAATAGATCAAATTTCAAGGAAAATTGCTTTATTAATGCAGCAGCTAACTGGAAAATATCTAGAAATAAAGTTAGATTACATTTTTTAGATCACAATCGATATATACAACATTAGCTGACATACACTAACCTATCCCCTAAAGTAACGCGTAGCAATTAGCTGATGATTCGCTTAGCATACGTCAGCTACAAAGTGACGTGACGTTTTGACGTACGCGAACAGTGACGTTCCGACTAAACGAACAGCCTGAACTTCTAGTTTGTTTAGTCGATAGAACAGGGAAGTGGCAGGTTAATCTAATGGGTTTGCTAACAGGAATGGTAAATATATATCGATTATTTAGAATTATCGATGTATTTGAGATAAAGATATCGACATAGGATTAGATATCGAAACGTTGTAGGGTTCAATACGGCGCAACATTTTCCTAATTTTTCTCTAAACTTTGGGTATCTTCATATCAAATTATCGGTATATTAAAATGCTAGCGTGTACCCGCGACTTCGTTCGCGTCGAATTAATCATTTGTAATGGTGATGATAAAGCAAAGCAAGAATTTCCATTAGCATACAAACTGGATAAAATTTAACCCCTCCTCATCGAACCTCTACACTCCACAGTCAATCCGTTTGCCAAAAATCAGCTTTATATGTCAAGCAGTTTAAGCAGAATCGTGATTACTCAATGGTCATATTTTATGAAACACCCTGTATAAATTTTTAAAAAATCTTAAAATATGTAAAACAACAAAATAAAATATACGTGTTTAAGTTTTTCCGAAAAAATCAACGGTTTTTAAATGAAAAATATTCTAATATTTGAGGGGTGGTTTCACCCCCTTAGAAATCAAGTTTCGAGAAATCCCTTCTTATCGAACCTCTACACCCTAAAGTCAATCCGTTTTCCAAAAATCAGCTTTTTACGTCAAACGCTTTAAGCAGGATCGTGATTAATCAATGACCAGATTTTTCGAAAAATTAAAAAATCTTAAAATATGTAAAAAAACAAAATAAAATATACGTGTTTAAGCATTTTTTCGGAAACTTAACCGTTTTTTAAATAAAAAATATTGTAATATTTGAGGGGTGGTTTCACCCCCTTGGAACTGGAATTTCGAAAAATCCCTTCTTATCGAACCTCTACACCCCAGAATCAACCTGTATGCCAAAATTGAGCTTCTTACGTTGAGTCGTTTGAGCAGGATCGTGATTAATCAGTGAGCCAGTCACTTAAGGATTTTATATATTAGTATAGATATAGATATGAATAAACAACAATATTTTTATCGATATGGATATTTCCCAAAAACTATCATCCCTACTAAGGGGATGTAAGTGTGCCGAAGGTCCGCGCAATAGCATAATAATTACAGTTGCATTGTGCAAACATACTGACATAATTCCCTTCGACGGCTGCACGTAATGCACATATCAAAACGTTTTAGTTGATGCCAAGACAGGGGCGTGCCTTGTTGCTTTATCAAATAGGGGGTGTGGGTTTACGAACATTAGATATAGATATAGAAATACATTAAAAACTTTCTTTACACAACTTTGAACCGTATTAACTTATGATATAAACGAGATATATTCCGAGATCGACATCGACATTCCACCAAGACGCATAGTTTCCCACCGATGAGCCCAATGATACTGAATACAGGACCGAGCCGTGCCGGGGGTGCAGGGGGTTCATGGCACCCGGGCGGCACTAACACAGGGCGGCAAAATATCATCATCAATTTTTTTTATCATATTATCAAGAATAAAAAAGCCACCTTGCAAATTGCAAAACATTTTCTAAAAATAACGACCTATTTAAGATCCAATGTGAGTCAAATCAGGCTTTCAAATTTAGCAATTATAAGTATTGAAGAAGATATTTCACACGAGCAATATGGCAGCGCAGTTTTCATCAGGAAAGATATGGCGTTGGGAAGTTCGTTTAAGTCAGAGTCCAATAACATCGAGACACTTACTATCGTTCTAAGAAAGGTGAATAACGACCCAACATCCCCCAAAGAGATACCAAGCGTAAGTGCGAATCAGATAGCCCACCAACTCATTGTGAACGGTAAGTCAAATGGGAAAAAAACACTCCGCCTTACTAGAATAGAACAGGAAAATAACGAGTTCAGCCAGCCTTTCGCAATAATTGAAATAAATGCAGCTATCGACGAATTAAAATTAGGGAAAGCCGCTGGAGTTGACGAGTTGAGAAACGAACAAATAATTAATTTTGACGCGGCAACTAAGGAATGGATCCTGAAGCTCTTTAATTATTGTCTTCAATTCAATAGGATCCCCAAAGTCTGGAGGAAGAGCAAAGTCATCGCTATCCCCAAACCCGGAAAAAGTTTGGACGACCCGAAAAATGTTAGGCCCATCTCCTTACTGTGCACACTCTATAAACTGTTTGAGAGAATGTTATTAAATCGTATCAGCCCTAACATCGACGATCAGCTAATACCAGAGCAAGCGGGATTCAGACCGGGAAAGACCTGCACCGCTCAAGTTCTGAACCTCACACAACACATTGAGAATGGCTTTCAAACAAAAATGGCTTCCGGAGCTGTCTTTGTTGACCTGTCGTCAGCATATGACACATTAAATCACAACCGTCTGATATATAAGATTTATCAAATGACGAAGGACTACCAACTTGTACAAGTCATCCGCACCCTGCTTTCTAGCAGACGTTTTTTTGTCGAATTGGGTGGTGATCGAAGCCGCTGGAGGATTCAAAAGAATGGCTTACCACAGGGGAGTGTTTTGGCTCCAACTCTTTTCAATATCTATACAAATGACCAGCCGCTGAGTCAACACATCAGAAGCTTCATTTACGCAGATGATTTAGCAATAGTTAGCCAAGATACGGATTTCTGTAAAATTGGAAGATAATTTAACATTACACCTGACCGCGCTAACCCAGTATGGGCTACCTTGACGGATCTGTATCCTGTGAATGCGGAGAAGAACAAAATATGAGGCATCTTCTCGTATGCCCAAATCTCCCAAACATATGTAATCAGAGTGATCTCGCGGAGGGAAATACCAACGCTCTGGAGTGTACCAAGTACTGGATATCCTGTATATAACTGCTGTATGCATACATATTTTTTGTAGTTTGTCTAATTCTGTACAAGTATTGTTCCCATTTATGTTGATTGTTTAACTATGTTTTTTTTAAATGTATGACGTGCCTTTTTTATTAATTTAGCCGTTTTGTATATTTTATATATATTTTTGTGTTTCTTCATTTCTTTTATATATACTGAGTTGGACACGAGTAAATAAAAATCTCTTCTTCGCTCTTATTCTTATGTTCCAAGTAGGCATTGTATATTTTTCTGATGCAAATCATTAAATCCCTCTCCAGGCAACAACTTTTCTAATTATCAATTACTTTATTTGGTCTTTGATACCAAGCATCCGCGCGTGCTACAATTTCTTTTTCCCCAGAATGGAAAGGCATACCTTAGATACGACTCAAAAAATGCATAATAAACAGTTCTAGCCACTGACAAGTTAAGCTCCTTAGAAACAGATCTTAATGCAAAACAGGCAGAGCTTAATTTTTTCGACAAAGCGTCGATATGCATGTCCCATTTTAGAGAATTGTCTACAACAAGCCCTAAGAATTTTACAGATTTTACAACGTCAATGGTGGTGTTGTTACGTACAAAAGGTTGCAGCGAGTTTTTACACGACAAAGCTTTAGTTTTAGAAATTTTGAGACTCAAGAGGTTCGAATCGCACCAAGATTTAATGGTGATTAAGTCCGCAAAATGACATATTTTACCACTGATGTTTATATTAGTAATGTCGTTAATAAAAAGAAGAAACAAAATAGGGCCTAGTACTGAGCCTTGTGGTACTCCACATTCTATTAGTTTACTAGAAGACAACGTGGTTTAGCTTTTAAAGCAAATTAATACCTAGTCTAGCCACCTAAAATCAATCGTACTAAATACTAGAAACTGAATTACGGAAAATACTAACAAAACTCACTATATAAAAACAGGCAAATTACCATAAAACCACGATAAAAATTAGATAAAATGTCAGCTGTGACATGAACCAATTTGACACGACAAATAAGCATACCATGTTCTTTGTACTATGAGTAGATCGAAATTTTTGAGTTACGTGTACCACTTAAACCAAGTATACAAAAATCTTCCGAAGCATATGAATATGTATAACGTATCCATTACAACCGCGCGCCTCGTTATAACCAGACAAATTTACGCGTCTCCCTTTGAATTTGTTTAGCCCGCAGCCCGCGACGTGTTTACGTCCGTGCACTCTACTCCCTAAAATATGCCGGCAAGTGTTAATTTCTTGTTGCGAACGAGACGCGGCCACGACGGACGGCCCGTCCTAAATCACGGCCCATCTCGTCCGATTACCCCCTAAAGTCACATATCCAATATCAATAAATACGTTGTTTTTTGTGTAGGTAGCGGACGCTCCGGCTATCTCTCTCCTCCTTGCGCCGATGTTCGTCGAAATTTAAGATCGTGTTCAAACAAGGCTTTTAAACTACCTACGGTGATGTTAGGAGGAGGCTTGGGAACGGACGCTGTTCAAAGGGATGGCGCTTTGAATATATTAACTCTTTCTTCTCTACGGATGTATCTGCAGTCTTAAAAAAAGTAATCATTTGAATAAATTTCAAAATTTTTTTTTAAGGTATTTTTATACAAACGAAGAAGGAAATTAAAGATAAAGAATTATACTATATCCGTATTGTAGCACATTTTTAGACAACTTCTTTATTTTTAAGATTTTGATGGTCAAACATCAACAAAATATTCCTTATGTTTGGACTAAATTTTCTCGAAAATAAAGATATAATTTAAAATTCCGTTACAATACGGAAATAGATTGAACTTTTGTGATTACAGTGATATATAATTGATATGGTTTCGTAACAAATTGCTCGCTATTTTATGGCAAATGCTGAAGCTCTGCAAACATTAATCAAGCCTTAATCAAAGTACGTGTGTTTGGAATTTTGGTATGGCTTAACACGACATCAGGATCGAGCTAAGCCTATAGGCATATTTCTGAAATATAATATATATTTCCTTCGGCCACACACCCGCTTTACCCGACCCCTGAGAGCGACCCCTGAGAGCAACCCGAACAGTACAGCGTAATAGACTCTAGTCACAAACTCTTAAGTGAAACTTCTTCTCACTTTTGTCTGTCTGTCCGTCTGTCCGTCCGAGGACTTCATTCCAGTAGCTCTATCCACGTGCCGAATTTGGTTCCAATAGATCCACAATTAAGAAAAATCCTGACGATTTCGTCCACTTAGAGGCGAAAAACGGTTCGAGATGTCGAGGACGTCATCCTGTAGCTCGTTCCCAATTATGCCGAAATCGTCCAACATTGTTCTTCAGTATCAAATCCTTAGTCTCACTCTGATGAAGATGTAAACGAAACGTCGCCGTCGTATCCAACTTTGCAGGGTTTGACCGTGTGCACCGTCACTCACATTGCCTACCCTCCAAATTTGGTCGCGATCGGACGATATCAACTTTGACGTTTCTTACGTCAAAATTAACTGTCACAGTGACGATTTGACTCATTGATGACGGGCTCTTCGAGTTCCATCTACATTCCGAGTTTCGGCCCCCTAGTTCACATAGGGTCCGAGTTACGACGCTCTAAAGACCCATTAAAGGTTGATTTAATGTAAACTATACCTTCCATATCAGCTCCCTTCCGTTTCCATTCCGTTTACATAAAATATTATATCATGTAAATGAATAGGACACGTCGCCAACACAACGCACACTATACGTTTCGTTTCCTTTCCGTTCCATACCCTTTCATTTCATACATTTTTTTGGCGGACGGACTGAAGCGTATTGGAAACAGCGTTGCAGGGGTGGATGGGCCATATGGGAAAACGGGAAAATTCCCGGTGGGCAGGTGGAAAGATGGGCCGGTGGGCCGGTCCCGATCAGAGCTCAAAAATGATTAGATTAGCAAAAATTGAATGGTTAATCTTCTAACTAAAGTTACGTAAGATCCTTAGTGACTCCATAACTAACTAATCAATTTGCATCAGTATAATCGTCAGTTGCTTTTAAACATAAACACCAATTTGTAAAATAACTATTGTAAAATGTCTTTCTCTGAGACACTTATGATTTTAATAGTCATCTGATGTTTGTTCGGTTTGAACATTTTTATTATACAATGTGAGTCTATAAGTGCAAATATTTTCAGGGCTGGTAGATCTAAATAAAATAAACATAATATATTCTCTTTATCGAGTTTCAAGTGTGCAATGTTTTCTGGGTGTATCTTAAATAGTTCAGCGGGTATATTATCAGGACCTGCCGCTTTGCCAGTTTTAAGCTGTGATAATGCTTGCTTAATTTCTTGAATCGATGGAGCACGTGTTGCGATTCTAGATTTGCAGTTCTCTGTTGGAGACGTTGGTACCTCATCAATATCATTTGTTATTGCTTTATGCTTTACTTTGTTATAATATGTCCCATTTGTCGGATCCCATAAAATAGGCTGCCTTTCAAACTCATCAATTAACTCTAAATACTTTTCTCTGTTCCGTACTTTTGTCTGCAACGTACTGGCTACACAAACTTGTTACAGCGCGCGCGGCGCGTTTGGTTCGTTCGGAGTGTTTTGTTGCAAGTGAATACCCACCTTAACGCGAATTCTATTTTCGATCTCTTGGAGACTCCAGTTGTAGTTTTTTGTAATATTTATATGAAGAAATTGGTAATTACCGAACTCCTCCCCCGCTAATTCTCGATAAATCATCCATGGAGACCGGTCAGGAGCCGCGGAGCTACGAAAGGGCAGGAACAGCGGCTCGTAGAAAAAGTGGTGTCGGAACACCGAGATATTTTCATAAGTTAATAAATCGAGCCCAACCCGGCCGGCCGCGGCCTACTTTACGATTCCGATCCTCGGAGATATTTATTGGTACGGCTATATTTATACATCGGGACGTATTTATTAACGGCTGAAATAAAAGAAGGACCGCGCCGCGCGGAGATCGTAAATCGCGCGCAGTTATCGAGGGGGCGCACGAGCACATCCACGGGGAAGACAGACTTGTCTTGAAGAAGATTTAACTGTGGGCCCGTACGAATCGAATAGATCAACCGTTTTTTATGATATCTAGCAAGAATTATGGATATATTCAATAAAATCAGTGGTTTGTGAGACTGATATATATATATATATATATATATATATATATATATATATATATATATATATATATATATATATATATATATACATAAGTTAAAACTGTAAGATCGTAGTGATTAATTTTCCTCCTCCCATATAATCTACAATCTGAGTTAACTTTAAAAAAAGTTATTTATTACAAACTTTTTGGTGTTAACTGCCATAAATAGAAAAAATCGATACATATTGAAACTATCTTGACTCAATATATCTTCATAGATTTTTATTTATTTTGTTTTTGTCATAGATTTCACAATAAAAAAGGTTAAATTCTCAGGCCCAAATTTCACAGAAAAAGTGTAAATTTACAGAAAAGTGTAAATTTACAGAAAAGTGTGTAAATTTACAGAAGGGCATAAATTTATGGAAAAGTGTAAATTTACAACCGAAGTGTAAATTTACAAAAAACTATCTGTACTCAATATACCTTCATAGAACACCTTCATTACTTTTATTTATTTTGTTTTTGATCTAGATTTCACAATACAAAAAGTTAAATTCCCAGGCCCAGATTTCCCAGAAAAAGTGTAAATTTACAGCAAAAGTGTAAATTTACAGAAAAAGTGTAGATTTACAGTAAATGTTTAAATTTACAGAAAAATTGTAAATTTACAGAAAAGTGTGTAAATTTACAGAACGGCGTAAATTTATGGAAAAGTATAATTTACAGAAAAATGTAAACTTACAAAAAACTATCTGTACTCAATATACCTTCATAAATTTTTATTTATTTCGTTTTTGATCTAGATCTCTTTACAGAAGTGTGTAAATTTACAGGAAAGAGTAAATTTACAGAAAAGTGTAAATTTACAGAAAAGTGTAGGTTTACAGAAAAAGTGTAAATTTACAGAAAAGTGTAGATTTACAGAAAAAGTGTAAATTTACAGCAAAAGTGTAAATTTACAGAAAAAGTGCAAATGCAAACATCGACACATTTTAAAACTAACTGTATTCAATATACCTTTATAGATTTTTAATTATTTTGTTTATGACCTAGATTTCTCAATACAAAAGGTTAAATTCTTAGGCTCAGACTTCACAAAAAAAGTGTAAATTTACAGGAAAAGTGTAAATTTACAGAAAGGTATTAATTTACAGAAAAGTGCAACTAGACAAAAAAAGTGTAAATTTACAGCCGAAGTGTAAATTTACAAAAAACTATCTGTACTCAATATACCTTCATAGAATACCTTCATAGAATACCTTCATTCCTTTTATTTATTTTGTTTTTGATCTAGATTTCACAATACAAAAGATTAAATTCTCAGGCCCAGATTTCCCAGAAAATGTCTAAAATTTACAGCATAAGTGTAAAGTTACAGAAAAATTTTAAATTTACAGAAAAAGTGTAAATTTACAGTAAAAGTTTAAGTTTACAGAAAAATTGTAAATTTACCGAAAAGTGCGTAAATTTACAGAAAGGCGTAAATTTATGGAAAAGTGTAAATTTACAGAAAAGTGTAAACTTACAAAAAACTATCTGTACTCAATATACCTTCATAGATTTTTATTTATTTCGTTTTTGATCTAGATCTCTTTACAGAAGTGTGTAAATTTACAGAAAAGTGTAAATTTACAGAAAAGTGTAAATTTACAGAAAAGTGTAGGTTTACAGAAAAAGTGTAAATTTACAGAAAAGTGTAGATTTACAGAAAAAGTGTAAATTTACAACAAAAGTGTAAATTTACAGAAAAAGTGCAAATGCAAACATCGACACATTTTAAAACTAGCTGTATTCAATATACCTTCATAGATTTTTATTTATTTTGTTTTTGACCTAGATTTCTCAATACAAAAGGTTAAATTCTTAGGCTCAGACTTCACAAAAAAAGTGTAAATTTACAGAAAAAGTGTAAATTTACAGAAAGGTGTTAATTTACAGAAAAGTGTAACTAGACAAAAAAAGTGTAGATTTACAACAAAAGTGTAAATTTACAGAAAAGTGTAAATTTACAGAAAAGTGTAGATTTGCAAAAAAATTGTGAAATTAACAGAAAAAAGTGCAAATCTAAACATCGATACATATTAAAACTATCTGTACTCAATATACCTTCATATATTTTTATTTATTTTGTTTTTGATCTAGATTTCACAATACAAAAGGCAAATTCTCAGGCCCAGATATAAGCGATGCAACCCCAAAACGTATCGACGGACATGAGTGGAGCCGTAATTATACTACTGCGGCCGTTCCGTAGAAAAAAGGCATCTGGCCGTCAGTTGGGCCCCTCAAAAACCACCGTCCGTGTCATCGTCAGAGGCCATACCCCTCTCTAAATACGTAAATTATATGCGTTGTACGCGATCGCCTAATTAAAGAGACCTTTTTGCGGTCTGCGGCGGACTATAAAACTATATCCGAAAAAATGTCATTTTTTGATGTGTTGTGGTTATGGTTGAAGAAGAATAAGACTGGGATTGTTAAGGTTAAGACGTATTATCGAAATAGTTTTTAACACAATGCCATTTTGTTACGGGAAATGAATGTCCAACGATTTCGACATAACCAGAAACTGGTTTTGGTCTTGGATTTTGTGCAAGAATAAGATCAAGATCAGTCTGGCTCATCACCAATCTCAGCGCTACGCAGAGAAAATAGTTAGACAATCTGTACTGTGGCTTAAAAAGAAATGATTTTATTTTTAAGCTTCGGAGAACTTCGAAATTAGAGGAATAAATTAATGGTTTCAAATATACTTCATTCTTAATAGTTTACGATCATTCACAATGCCTAAGAAATATAATTGAAATTAATAGAATATCCTAGCAAACAGCTTGCTGGAGACAGTTGTATCCATAGAGAAAGAGAAAACCTAATATACAGGGTGGGTCGAACTGTATTCCGGAAACTTCGGCAGCATATTCTGCAGATAAAAATAAGTAAAAAAGTTCGGATTAATGTACGTCCTAAAATGCTTAGTTTCGGAGATACAGGGTGTAGAATTTCATTTTTATTTCTATTTTTTCCAAATAATTTCTGAATTAACGTCAATATTTGGATGAAAATTAGTGTTTGGGAGTTTTTTGACATGAGAAATTTGATTTTTATATCAATATGACTCCTATTTGTAGGAGGCGCCACCTACATGTGTTTTAACCGTTTTGAAGAGTAATAACTTTTCGTCCGTACCTGTATCTATCTACGTAAAAAATGTCTCTTGGTAAAAAATCGCTACGAGCAACCATTCTTAAGATATTTAGAATGGAAATAGTTAATACATATCATTATTGACAAAAAATAAACACGTTGAGCAGATAATTATTTGACTGAAATAATAAATTTAGGAAATTTTTATTTTTTTAAGTTAATTACAAATTTTTCTGCGAAAAATGATGATAAAACAATTTTTATTGAACTTTTGGTACAAAAGCATTGCAAATTTATGATTTCAGTCTAATAAATATTTAGTGAACATGTTTAATTTATGTCAATGATGATAAGGTATTGGAGATAATTTCGATTCCAAATATCTCTAAAACCATTATCTACTCGTAGCGATTTTTACCAAGAGACTTTTTTACGTAAAAAACGTCGTAAAAGTATATTTTTTACTCAGTAGCTTTATACAGGTACGGATGAAAAGTTATTACTCGTCAAACTAGTTAAAAAATATGTAGGTGGCGTCCTCTACAAGTAGGAGTCATATTAACAACAAAATCAAATTTCTCATATCAAAAAACTCCTAGACACCAATTTTCATCGAAATATTAACATTACCTCATAAATTATTTGAGAAAAATGGAAATAAAGATTCTTCTACACCCTATATCTCTGAAACTAAGCATTTTAGGACATACATTTATACGAACTTTTATACTTATTTTTATCTGCAGAATATGCTGTTGAAGTTTCCGGAATAAAGTTCGGGCCACCCTGTATAGCTTATAAAACAATAGATTTTTATTTTTAACCAAAATAATTTCTCTTGGCGAATGATAATGAAAGGCAGTGGCGTAGCAAGGCGGGGCCGAGGGGGGCGGTTCGCCCCGGCCGCTACCCTCCATGGACAGGCAGGGTGGCAAAAAATTGTTACATAGGCGGCGGATTTGATTCTGCAGGGGCGGCAAACTTGCTTTGCGCCCCGGGCGCCCCTTACTCGCGCTACGCCACTGATGAAAGGCCAAAATTACATTACTCGCAAATTTTTAAGTAAACTTAGTGGAAAAAGTTAAAAGTGTGTTAACTTTTTCTACTAATTGAAAATTACTCCCACTAATTTTTACGTTCTGAATGCTAACATTCAAATTAAAAGAACAAACTTCTTCGCTAACTGAAACCACTAATTTATTCCACTAATTTCGAGGTTTTGAATAAAGCTTTAGAGAAAACATCTTTATTTCGGAAAAAAATCACACCTGCCTTAGGCATAATAAATCCAGACACGTATCGACAACCAATCGGCTACCATCCTACTTAAACACTGGAAGCAGCCCGGGTCTCACGAACCAAACGTAAAAAACGCAATTATAGTAAATTCGCGAGAGCGCGCGATCTATTCCCGCATCTACAGGGCGAATTTATTAAAGGAAAGCAGAATACGGTAGCGAGAGGGAACAGAATGGGCGGAGGTGTGAAGGCGGGCGTGGGCCGCGGTCAATTTTCTCGCGATATCTAAGAGGGCAGGATCGGATCCAGTAAGAATCTAATTAGGTACAGATTTCTTATTTTACAACGCAACGGTTTGAAAAAATGGTTCGGTTTGGTTTGGTTTGGTGGATTGATTCTAGTGCGGTTTGTCCCATGAGGCAGATGAGACAGTCTCTCACCAATAAATTTAAAAACTTATACGTTATTTTTTTCTATTTACATTGACAATAATTGTATTTTTTCTTCATTATTCTACAATAAATTACGTCCGCTATCCTCCTTTAACCGCGTTTCGCTATCGGCCGGCGCCGGCGCTTCGTTTCTAGTGATGAGCGTAAGTGAACTTTTTACTGAACTAAATTTACAGAAAAAGTATAAATTTACAGAAAAAGCGTAAATTTATAGAAAAAGTGTAAATTTACAGAAAGAGTGTAAACTTACAGAAAAAGTGTAGATCTACAGAAAAAGTAAATTTACAATTTACAGAAAAATTTTAAATTTACAGGAAGTGTGAATTTACAGAAAAAGTGTAAATTTACAGAAAAGTGTAAATTTACAGAAAAAAATGCATATTTAAAAAATGTAAATTTGCAATTTACAGGAATAGTTTGAATTCACAGGAAAAGTGTAAATTTACAGAAAAAGTGTAAATTTACACCAAAAGTGTGAATTTACAGAAAAAGTGTAAATTTACAGAAAAAGTGTAAATTTACAGAGAAAGTGTAAATTTACATCAAAAGTGTAGATCTACAGAAAAAATGTATATTTAAAAAAAAGTAAATTATAAAAAAAGTAAATTTGCAATTTACAGAAAAAGTATAAATATACAACGTGTGAATTTACAGAAAAAGTGTAAATTTACAGAAAAGTGTAAATTTACAAGATAAGTGTAAATCTACAGAAAAAATGTATATTTAAAAAAAGTAAATTTACGATTTACTGAAAAAGAGTAAATTTAAAAAAAGTAAATTTGCAATTTACTGAAAAACGTAAATTTATAAGTGTAGATTTACAGAAAAAGTGTAGATTTACAGAAAAAGTGTAAATTTACAGCAAAAGTTTAAATTTACAACAAAAGTGTAAATTTACAGAAAAGTGTGTAAATTTACAGAAAAATGTAATTTACAGAAAATGTGTAAATTTGCAGAAAAAGTGTAAATTTACAGCAAAAGTGTAAATTTACAGAAAAAGTGTAAATTTACAGAAAAAATCTAAATTTACAGAAAAAGACTAAATATACAGAAAAGTATAAATTTACAGAGAAGTAGTAAATTTACAGAAAGGCGTAAATTTACAGAAAAGCGTAATTTTACAAAAAAAGCGTAAATTTACAGAAAAGTGTAGAATTACAAAAAAAGTATAAATTTACAGAAAAAGAGTAAATTTACAGGCAAAATGTAAATTTACAAAAAAAGTGTAAATCTACAGAAAAAATGTATATTTAAAAAAATTAAATTTACGATTTACTAAAAAAGAGTAAATTTAAAAAAAGTAAATTTGCAATTTAGAGAAAAATATAAATTTACAAAAAAAGGGTAAACTTACAGAAAAAGTGCAAATTTACAGCAAAAGTGTAAATTTACAGAAAAGTGTGTAAATTTACAGAAAGGCGTAAATTTACAGAAAAGTTTAAATTTGCAGAAAAGTATAGATTTAAATTTGCAGAAAAGTATATAGAATAAAAAGACAAAAGTGTAAATTTACAGAAAAAGTGCAAATCTACATAAAAAGTACATATTTAAAATAAGTAAATTTAGGATTTACATAAAAAGTGTAAATCTTAAAAGAATGTAAATATTAAAAAGAAGTAAATTTGCTATTTACAGAAAAAGTGTAAATTGACAGAAAAGGTGTAGATTTTGCCAAAAATATTTTTAATTTTTGGCATGGTAGCTTTACGCTATCGTCGAATACGGGCCTGTCGATCGCGCCAATAATATCTGTAACAGAATCTTCCCGCGTTTTAATGAAGCGACCGAAGAAGAAAAGAGGCGGCGGCGGCGGCGGCGGGACTGCGCCTGAACGAGCGGGGCCGTGGCCCCCGATTCCGTTTCGTTACGGAAGGTCGAATTCCTCGTAAATAAGGCCCCCGGGGGTTAACAAGCCGCCGGCGGACAGATAGGGCCCCTTTTTTTCTTTATATACTCGTCCGACTCGACCGATGACGGGACGCTCTTCTGGGTTGCGGTCCTGATTTATCGGTTGCAGTTACGATTTGATTAAAAATCGATTAATGGATTTTGGGTGCAATCAATAACCCAGCGATGCGTTAGGATTAATGTTTGTTTCAGAGAGAACAAAATAAAAATACTTACTGCGTTTTCTTCTGCTACTTCTTATTTGATCTACTACTACCATAGTAGAAGGAAAAGAGTAGTTGCACTCTCCCAATTATTTTTAAATGAGTGCCTTACTGTGTGCTGCTATTGGTTGCAGTAATAATTCAAAAAATTGTGCTTTGAGTTTTTTTTGAGAGTCATTTGTGATCATGTTTGTGTTCAGGTTAATTTTCTCATGACTGATTACTACTTAATAATTTGATATTATTTTTCATTTAAACCTCAATTTTTTATCGATTTTACTTTTGACAACCATCCCTTGCTTGCTGTTTAACGAAGGGCACCATCATTGAACAAAAATTTGCTAGTACCGAAAGTACCGAAAAAAAACTGGATATCCCAGTTCCTTAATTATCGGCATGGTGCCGAAATTACCGGTTCCGAAAAACAGCTCCGGTTCCGGAAACGTTATAACGTACCATAACCGTGAATCGCCCTATACAGGGTGAGTCTTAAATAAGTGCAAATTTTAATTTAATCCTCAAATATACAGGGTCCGGCAATAGTGCGTCGGGCATCTGTAGCTCCTAGAATAAAAACTTGAGAATTTATTTAAGTGCAAACCTAAAGTATGTACCAGGATGTATTTCAGGAAAATATTTTAACTTCTCTAGGGTAGCTCAAAAAAGTGTGAGTGGACCTGGATGATTTTTTTTAAATGGAACACCCTGTATATTATTGCATTTTTGGCTTCCTTTCAGATCACTTTACATAACCCTAAGATATGAATAAATAAATTTTGATAGTTTCAGAGATATTAAAAAATAAATCAAAAATATTTATTTTTCAGCCCTTCTTAAAAAAATTATTAAAAATACAAGAACTGTTTTGAAATCAAAACTATTTTAGGTATTTACTTTAGATGGTTTGTACTTACTTTGCTATAAATATGAAAATCGTAAATCATACAGGATGTTCAAAATTCTATGCCAAACTTTCTAAAATATAAAATAATTTTTCTTCGTTTTTTTAAATGGAACACCCTGTATATTATTTTTTCAATAGACGGAGAATTAAACAATGAACATTTTTTGTATTTAGAGTATTTCAAAATTTTTAACGGTTTTGCAGATATTTGCGGTTTTATATTTCATATGGCATTTTCCACAGTAAATTTTTATCAAAGCCACCCAATGATTTTTCTCTCGTAATTTTCCATTGAAAGCGCCATATGAAATAATACTACGTGTATCTGCGAAACTGTTAAAAATTTTTAACTCTTGATCTAATAAAAAAATAATATATAGGGTGTTCTATTTAAAAAAACAAAGAAAAAATAATTTATATTTTAGAAAGTTTGGCGTAGAATATTGAACATCCTGTATGATTTACGATTTCCATATTTATAGCAAAGTAAGTACAGACCATCAATACCTAATATACTTTTGATTTCAGAACAGTTCCTGTATTTTTAATAATTTTTTTAAGAAGGCCTGAAAAATATATATTTATGATTTATTTTTTAATATCTCTGAAACTATCGAAATATATTTATTCATATCTTAGGGTTATGTAAAGTGATCTGAAAGGAAGCCAAAAATGCAATAATATACAGGGTGTTCCATTTAAAAAAAATCATCCAGGTCCACTCACACTTTTTTGAGCCACCCTATAGAAGCTAAAATATTTTCCTGAAATACATCCTGGTACATACTTTAGGTTTGCACTTAAACAAAATTCTCAAGTTTTTTATTCTAGGAGCTACAGATGCCCGACGCACTATTGCCGGACCCTGTATATGAGGATTTTTCGGCGCAATTTTTTTTGAAAAAAAATCTGTAAATTTTTTAGTTTTTAGTTAAAAACCATAATTTCTTAACCATTCGGAACCTTCGAGACTCGGTAACAATAACTAAAAAATTATCCTTTTATTATACATATGATCAGTATATTCGTACTTTCAGTTAAAGTGAAAACCAGTTCTACTTTTTTTCATTTTTGACTGATCATTATCGAATAATGAATAGAAACTGAAGCGTGAGAACTACATTTTCGTGATTTGTCTACGAAATCACCACGTTAAAATGTTTGGACCAACTGAATACTGAATGTAGCAAAACATGAAACGTGTGAATACAATCGTTGTTTTTTATTTTTCATTGATCATGAATCAGTCAGACTGCGTCAGCGAAACTGACAAGTGAGAACCCGCCTTGACGAATTCAGTGGTTTTGGTCACTTCCTGTTTCACCGGAAATGACTACAAATTTGATTTTTAAATGGCATAGATTTTTTTTTTACTTTATTCGATAGAAAATGACACTCTCAATAGAACGACATATCATATGTCAACTTTGGACATTTTCGCTTTGGAAAAAATTGTATTTGAAATATCAATCTACAGTGCCATGGCTGTACTAAAAACACTAATTTTTAATCAAGGAACCTTGGAAAAATAGTTTTGATCATCTAATGTTTTTCGTGTCTTGTCCTGGCCGGCTAAAAATACCCAAATCGTATTTTTAATCATATCTCATTTTTTTCAAATGGAACAAGGGTTAAGCGTATTTGGAAAAAGCATTTTTTACGAATAATTTGGAATCACACACTTGGTATTTCGAGTCAAGTTGTCGTTATGAACCGTAGGTTACAATTTCAAATAAACCATATGCGAAAATGTCAAAAGTTGACATATGACATATCATTCTATTCAGAGTGTAATTTTCTATCGAATAAAGTAGAAATATTCCGAGAGTACCATTTAAAAATCAAATGTTGTAGTCATTTCCGGTGAAACAGAAAGTAACCAAAACCAATTAAATACACGTCAATCAATTCTATTTTATGTCATATACTAACATAGCAAATCTCGTTTTTTTTATCTGAAAAAATAAAAAAGTTATAGGAGACGCACCCGGTATAAGTAATTTTTGTCACATAATTATACGTTACAACGTGTAGTTTTTTATTACTGTTGAATATCTTACTCTACATTTTTTTGCAGCTTTTCATAAAATTCTTGACAGAATGGTGAAGGATAATATGAAAACAATATTTTTCATAAAAATATAGCACATGCCTGCAGGGTGTCATTGAAATGGTGTAAAAAAAATGGGGGGGGTGATAGTACTCCTAAAAATAGTAAACAAAGTGCCTATAAGTATGGGGCGGAAAATGCATATTAAGGGAGCTAGGGGCACTGAAAGGGTGAATTTAAAATACGGTTATTTTGAAATTGTAGGCTTAAAAAACGAGATAAAATTTTGAAAAAAAATCATCTGCCATAAATTTCGACCCTAAATCAAATGGTGGTACTGAAAAAATATTTGGAAAAGCGGAAAGGGTAGATTTTGCAAGGGTATGGGGTTGTTTCGCGAATAACTTTTTTGAGGTTATTTTTTTTACAACGTGGGTTCATTTTTTGAAAACTACATACTTTTTCTACAAAAAAGGTACTCTTGTTGCACATCGCCCAGAGTGACGGTTTTCGAGAAAATTGAAGGCAAATAGTTTGCTCTGATGGGTTGCTAACTGATTAATCAACATAAACTTATGAAAGTTATGGCGATAGCGCACAGTGCTTCGTCCCATGGACAAAAATCGAAAAAAAAAGTTAAAATTTACTAATATCTGAATATGTAATTTTATACTTATAGCAATGTTCAACCATCATGTATATTATTTTTCATAAACAGCGATTTTTGTTAGCAAATATTTTCACTAAAAATAAATTTTGCGATCATTATCTTATCAGTGAAAAGAATAACATTCATAGTAGTTCTGTGTATTATGGAGCTAAACGGTACGTACTTAATTGACAGCCACTATGGATATTGTTAAACAAGGTATGTACTTTAAATTTATTTCTAAACAAGTTCGTGATTGTTTTGTTTTTATTTATTTTTAAGATGATTTCTAGATGGGTATAAAAATTTTACGTTTTCAAACTTCAAAAAGGCATCTTCAAAAAAAACATATCAAAACATATCGTATTGATTGAATATTTTTGTTGTCATATTCATACACTTTTAATTTTTGTATAGTTCACCTGCTTCTGCTTGCGACGAACTTTATTTTATAATACTTTTCAGATGTAGTAAAATTGATAAGCAATGCCGATCTGGTTAATACTTGGCTTGATCATAAGGACAAGAACTCAAAATTATTTGCATTTCAAAAAATGTGTTCTTTATTAGATATTGATGAACCTTCCAGTCAAATGAGACACCACTTGTGCCTGAAAAAGCCCACTATGTTGGAGCGAAACGTCGCATAAAAAAGTTTCCATCTTTCAATTTATTATAAAACCTCTAGTAACATATTAGAAAATAATATACAGAAATATCTTATATGTGAGGATACTTCATATAGCTGTGATTTGGATACTATAAATTTGGAAGATTCTGTCAGCAGTGATTCTTCTGAATCAGAGTAGTTACGATCTATGTATTTTGTTGTCCTAAAGTAAATTTATAGTATCTTAAGTTTTTTTTAAATTAAATATAACATTAATGTATCTTTTTCATTAAAGAAAAACATTTTTATCTTATATTAGGCTTATATTGTAGAAATCATGTTCTAATGTTATTTCGATTCTTTTTTATCACAGGGATTTATTTAATACTTACACCGTTTTCATACTATAAATTATTATTTCCTTAGATGGAACACAGCTCCAACATTTTTATTATTTATAAGATTTTTTTTCATAAACGTGGGACTAAGAATATCATCATTTAATACAATGAGAGTACTCATCATTTGTGTCAAATAAACCTAGTTTGAATAAATTGCCTACAATAAAAGAGTAGTTTTGAATTTTTGTCCTCTAGAGGCCATATGTTCGAAGCACTGTGTAGCGGTTCAAAAGTAACCAATTAGCTATCAAATAATTAATTGAAAAATCAAAATTTCATTATTTTTAAAACATCTTATTGCTTTAAAAAACGAAATAACAAAGCTGCTATGGTTTACTCAGTACCGATTAATACTGAAGAGCAACTACGGCAACGCATTATTGACTGTTACAATCAAATTCGGACAACACCAAGGATATTCCGCAGGGTACGCAGATTTTGGAGAAGAAGAGCAGATGTCTGCATTGAAATGAATGGTGGTCACTTTGGACATTTACTATGAATGAATTAAGGAATGCGTTATTTTAATAAGGAATTTTGGTAATTGGTTTATTTCGTTTTTAAAGCAAAAAGATATTTTAAAAATCATGAAATTTTGATATTCCAATTAATTATTTAATAACTACTTGGTTACTTTTGAACCGCCATAATTTTCATAAATTTATGTTGATTAACCAGTTAGCAACCAACTCATTGCCTTAAATTTTTTCGAAAACCATCACTCTGGGCGATGTGCAACAAGAGTACGTTTTTTGTAGGAAAGGGTATATAGTTTTCAAAAAATGAACCCACGTTGCAAAAAAGATAACCTCAAAAAAGTTATTCACGAAACAACCCCTTACCCTTGCAAAAACTACCCTTTCCGCTTTTCCAAATAATTTTTCAGTGTCACCATTTGATTTAGGGTCAAAATTTATGGCAGAGGATTTTTTTTCAAAATTTTATCTCGTTTTTTAAGCCTACAATTTCAAAAAAACTGTTGTTTAAATTCACCCTGTCAGTGCCCCTAACTCCCTTAATATACATTTTCCGCCCTATACTTATAGGAACTTTTTTTACTATTTTTAGGAGTACTATCACCCCGATTTTTTTACACCATTTAAATGACACCCTGAGTATAGAATAGTCTGTTATAGTCTCTAAAATGAATTTTGACCGTTATTTTTTACTAATATGGCAAATATAAAATCCCTCTGTCAAAAAAGTTACTGATATTCTTTAAAATAAGTGCCTGAACGAATCAGGTAGGTAACTATTTTTACTTTCGTGAAATAGAAAAGGAAAATAATAAAACAAGTCACATTCTTCTTCTTAGACAAGGAAAGAGAGGGAACAGGTAACACGGCAGCTGAAAGTGAGGCAAGTTGTCACCACGCGAAATTCTCCAATGGCGTAGCATCAGAAATTAGCTTGTACCTAGACGGTACAAAATATTTATTAAAACGTAAACTAATATATCGTTCATTTTTGAGTAATGCATATACAATTTTGTATTTTATAGTCTCACCTTTATAATATTAGAATATCTAAGTCGATAATGCAAAATTTATTTAACAGTCACAGTGGACTGATTATCAAGACAATTATTTATTTATTAACGTGTGTATAATGTATAATTAAATAAAAAATTATGTAATAACATATATTTTAAACGTGTATATACATATATACTGTATGATCGAAAAAAACGGCGTCTTGTTTGTTTGGAAATGACAATTTCACAAATGAATATTAAAAATTACATTATTCATTGAAATTCGGAAATTCCGTAAACAAGTGTGAAGAGAATTGGCTAGATTTATTATTATACCGTATAATCGAAAAAAAACGACGTCCAGTTGGCTTGTAAATTACGATTGATATCATTCCCCATATAATTCTACATATAAAATGACATAAAAACTATACAAAATGACATCGAAAAAAGACGGCATCAGCGATGGCTATGAAATGAAGATCGCTGTCATTTTATATGTAAAATTATATGGGGAATGTCGTCGATCGTCATTTACAAGCCAACTGGACGTCGTTTTTTTTTCGACTATACGGTATAATAATGAATCTATAGCCATTACCCTTCACACTTGCGTACGGATTCAATGAATAATGTAATTTTTAATATTTGTTACCTTCAATCATAAGAATATCCTATTTTTAAGAATATCCGAATTTATTCAAACAAAAATAAGACAATTCTACAAGCTTTGTGTTATTTTATTTATTTTTAAATTTTTATTAATTACTCACTGAAACTATTATTACTACACTTAAATTAGCAAATTTTTTGAAAGAATATTTAAAAAAAATATATGTATGTAGTAACAAGTAGCCCCCCACAAGTTTGTCCACCCCCAACAAATCATGGCAGGTAAATTTAAGTTTTATATAACTATACATATAGATTTTTTATCACTAGAATTTTTCATTTTTTTATAGTTTACAATTATTTTACATATTAGATAACAATACTTTATACATTTTTTTACATATAAAATATATAAAAAAATGTTTATTGCAGAAATTGTATTTCTCTGATTATAATTCCCTACGCCACTGGTGAAATCCGGTCTGAGTAGCAATATTTATAGTTTCAAACATTAATTGTATAATTAATAACTAATATTATTAATAATAATATTAAAAGCATTTTACATATTTTTTACTGGTATAATGAAAAAAATGTACATTTTATGACCACATAACAAAAGTTGTGTATCGATTTTTACCTGTGAAATGTAATTCCAGCCCCTTTTTTCTCGCTTCGGCCTTTGCAGCCATACTTTGAATATCTCACCATACTAAACAACACAGTTTATAAATTTAAAACAAAACAGTTGTCATAAAAAACATAAAAATTCGCTCGGTGTCAACTCGAAATCTTGTCACCAAAGTATGGCCGCCGATTGAATTTTGGCCTCACTATCCGATCACGGGAGAATATGCGTGTTACCCGTCCCCTCTCTTTCCTTGTCTAAGGTCTTCTTGCAAAAATCAACACAAAATGTCATAATTGTCAAAAGTAAAATGTCATCAGCTTTTGACATTTCTAAATATCAGACCAATGCAGTCTCTAATAGAACAGCTGAGGAGCGAGATTTATGACGTCACGCTAGTTAGATATTACGAATCAATAAATATGTTGTAGAATACATGGAAAACATAATTATTCCTCGTATTTTTGGTTTGTATTTTAAAAATGATACAGTTTACATGAAATATACATAATATACAGTTAATAAATACAATATATATACCTATTTATAGTAATAAATACTTTGGCAAATAAATGATGAACCATACAAATGCAGCAAAGGTTTTACAATATACAAATAATGAATAGGTACATAAGATAATGGGTAAAATGTAAAATATATTTTAAATTTTGAGGTTTGAAAATCGATCTAATTTAAAAAAAAAACATTCAATATCTACTAATAGTGATGTATTATTATTTGCATTCACAAAATTTATATGTATATTTTATGTAAACTATATCATTTTTAAAATACAAACCAAAAATACGAGGAATAATTATGTTTTCCATGTATTCCACAACATATTTATTAATCCATAGTATCTAACTAGCGTGACGTCATAAATCTCGCTTCGGGGCTGTTCTATTAGAGACGGCATTGCGTCAGCATGGCCGCAAGTTGCTAACCTAATAAAATTAACACTAGAAAAGCCCGCGGGAACTGTCAAATTCAAAGTTATTCGTTTCACAGACTATAAATAGTAATCCACCTCCATTTTATGCAGTGTAAAATTCTGTGGGGGCATACACTAAATTTTAATAAGAAACCGCGTGGTTATCAGCCTCTCACCATCTGAAACGTCGGCGTGAGCAAGATTAGACAGAAAAACCACGCCCCATCGATGTAAGGGTCCTGATAGGGATCGCACTGTGGAAGCCACTGTGGGATTGAACTCATTGAACCCTTGTTTCCCTTCTGCGTCCTATTGGCCCACGGGAATTCCCCTAGACATACAGGATGTCCAAGTGTTTTTCGAAAAAAGTCTCATATCAAGTTTCCATATTTGAGATTTTCATTCTACATTTTAATCCATATAATTTTCTTCATTTCGCAAAGCATTGAACTCTTATTTACTAGACAAGGCTTTCTACGCCGTAAATGAATTATATTTTGAAAATCGAATTTGATCTTGTAAACACTGGTCTAATGTTTGCTATTGCTATATTTACTAAAGACATCGAAATAAATTTAGAGGCCATTGATATTTACTATAAACTAACTAAATATTTTTGAATATTATTTTTATTTTTTTTTGTTCTTTGACATTGTACACATTTATAAATGTTTATTTTAAACAATAAGACTTACTTTTGTTTGTTTGTTTGTGTACCTTGTTTGTTTACTCTGTTTGTTTACCTTTGTCTACAAATTGAAAAATTTTGTGATAATAAAGGCATTTATCTATTTATTTACAGTATGTCCCCGGATCGTCTTTACAAGAGAAAAAACTTTTTTATTATAGACATTTTGAGAAAAAAAGCATTCTCCATAAAAATTTTTGCTTGTTCTAAAATAGTTAATCCCGTTTATACTTTTCCAAATTTCCGTACCGTTTTAGAAAAAATTAGAAAAAACATGAAAATATGGTTGCATTTCTTCTAAGCCCTAAAAACCAAAACGCGTTTCTATGGTAATATAATTTCGTTATAAGGTTGTTGTTAATAGAATTTTAATTAACATCATATTTTTTGCTGTTTTGTAAAATGTTAAAGAAACACAAAATTTATCTAATTCAATGCTACGGAGAAGGTGAAATACCAAGTGTGCGGTACCAAATTATTCGTAAAAAATGCTTTTTCTAAATATACTAATGAGCCACCCTCGTTCCATTTGAAAAAATTGAGATATGATTAAAAAGACGATTTGGGCATTCTTTAACCGGCCAGGATAAGTCACTAAAAACATTCGACGTTCAATTATATTTTTCCAAGGCTCCTTGATTAAAAATTAGTTTTTTTAACGCAGCCATGGCACTCTAGATTGAAATTTAAAATACAGTTTTGTTTTAAGCGAAAATGTCAAAAGTTGACATATGATATGTCATTCTATTCAGAGTTTCATTTTCTATAGAATAAAGTAAAAAAAATACCGAGGATGCCATATAAAAATCAAAAGTTGTAGTAATTTCTCGTGAAACAGGAAGTGGCCGAAAAGAATTGAATATGTCAATCAATCCTAATTTACGTCTTATCCTAAAACACCAAATATAGTTTTTTTATCTGAAAAAATAAAAAAGTTATAGTGGTAAGCCCATGGTAAGCCACTTTTGAGACGCACCCGGTATACAAAGAGTTAGAATTTCCATTCAATCCAATATTTCGTGGACACAAAACGTTAATTAATTTAAAATATTATAAAGTTTATTGAAATATTATTGTGTCACTAGCATAACATTCCATATTTCCGCCAACACTACTAGATATTACGCATACTAGATTTAATGCGCCTACATAGCTTGATATTCCAAGAAATATTTTTAGCCGACCATACCAACAGGTATGGTAGGTTATTAAGATCGGCAAAAAAAAGTTTTTTTAATTTCACTCAAAATGAGTTATTTGGGTCATAAATTACCTAAATACAAAATATTTTCATGGTGTCTGTCTGTCTGTCTGGCCGTCTGTAACACGATAACCAAACCAAACCAAATTTGACACAAAAAACTGTGGCACCCGAGAATCTGGGTATTAGTTTTTGGTGTGGGTGGGGGGTTGGTAAGGGGGTAAGGGCGGGGGTTAAAAATGTTAAAAAATTGTAACTCCAAAATTACAGTAGCTAGCGAAACGCGATTTTCAATTTAAGATTAGGAATACTATTTGCAACAAAATTTGTAATAACATCAAAATCAGTCAAAGTCGCAGTTTTTGAGATATTCCGTGTTTCCGTAGTCCGTTTTTGAGAAAATCCGTGTGGAGAACTCCAAACTCCCATCGGACGCGACCCCAGGTGGCGGATAGGGGAAATAGCTGCGGACCAAAATTGGAAAAATTACTTTACTTTGAAACTAAAAGAACTGCCTACCAACTTTTTATTAACATATTTTAGTATGGGCGGCTACACGTGCCTCCCGGCGCCATTTTTTTCTTAAGCGAGTGTCACAAAAAATGAAGTATTACGGATCTATTAACGTCCCTAAAGCACAGCTTAAGTAAAACCAGCTCGGACAGTGTAGCGTGCCGCTTTGATCTTTTACGCTCGGATTTGCGATTCGAAAGAGGGGGAACACTGGAGCGGCGAGCTCTCGCCAAAACCAATAGCCGCGTAAGCGCCAGTCAGCCCAGAGATGTATTCAAAAAAATTTTACACGTGACGTAAAAAATTATTCGACTGGTGCTAGAACATAATTTAGATTTACTTAATTAAATTGTTGACGTTAAATAAATATGCATTCTCAAATTATAAAGGCATTTAAAAACAAATTAATTTGCATATTTGGAGAAATAACCCATAAAACAAAAGAAATAGGTTACATTGATTACTTATAGTTATTTACGAATGTTTCTCCGTTTAGGATCAGTGAAATGAAATTTAAAATATTTAAGTAAATAATTAATATTCTTATACGGTATATACGGTGATAAAAAACAGTTTGACAATATGAGTATAGTGATAGTGAAAATCCATTATAGGAAAATTATGAGCTGATAATTGAAAAATTGTTGAAATAACTTTACGGCTTTCACATAATATATTTTTTTCTCAAAAAGTATGCACGGTGACGTTATTTTACAACCATAGATTTAGGAAGAACAGATATCACATTATGCATTTTAACCCGATCAAACATTCGGAGGTTGACTACGTACTGTAAAAATCAACTGAGATAGAGAAGGCGACATTGCCACAGGTCAAATTTAACCTACTTGTTTATCTTAGTTTGATTTGCAGACAAGCTTTGACTATATCTAACCTTCACCGTATATCAATGTATCTCAATTTCTTAAGTTCAAATTAAAGTTTTTTAAAAAGAAGCATATTTTATTCATATGTTAGTTATTTAGAGGATAAATGCTTACTATTAAAAGGACATGTTTACTGTCTTAATATTTAGAAACGTCTGGGAACTAGTGGCACACGTCGCTGCAAGTCTTCCAGAATGAAATGAGCCGTCCGTCCCACCACCCTCGCGACGGCCCACTACCCATGGTCAGCGTACTACGTTTAGCTTACGGTGTGTTTAAAGTCGGAATCAAGTCCGAAGTGAACTTTTCAGTGTTTTTCAGTAGTTTTTTTTTTGTTTAATGGACTTTTGAATCTGCGAATTTTCAATCAAATTTGACAGTTCAAATGTGAGACAAATAAAATGAAACCGACTATGGGGTAGGGGGCATCCAATATATCGATTTTTATCAAAATCGGACAAATTTGAAATTATTTGACAGTTGTCACATTTGACAGCTCAAATTTTTTTTCATTTTAGCCCACGGCCATCATCGATTTTTATCAAAATCGGACAACTTTGAATTTTTTTTTCACAGGTGTATCAAATTTGACAGCTCAACATTTTTTTCAGGCGTCGCACCATGGCCTCTCCAATTAAAATAATTTTAATTATATTTGTTGAATTTTGAAATCTATTAAAACAAGAACGTAGTAGCCGGTAATTGAATTCAAATTTTTTTCTTTCATTTTTAGCTAACTGTTATAGATCATAACAAATTTTTATATAAATCGTTGACATTTGAAATTTTTATATGTCATTAAACTGTCATTTTTTCCTTAAGATGGCGTCCTATATGGTCATTTTATATGATATTATAAAGGAATTTTGCTCAATAAATAAACAAATTGTGTTTACCCGACCTTTTTTACATTTTATTGCTTTATTATATCTGCCCCTTCGGCCTTGTTTAGACAATTTTTACCAACGTATAAATACATCTTCCTAGAGTTATTTGTACGGTGAGTTTAACTTTTTTATGGTTGAAATAATCTTAGCCTACTAGTCGATAGATATCTGTATAGAGGACGAGTCAGGCCTCCAAAAAATCAATTTTGCATACGTTACGTTTTTGGGCAGTGTTTTATTTCTGTTTTTACATAAGATGGGGGTCGAGTGTAACAACCTGTATATATATATATTTGTATATATATAGGATATATATATATATATATATACATATATATAATACATATATATATATATATATATATATTTATATAAAATATATATTATCTGATTCAGCCCGATCCATTCATAAGTAATGAATTTGTAAATAATCGTAATAAAATGCCGCCATTTTAACAGCTGTCAGAAATTCTGGTCATACTTAGCAAAAATATTTTATCATCGGGACTGAACCTAAATGCCAAATTTCAATCTCCTACAATAAAAGGCAAGTGGTTTTAATCAGAGCTTACATCATTTGCCAAGAACAAACATACATACATATCTTGATAGTTACATACAAAAAAAGTTAAATTTTCTCATTAAATATTGAGTATAGGAAGTTATTAATAAAATGCGAGATTAAACAACTATTACACAGTACTTCACAGGAAGCTATCGATTGCGAACTAACTAAATCGTTACTAATTGGGAAACTAAATAAAAAAGTTCACTTTAAGATAAAAATGGTAAAACTAAAAACCTAAACTATCATTTGAAATTAAACGGGAATATTCTTTTGAATGAACATTAATTCTGAACAAGAATTGAAATTTAAACAGTTATATTTTTTATTACATTCCATAATTATTTGTGCAACCAGCAGCTGTTTGCTGTCCCGGAAAACCTTTTCCCATTCCATCAAAAAATAAAATTGAAATTTAAGTCAAAAAAGTTAATGGTTAAATATAAGAAAAAAAATCAAATTAAAATCTTCCGTAATACGGCCCTACGCGCCACCGGTGGAGGCTATGCATCAGAAGTGTCTAGCCCTAGCAGTCAACTTTTAAGCTTGACCAATCAGGTTGGTTAGCGTGGTTATTTGAAGTGTGTTAATTCATTTGTGTTTGTCAAAACTCTAACGTGATTGGTCGGGCCTAATAGTTGCCTGCTAGTGCTAGACACAAGTTATGCATCGACTGAATGAGGCTGACTGTCGGTCGCTTAATTCAGTTAGCGCATCGTCGGAGTGGGGCGTTTTAAAAAAATTGAAATTAAAAGTCGGCCAACTACAAACCTAATATAGAATGTTTGGAAGCCTGAGTTACCCATAAATATCCAAAGAAAACGAAAGGTTATAGGCTATTAATTGAGAAGCTTTCCGTGAAAATCGACGTTGAAATGAAATTTAAAATAAATAACTAAATAATAAACACCAATTATGTGGGATATTAATGTGTATTATTAGTTTAGAAAGAAAATATGACTGACAGTGATGAGTGAAAAGTGTTAATGTAATTTATGAAGCTGCCAATACAAAATTGTTGATCAACTTTACTTTTTTTAGAAATTAAACATTTTTCGCTCCAAAAAACGATACGCCACTGGCCATTAGAACAATCCCAAATGCGCCTAGTTGCCGGGGTCGGAAATTTTAGACTTCTCTGTCTCTTCTGTCCTTGTTTGACACATTGGAATGTTTGATACACTACCAACGAGTATTTATGAATGAGATGTTCGGTCTATCTTTATAATGTCTTTGTTTACAACAGACAAAAAATGTAGTTAATCCTAGAGGGACCATTTTATGAAAAAATCAGTCGGAGGTAAAGTTGGAAAATACTTCTACTAAAATGTATGTAGGGATGGGGCAGTGTTCACCCTTACAGTACTTTTTCTTGATTTTTGTGAAAGTCAAATGTTAAAGCGCTTAGCAAAACATAGGCACCCCAAATCTCATTCAAATCAGAATAACGGTTCTTAAAATCTGTTTTATTTCATTTTATACAGTAGTGGAGTGCCCAGGTGAAACCTTCTGTATTGTATTTTATAGATAAAATACTAAAATGTTTACCCATTTTTTTTTCGTTGCTTTTAATTTTTTATTTTAGTAATTTTAGAAAATTCTTAATTATTTCCTTCTTAATATTTTGATTTTTTTAATTCTTTTTCTAAGTAAATTTATTGAAATAAATAAATCTAATGCATATTATGCACCTATTCTGCTTATATTCTAATCATTGAAATTTTGATTGAAATCGAATTATACAGGGTGGCGCGTCATATGCGACGCGGCTTTTGCAAGGAGAACAAAAGTTTATATTGAAGTGAAATTTTCTGAGCTTATGTGAATCAATTTAAAGTATTTTCTAAAATTATGTAGAGTTCTACAGGGTGTTCCCAAAAAAAGTTACCCATCAAAGTTATGTTTTTTGTAATGGAACACCCTATATATAAATTGATTTTTGGATTCTAGTAAAAAAATAAAGGTTTGTTTCATTAGAAAATTATATGACTAAAATGTATAGTTTTTGAAATACATTCACCGGCACGAAAAATGGGCACCTTAAAACTTTGATGTATTTTAAAGGTTAATATATTTGATTTTAATGGGCCGATTTTGATGATTTTTTAAGCAGTGTGTTGCCAAATTATTTGACTTCTTAGTATCTTTTTCTAAATTAAAAATGCAACTCCCCATCTGTTAATTATATACGAGGGAAAACAAAATGTTGATATTTTTGATGAAAGTTTGAAACACCCTGTGAAATATGTTAAAACAGCAAGAAATTTAAAAATTATTTTATCATCTAGATACGTCCTTTCTCGATGGTTTGTTTTTTGGTTCATCTCATTAGCTTTATTCGTGTTGGAAATATTCGGTTTTAAAAAAAGCAAACATTTTCCGTAATTTTTACATTAAGACCATGCCTTTGCTTTTGGGCCTAGTCGACACATATAGTAAGTTCTGGTCCCGAAGCAGGCCTTCTTGACATAAGATTTGCTTCATTTAATCTTCTTCTTGTAGTCCGTTAGTTAATATGTACGGTTCTTAAGTGCAATTCATTATCAATTTGAAAAGCTGGCAAACAGCGATTTCTTAACGATAAACTTACAATAAGTCGATCGTCTCGATTAGAAGTTCTCATACGAAGGCACCTGGACGTCTGTATTGACGTCCTCATGGACGTGGTCATAATTCAAAGACCATTTAATATACCTACTCTATGGTATTAAGGTATTTTTGGAACCAGAATTTTATAGCAAATTCACTAAACTCGAATAAATAAATGATATATATTTGACTCACCCTGTATATCTATAAAAATATTTTTGAAATGTGAACTACCATTAAACATGTATTTTGTAAAAGGTTCGGAGTGAAAATCTCAAATAGAAATCCTAATACAGAGCTTTTCCGGAAAACAGAGCCATCTTGTATGTATGCATTTGTATATGTGTGTGTTTATTTAAATACTAAAGGGAAAGCAACGTATTTAAATAGGTAAACTTTGTAATATATCTTATTAACAATACAATGCAAAAAGTTTTATAAAAATTCGTTCAAGGTTTGTATCTCATAAGGGTTTAAAGCACTCCACTAGAGGTAAATTGTGTCAAATGAACTTATTTTAATTCCAAAAATACGTAGTAGTTCCATGTCTACGGAATATTGGGACACCCTGTGACCCTGTATGTAACTAGGTGAAGTAGGCAACAAAAATCAAAAGACCATTTCCTTATATTAGGTTTTAATCATCAAAATTATAAATTGTTTCTTAAATACAGGCTATAAATAATTAAACAACAAATAGATGTAATGCAAACCTTACTTAAAAGTATTTAATGTCTTAATGAAATGTATTTAATGTAGTCTGTCTAGGAAAATCGGAATATCGGAAAATCCATAGTACGAGCCCGTTTGGCGAGTCCTCCGGTATATGGCCGATCAACTCGTGGCTCTCGTGGCTTTCGAAGTTCTCTGTTCTGTAGTCTCTGTAATCGTAGCTGTTCCATTCTTTTGCGTGCTTCCTCCATTGGATCAACATGATATTTTTTGTAAGGAACATTTGGGCTTATCACGTCCACTTCTAACTCTTTCTCGTTCATTCTAAGCGCAATACCATTCAGCGTATTTTTTACCCAAACAGCATCATCCTCTGAATTTAAAAAGACATACGCAAACACTAACCTTAATTTCAAGTCCGTTTGCAAGTAGACTTTTTCACACTCGATGTTGAGAATTCTACGCAAGTTGTACTTTAAAATTTCGAGGGTGAAATCCTCAGGAATGTTCACTATTCTCACAGCACCAACCATAATAGATAATTATCAATAACACAAACACTAAATAATTTATAAGTTTGTGAATACGATATTAACGTGTAAACACAAAATTGCGGTTATATAAGCAATGATTTTATATTTTGCATTAAGTAGAGAGCGGAGAATAATGGAAATGAGTAATAATTAGGGATGGCAATGATATATCGATAAATTAAATATATCGATATATTTTCTAAAATACCGGGTGCGTCTCAAAAGTGGCTCACCCATATAGCTTTTTTATTTTTTCAGATAAAAAAACGAGATTTGGTATGTTAGTATATGACATAGATTAGGATTGTTTGACGTATTCAATTGTTTCTGGTCACTCCCTGTTTCACCGGAAATGACTACAATTTTTGATTTTTAAATGGCACCCTCGGTATATTTTTACTTTATTCGATAGAAAATCACACTCTGAACAGAATGATATATCATATGATAAATTTGGTAATGGTGTGGATCCGGTGGCTGACCTTGAAACGAGTTTTTGCTGCATATAGTCACAGACACTACGCATGCGCACATCTTCGTTGTTGCCAGATTGCTAGTTATTTTGGAATTATTTTCAGTAGAAAACAAATATGTGCTTTTCAGTGTTTTTTTGTCAATATATACCGTATGATCGAAATAACGGCGTCCAGTTGTTGGGAAATTATGATTGAGGACATTTCCCATATAAAATGACAGCTATCTTCATTTCATAGTCATCGCTGACGCTATTTTTTTTTCAATCATAGTACGCGGTATAGTATTTATATGTATTATTATTTTTATATTTCGCACAACACGTGAAAGCTTATTATGTATTTTCATTGTCAATAAAATTAAATATAAATAAAACTCTAGATTCTTATAATTAATCTAATTGCTCTAGATTATTATGCTACATTTAAAAAGTGCTTTATTAGAAATTCAGGAAATTAAAAGGGATATGTCCAGGTTTTTTCTTTTTTTTAAATTTTTAAATGCTGTAGCTCCATGTCATGTTCATAATAGATTTTTTTTAACATTCCATCAAAACTACGGAGGCCTTAAAAGGCCTTTTAGCCTCCGTAATTAAAATTGTAGAATCAGCTTCAGCAACATTAACAGTTTTACCTTGTTTAATTCTGCTTATACATATATTGCATTAATTTTTCTGCTACCTTAAGATTTTTCTATTCTTACAACTAATTTATGTGATTTTCTTAGCATATATGATTTATAAACTATATTTTCCTAATGGAAGGATGGAATAGGATATGCAAAATTAAGATATTTTAACATTTATTTTCCAGACAAAGCATAATATAGTATTAAGATTAAGACATAACAAATATTATAAGAAAGATCTTAATATTAATCACAAACTAAGTCTTAATTTGGTCTTGTATAAACCCAGGTAGAAAACTAATATCAGATCAAAATTCAACCTTCACCATATTGTCAAGATTTCGCATTATAGGAAACAAGAAATTACAGTAAATTAAGAAAAGAACATCAAAGTACACGATATTAAATACTGTAATGTATTCTACGACACAAACCATCTCCCTTCTAAAGAGAAAAAGTTAAAACATAAAGCTTATTTTAGTCTTATCAACACACTCTTCAATAAAATATATGTCTAAAATTGCTATTAATCCACTAACTTGATATTTTTAAGAAATTATGATACAAACATTATAATCAAAGTATATTATATTAGTAACATTATAGGTAAAATGTTACCTCTATCTCCCATTGACGTGTATTGTTCTATAAGACTCGTCATGGCACTACTTCAATACATCAATACATATAATCAAAACTATTGTTGCCTGTAAATAACTAGAAATTAAATAACTTGAAAGAAATAAAATAATTCTAATAAGTTTAAAACCATTAAGAAGAAATCCGTAAATGATAATTTTTAATTCTAAAATCTAATGTAAATATATAAATAAATGTTATTATTATTACAATTTTATATATTCATAATACTTTCATTTCACAATCTTCATTATCCTTCTTACCTTAATTTTTGATATCGAGATAGATCTGAAATTATAAAATTAATTATAGATTTTGTAAACATTTGTTTTTAACTAAAAATAACTCGAAAATAAACTGCAATTTGGCAACATCCACGATGTGCGCTTGCGTAGTATCGATGATCAAATGCAGCAAATATGGGCTTCAAGGTCAGCCACCAGATCCACACCTTTACCTACGTATAATATTTCTTTGGATATATCGAATATATCGAATTTTTTTTTCTTTATACAAAGTTGTTCACCACATACGACACGGAGTATTGTAGCTAAACGATTATATTTTTACAAATTGTAAGTTTTGGGTTCGTTGAAGGACTATAGATACAGAGTGTCCCAAATAAGTAAAAAATATCATAGTTGTATTTTTTTAAATAGAACACCCTGTATATTATTCTATTTTTGGATTCTACGATTGAAATAAAGGTAAATTTGATTAAGGTTTATCACACTTAAACCTTACCGTTTTTGAAATATTTTCAATTTTAAGAAATTGCAGTAAAAAATTTAATGCTTCATTTCTCCAAGGGTATCAAAGTTTTAATACTAAATATTTACTGAAGATTATTTATTGATCAGATATTGTGTTGCAATAATAAACATTTTACTACCTTATACAGAGTGTCCAAAAATTTATATTAAATAATTACTAGCTTTAAACGGCAATAACGTGTTTAAGTTAAATGGAACACCCTGTATATTTTACGTGAATCATATGCACAATTTAATTGTCTATCAAATTTTATTATACCATTTTTTACCTATCTCTACAACTTTTCGTAGAAAATGCATTTTCTTATAATTTAGACCTCATTTATCACTATACCCATGGAATATTGATTTCAATTTTTTTTTAAGCAACATATATGCAGAAAATGTACAAGTGTAAATATTGCAAGCCTATTGGTATACCAAAAAAACTATTTAAATCTTTATAAAAGAGTATACGAATTAAATATACCATCATTATTTCCGACCAAAAATTAGTTAATTACATACTTTTAAATTGTTTTAATTAATAAAGTATTCTAAATAAATGTGGATTTGGCTCAGAAATCAATATAATAATAAATTATGAAAATAAACGTCTCTGTTTTTATAAATCAGCATTCGTCAAAAAATAAAATAAAATTTATAAGGTGTTACTTTTTACCACACTGTCTAATACACACACAAAATTGAGTTTTTTGTATTTGGAGCAATTATTATTAATCAACATAAACAGTCAATTAATGTATTCTGAATACTGGGATCACATTAATTGGTCCTTTTTAACAAAAATATTTAAACCGGTTTTTAAATTTTTTTTATGAAATAAGCGAGCTATATCGACAATATTAGTATCTGTACTCTTGGAAAATTTGTTACATCTTTAAAAATAATCTAAAATATCAATATTCCATGGGTATAGTGATAAATGAGGTCTAAATTATAAGAAAATGCATTTTCTACGAAAACTTGAAGAGATAGGTAAAAGATTGTATAATACAATTTGATAGACAATTACATTGTGCATCTGATTCACGCAAAATATATAGGGTGTTCCATTTAAATTAAACACACTATTGCCGTTTAAAGCTAGTAATTATTTAATATACATTTTTGGACACTCTGTATAAGGTAGTAAATTTTTTATTATTGCAACACAATATCTGGTCAATAAATAATCTTCAGTAAATATTTAGTATTAAAAACTTTGATACCTTTGGAGAAATGAAGCCTTAAAATTTTTACTGCAATTTCATAAAATTGAAAATATTTCAAAAATGGTAAGGTTTAAGTATGATGAACCTAATCAAATTTACCTTTATTTTAATCGTAGAATCTAAAAATAGAATAATATACAGCGAGTTCCATTACTTACAATTTGTAAAAATCTAATCGTTTAGCTACAATACTCCGTGTCGTATGTGGTGAACAACCCTGTATTTTATTCATAACAATATTTTGTCTCAATATATCAAATGATACGGTATATCGATATATTTTCAAATTTTGCCATCCCTAGTAATAATCGTGATAAGACGAATAAGTTAGTTATCTTTATGTTTTGTTTAAAATAGGTTAGGTTCCTGCATGATACCAGAAATCAGTGAATCACTGTCAGATAGAGATTTATCCTTGTCGCCGTTAAAAATTATCGTACATTATCGTACAACTCGACCTTGAACCAAAAATGAAGTTTAAAAATATTATGTATTCCCAAAAACTGTTTGAATTAATTTTAACTTCATTTTTTAGGGTTCCGTAACTCAAAGGGAAGAAACAGAACCCTTAAAGGATCGCTTTGTTGCCCGTCCGTTGGTCTGTCAAGACACTTTTTATCTCAGAAACGCGTGGAGGTATCCTTTTTTTGATAAACATTTTTTTCCTATACAAGTAATTAAGACTTTAGACCTATTTTTTTTCAAAAAGGGTAACAATAAATATGTTTTTTAAAAAATGTTAAGTTAAACCCTTGTTAAACTAAAATTTAACGAAATGACATAAACAAGAAAACTATGAAATATTGATATCATCAAAAAATATATGTCAACTTCCATTTTACCTCTGTTTTGTTCTACATTCGTATATTTTTATATTTTTTATAACATTTTATCTGTAGATTTAAAAGCATGGGGACTTCTGGGAATCCCCTACTTATACAGAGTGGGTTGATTCCGTCCACCGTGCACGAATCTTGTTTAATTGAATGAAACATGTTTCATTTCTTAATCTTTTTATTCAAAATTGTGTGTAATAACTTATGGCATAGCTTTATCCACGAAGTTTGTAGGATCTAAATATCCAAACCACCGCGTTTTAACTGACACAATTTCTAATTGTAATGAAGTTATCCTTATAAATGGGCTCTGTCTTTCTGTCATAAACCACAACCATAAACTGTACCCTCACAAGCTAGTTAGTTATTGCTAGCTTTAATTTTCTACAGTCACGAAATTGTTTTGCCACAGATAAGTTTCTAATTAATTATAATAGTATCTATTAAATTAAAATATTCGGCTAATATAAAAGGACACCAATAATTATTTTAATTGGCATTAAATTACCAGATAATAACGTCTTTATAAACGTGTAGTTATTAAATGGCAGGAAATATTTTATCAACAAATAATGCTGCAATATATTTTTTTTTATCGGAGGTGATATAGAGCGTCAAATAGACGTTATTCAGTTTTTGTATACCGGATTTTTTTCAAAAGTGTCTCATCACTATAACTTTTTTATTTTTTCGGATAAAAAAACGAAATTTGGTATATAAATACATGACATAAATCGGGATTGATTGGCGTATTCAATTACTTTCGGTCACTCCCTGTTTCACCGGAAATTACAATTTTTAAATGGTACTTTGGGTATTTTTTTACTTTATATGATAGAAAATGTCATTTAGAATAGAATGACATAACATATGTGAACTTTTAACATTTTCAGTTAAAAAAATAGCATTTTTAATTTTAATCTAGAGTGTCATGGCGGTGTTAAAACCATTAATTTTTAATCAAGGAGCTCTGGAAAAATAGATTTGATCGTCTAATGTTTTTCGTGTCTTTGTCTGGCCCGTTTAAAGACGGCCATATCGTATTTTTAATCATAACTAGCGATCGAATGAATTAGACTATCGAATGGTTACTGAATGAATGATTTCAACTATCGAATGATTTTATTCGAATAAAATCATTCATTCATTTGTATACTAAAGCATATGTGACAACCTCGCCGCGCGACTAAATGGTTATCGTTGCGCCACGAGCCACGACTATCGAATGCTTTTGATAAATGAAATTTATCAATCGTTTGATTTTTGTGTGCGCCAGTGCATTATTAGTTCTTCCAAATTTTTATAACTTCGCCTTTGTAAATACTATGCTATTTTTGCGGTTATTAAAATATTTAAAATACTAAAATAGTAGTTTTTTAATTGACGATTGTGTGCGGAGTGTATCCGGTGGCTGACCTTGAAACTGAGTTTTTGTATATAGTCACAGACACTACGCAGGCGCACATCTTCGATGTTGCCAGATTGCAAGTTATTTTGGATTTATTTTCAGTAGAGAAACAAATATGTGCTTTTCAGTGTGTTTTGTCAATATATACAGTATAATCGAATAAACAGCGTCTAGTTGGCTAGGAAATGTTAATGGGACATTTTGAGAAGTAGCAATTTTTAAGAGAGATGAGATGAACAATTAATTTTAAAAATACATATTTGTATTTTAGATGTTTTAATAATATGAATTAGTTGAACTTAATAATCATATTTAAGTAATGTGGTTAAGTAAATGGTTATCGAACTCAAATTTTGGGGTGAGAAAATTAAATTGAAAGTTTTACACGTGCCAATTTAAAAAAAAATTAACAATGTTTGTATTTTGTTTATGCTAATTCTCTTACATGTAGTTTTTTGCGAAGAAATATTTCATTTATTTTTTAAAGTAAATTTAAAAGTAAATATTATTTTTAAATAGTAATATAAGTAATAAAAAGTAATATAAAATAATTTTGATCAGCTAATTTTTTATTTATATTTTCCTTCCATTACACTGCATGCTTAGAAAATTAATAAATGTTTATATTTCATGATTTTAAAATTTGTTGTTAATATAACAAATTAGTTCTGTAATTATTATTATTTAATAAACCAACGTTGCCATTTAGAGACTATATTATTTTTAAATAGGATCTAATATAAATACTTTTGACTTCTATTTGTTGTTTATATTTTGCTACTACTTAAAAAAAATGTATATATTATTAAATGATTTTAAATTTTGTTGTTAATAGGTATAACATATTATTACTGTTATTATTATTTATTAAACCAGTCTTTGCTTAAAAACATTAAAAATAATTTTCCTACATCCAAAATAAAAAGTTTTATTGCAGTGTGACAACAGAATATTAATAAAAAAATATGCAAAACATATAGACATACTATCCCTAACTAACTAATGCTAAAGAATAATATTCTTTGCTAATACCAACTAATACGAATATATGGCAACAGCGCCCTTCATAATGTATTTTCTGTGTAAACACTAGCACCTCAATCAATATGTCCTCAGTAATGTGTCCTTATCTTTATTAGACTCCACAAAAAATCAAAAAGATGCCGGCTTCTTTCATAGCATTGCCACCGACCGCTGTCGGGTTTCTAGGAAAGAAACCTACGTCGCCGGACGACAACTAAAATCCAGTTTATATTTTATTAAAATCGATCCTGACGAATAAATGAATTTGATAAATGAATGAATTTTATAAATGAATGGTTTTTGTTGCCGAATTACTAGAATACAATATTTCAAGGCAGATGCCGCATCTATTCGATAATTTTTATTCGAATAGTTTTCGACGAATGTTTTCTTACTAGCTATCGAATTATTCGAATGAATTGCAACTATCGAATGTTTCGATAGTATTCATTCGATAGTTCCCACTACTAATCATAACTCAATTTTTTCAAATGGAACGAGGTTGGCTTATTAGTTATTAGCATATTTGAGTTCATTCATTCTATTCAGAATATCATTTTCTATCAAATGAAGTAACAAATACAGAGGGTGTCTTTTAAAAATCCAAAGTTGTAGTCATTTCCGGTGAAACAGGAAGTAACCAAAAACAATTGAATACCTTCATCAATCAATCCTCGTTTTTATGTCATATACTAAAATACCAAATTAGTTTTTTTTATCTGAAAAAATGAGAGGAATTATAGGGGTGAGTCACTTTCGAGAAACATCCTGTATAGCATACCGGCAATAAAGTAATGTATATTGTGTAGTCTACAGGATGTACCAAAAAAAAATTATCGCTGAAACTTTTCTTTATTTCTATTGTAAAATGAAATTAATACTCGTAGTATAAAAATCAGATTGATGGAGTCATGTTAAGTGTTAATTAGATTATATTAACGTAATTAATTAAGTCTTATTTGTTTCAGTTGTTATGCACAAAGACAAAGATGATCCTGTTGGAATGCATCGGACGCGCGAACTTACAGCCTTCGATCATACACCGATGGACGGGGAAATGTTCTTACAGGTAAGAAAATGTATTTCGTTCGTCACTCTAATAGTACTTTTGATACTCAAGTGCGATTTCAGCGTTTTGTTTATCAGATCGAGGGATCCAGTTATTTATTTTACCAGGATATAAGTTCCCGTCATCCCTTTGAGGGACATAAGGCTTCCAAGAGATGTTTCCATCTTATCCTATTCTGGATTGTCTGTTTGAAGTCTCCCCGTGTTTTCCCAATCACTTGAGCTTCAGAGGTTACTGTTCTTCTCCAGGTATTTCTTGGTCTTCCCCTGGCGCGCCTTCCCTGTGGATTCCATTCAAGTGGAAAATTCTTAGGGCTTGTTGTAGACAATTCTCTGAAATGGGACATGCATATCGACGTTTCGTCGAAGAAATTGAGCCCTGCCTGTTTTGCATTAAGATCTGTTTCTAAGGAGCTTAACTTGTCAGTGGCTAGAACTATTTATTATGCACTTTTTGAGTCGCACCTCAGGCATGCCCTTCCATTCTGGGGTACGTGTTGTGCGACTCAATTTGACCGCCTTTTCAAACTCCAGAAGAGAACTGTTCGATATTCACTGGGACTAAACAGCAGAACTCATTGCCAGGACTTTTTTAAAAAAATAAAAATATTAACTCTTCCTTCCTTATTTATATTTGAATCCGTTTGCCTAATACGTAAGCATGTATCAGCTTCTCAAGAAAGGCCATCTCACACTTATCCACTCAGGAACGCCGGAGCAAGATCTTTATCTACCTACCCCACGCTCAGAGTTAGTTAAAAGTTCAATATTATACAACTCGAAAAAAATGCACAATCACCTGCCATTTGAAATCAAATCCATAACATCATTTTCTTCATTTCGCAAAGCATTCAAATCTTATTTACTAGACAAGGCTTTCTACGTCGTAAATGACTTATATTTTGATAATCGAATTTGATCTTGTAAACACTGGTCTAATGTTTGCTATTACTATATTTAACAATGACATCGAAATAAATTTATTAATAAATAATATTTTCTTGCCTTTAGCTGTGTATTTTTTCTAATTTCAAAAAATCGAAAGTAGAGAAAAAAATAAAAAGTAAAGAGAAAATTCTTTTTGCCTGTCTTTAAGGGGAGAATCAAGCTCCACTCCCTCAACCGGTTTCTGGGCCTACCCTTCATCAGGAGGGCTGTCCAGGGGTTGGTTCTCACCGATACGACAAGCAAAACCTTTTCAATATTAACAGATGATGTCGTATAGTGTCGGTGAGATATTAGTGCATCTCCCGTCAAAAGATGGTAAAGAGCGTTTTTCGGCCCGCGCAAATATATATGAAATGAACAAAATTCTTACAGCTTTAGTGTATATTAATAAATAATATTTTCTTGCCTTTAGCTGTGTATTTTTTCTAATTTCGAAAAATCGAAAGTAGAGAAAAAAATAAAAAGTAAACAGAAAATTGTTTTTGTCTGTCTTAAAGGGGGGAACCAAGCTCCACTCCCTCAACCGGTTTCTGGGCCTACCCTTCATCAGGAGGGCTGTCCAGGGGTTGGTTCTCACCAATACGATAAGCAAAACCTTTTCAATATCAACAGATGATGTCGTATAGTGTCGGTGAGATATTAGTGCATCTCCCGTCAAAAGATGGTCTTTATATAGACCATCTTTAACGGGACAAAGACCATCTTTAACGGGATCTATGTTCTTCTCCACAGTTCTTCGTTATTGATTGGGTCAGAAAATTCTCAATATTCTTCGAAGGGACTTTAACAAACAGCTGCAGGCGATCCATGAGACCACGCGTAACCTTCCATGTTTCGCATCCATAGAGCAAAATAGATTTCACATTGCTGTTGAAGAGCTTGACTTTAGTTTTTTTATATGCAGGAGTTCCCCACAGCTTTAAGCGTACCAAAAGCTCTTTGTGTCTTCGAGATTCTTTCCTCTATATCTTTCTCCGCGCCCCCATCGCTGCGTACCATACTTCCTACCTACCTATACTAAAATTCATCAACTCTTTCGATGGCGAGGTATAGATCTTGGTTGTTGAGAGTATTTGACCTCATTTCTTTGGTTTTCGCTACGCTGATTTGAAGACCGACTTAATTAGCTTCCTCTTGGAGTCTAAGAAGTTTTTGACACATATCCGAATGTGAATGGGGAAAGACACATAGATCGTCTGCACAATCCAAGTCTTCTAGCCTACTTAAGAGTCTCCATTGTATCCCTAGCGGTTCTTTAAATTCTCAGCCCCCTGTCTTACACCTACTGCAATAGAAATTTTCTCCCCAACTTAACCTTTATGTAACACACAGCTTGTAATATGTGATAGATCCCGAAAATTCGGTCTGATAAACATAATGCAGAAATTCGCATACCTTTTAACTTCTCTGTATAGTACTGTCTCTGTTTTTCAAACAATTGATTTAAAATTACTAAGTCCACTATTACACTGTCAAATTTCTTTGTCAAAGATATATATTTGATGAACAATTTGACAGTGTTAATATTGATATTTTATAAAATCACACATAGCTGTCAAATTCTTTGATAAAATAAAATCTTTGTCAAAGAAATTTGATCATGTAATAGTACTCCTAAATATTTACATTATTTTTTTCAGGCTCTCAATGGCTTCCTAATGATTCTCACCTGCGAAGGAGAAGTGTTTTTCGCTACACACAGTATAGAAGGATATTTGGGGTTTCACCAGGTAAAAAACAATAATATCTTGAGGGATGTTCACTATAAGTAATAATAAAAAGTATCAAAATGCTATCGTATTGATTTATGCATTTGCCGACATTAGGTAAAAAATACAAGAGAAAATTGCGCTTTGCTGAACCTTTCAATGTCATGTTTCGAAATCTAAAACATCTAATTACTTTCGAAGATTTATTTGAGAATAAGAAACAAATTTTGCCGGGTTTTATTTTAATGTTTTTCTGACTTCTTTCTTTTAGCTTCGCGTAACGCTAGCTCGACGCTAACGCTATCGAAAGGTGCGTACAATTTATCTTAGATAGGAACTATCGAAAACAGGAAATTGCCATCCTATCCGATAGTCAAGCAGCACTTAACGCGATCAACTCAGTAACCATCAATTCGAGTTGGTCAAAGAATGCCTAGAGAAGCTCAACAAATTAGGCAAGGAAAATAAAGTCCTCCTACTATGGGTGCCTGCTCACCAAGGGATAGAAGGCAATGAAAAGCAAATGAGCTAGCTAGGAAAGGAGCGAACACTCCACTAACTGGACCAGAACCGTTCTGTTTTCCAAACGGGAACCAACTAAAAGCGGAACTGAAGAATCTGGAAGACTCCATCCGTAACTTGGAATGAGTGTCCTCCAACGGTCTAAGACACTCGAAAAAGTTCCTCAGAACTTAAGACCGAGAAAAATCAAAGGTTTTCCTTGATTTAAGTAAAAATAATCTTCGGATTGTCACGGGGTTTCTAACAGGACACTGTCTCCTCAACGAACACCTCAGTAGGCTGAAGCTGAGAAACAACGGCGAATGCAGATTATGTGGGGAAAATGGGGAAACACCAGAACACCTTATCACTGAGTGCGCCGAGACGACGACCATTCGTGCCATGAACTTTGGTACGTCTGATGTCGAGGATGGAGAGCTGGCTTCTGTGGAGCCGTCTCAGATACTGACTTTTGTTAAAGCCCTGAGATTGTATGATGAGTTATAACTGGTTATAACTCAAGAAAGGGGAAAACACAATAGATCTATAAGGTCGCGGTGATTAACTCCCCTCCTAAACATTCTACATTCTACAACGCTAGCTCGTGTGTTGCGGTCTTGAATTTTTACTCCCATCGTTTCTACGTTTTACTCCAATCGTTACTACCAAAACTAATTAAAATAATATTTATTCTTGTTCCTTTTAGTCTGACATAGTGCACCAGTCGGTCTACGAGCTGGTCCATTCCGAGGACAGGGAGGAGCTGCAACGTCAGCTGATGTGGAACTCCTTTTTGCCTCCCGAGTCGGCCAACATGGGCCTCCAAGACGTCTTGCTCCCAGAGAACGCCCATCTTTTGGAGAGGAGTTTTACCGTGCGCTTCCGATGTCTCCTAGACAATACTTCCGGATTTTTGGTAAGTAGATACTTAATTGAGGGGTTCAGAAGTGAACTGGATCAAGTCCTAGAAGATAATAAGTTTGGAGAAAATGAGAGATAAATTTTTTTAATGTTACTTAATTAAAATAAAAAAAGCTAGAGAAGAAAACTTGACACAATGCTTTATTATATTTTATCTACGTCAGTGAGTTAAGAAGCTCTTAACTCACGCATTTTGAGTGAGTTAAGAGCTTCCTAACTCACGCATTTTCATTACCGCACTCCTTGTTTAGATGACTACCAAAGAGAAAAAAATATTTTGTAAAACATTTATTTTGCACTAAATACCTACTAAATACAAATAAACTGTTCTATTGATAATAATTATAAAAACATGAAAAGTTATTTATTATAAATGTTAATGATACAGTTTGAACAATCTTTCAAGTAAATGCCTGATGAAGCATGTATATTCATTTTAATAGATATCATAGTACGTATCATTGAATACAAAAAGCCCAGATAAAAGTAACGGATAAATTGGAAAAATATGTTATGAGTACCTTTTCATTTCCATAGTTGTGTACTTTTTTTTCGGTGCACCATTTTTCATACTTGGAGTATGTATATTCATACTTCTGTTTCGATCTTGCTAGAAGCAATCCAGAAATGGATTATTCGTTTCGAAAAAACTATTCGTTTTAGAAACACAGTTTAAATGGCGCAATTGTAGGGCTCCACAAGCACTGTCCTCACAGTGGTCAACCATCATTTTACAATTTATCATTTTCGAGATATTTAGGATTTTTAGATTTTGCAAATTTTTGACTTTGCATCGATTTCTACAACACTCTGTACAATATTAAGAAGTAAAAAAATTCTCGTTAATGAGCACCACCTATGCTCTATCCAACAATGTATAACTAATTACAGACAAATGAAGGATATGGGAGATATTTTAAAAAAAGAAAAAAAAAGGAAAATTTTCAAAAAAAATTGAGGCTAAAATTGAACTTTGAGAACACAAGGTTTAGGATCTAATTTTGATTTGGCAAATCTTCCTCCTACAGAAGACTCCAGTAATCAACACGTTTTTAGAGTATATTTACAGGTACAAAGCTGGAGAGGAAACGAGTTAGATCCACTTTAGTGGGGGTGGTTTGCCAGTGGCAATGAGCTTTTCCCAGTGACTTAAACGTGTTTGGGCTTCCTATAATCGGAAATGCAGCAGTTTGTGTAAAAAATGCAATCAAGCCTGTCTAAATGCACCCAGAGTCGATTATGAAGAAGTGGAAATAGATGATGACGTGTAAATACAAATGTGAAGAAGTTATTATTGTATTTGTAGTTAAAAGCTATTAAAAGTTGAATTTATGCTTTTCTCCAAAAAAATCCAAGAAAATCTACAAGAAATACCCGTAAAGGATTTTTTTGGAGAGATGAATCCGCCACATAGGTATAGACATTTTTTTTTCTGTTGGAATAAAAATAATTTTAGTGTTTATTATTATCTATAATTAAGAATAACCATTTTTTAAATTTATTTTTAATGTTTTTTTTTAAATTCATATGTTTAACCTGAAACCAAAGGCAACTGTTTTTATTTTATGTCAATCGAGCTAAAAATAAAGTATTTTTACATTCTGAATAAGTTTTATTTTTATTTGTATCCTTAAGGATACATTCACTATACACTATATCTCCCGCACTACTCAACCAATCATAAACTCAAGGACTGTTTCAAAATCGGAACAAAAGAGCGCATATTCTTTAACCTTTTTTTGCTACGGAGTACGGTTCAAAAAAAATTGAAGAAACGCAAGTCGATTTCTTTTATTATTTTCCTTTTTTTATTTTTGACAGAAAACAACCTGTCAAAATAGTTTTATATTTTTATTTCATTCTTTAGTCCAAAACAATAGTTGACAATATACTCCGTTTTTTTTTCAGGTAAGATTTCGACAGACGATGACAGAAGAAAAGCAGATGACGTCCCATACCAATCTATTTATTTTACTAAAAAAAGTTTCTAATAATTTTTAAGTTATCTATGGATGGGTTTAAATATAAATCCGTCATGCGTCGTGTCTTGTTGTTTTTAACCAGTTTTATTGGTTTATTTAAAAAATGACAGATCGTATTTCAATTTTATTGGTTTGACGGAACGATGAACGACAAACGGACGCCGATGCGTATGAACTCGCCTTTAGATTTTTGTCATTTTTGACGCTTGTCAAAGTCTTGCCAAATTATAGGTTATAATTTAAACAAATTATAGGTTAACTTTTGTTAAATACCCTGCGTTTTGGAGATGATGCATTTTGATTCGTATTATTACGTGTGTTTTGTGTCTTTTGAAGTCAAGTGGAGGAAAAATCGAGTGAAAATTAACTGTAGACCCAGAGCACAGTTTATGGTTAATACTCGCTGCCCAGGCAGAAAGTCTTATACACCAATGAAGTTGCCATCGATAAAGTTTGTATACCATTTCGTCGTAGATAAGTGCATCTCGTATATGGTAGAAGGATCAAACTAAACACATACTAAAAACTGGAGTAGCTGTAAAATATCGACATCACACGATAGGTAAATAATGGATTTTAGTACTGCAGAAAAATAATGTCAAAAGGTACTGGTTTAAAAAATTAAGATTAAAGTTAATTAATCAACCTTTAAGGTATAAAATTTGGTAGGTGTTATTATTAATAAAATAGTTTGTTTTATTTACCTATGTTGTTTTATTTATTCCTGTGGAATATTACAAATTTGTATTTGTACATAAGTTATATTGATAAATATAATCATAAATGCGGGTAGTTTCATAAAGCTTGAAAGTAAATAATAGTTCTTTTTATATTTTTTTGGTATGTAGTGTCTTGTTCTTGTTTGTTTTGTATTAACACATACCGTTGTTATTAAATAAAATAACTCGATTACATTTTTTCAGTTTTATACAGTTTTTTTCACAATATTTTGAAGTAATCACTTGTCATCTTGTCAATCAAATTTTAAATATATCCTGCTATGCGTTCCAGTTGTACCAACTTATTTCTTTGTGAAATAAAATAAACTACTTTGAAATTAAAATGACAGACACATCTATCACTGTCAAGGATCTTCTCGTTGGACAGACTACTTGACGAAAATCGGTTAATAAATAAGAAAGTTACAATTTTTTTAAAGAATAGGATCAGATGCCAAGAAAAACACAACCTAACTTATTGATGTAATAATAGTGAAAATAATGATAAACCAAACTATACTTTCAGAATCGATAGGATCAGACCTTTCAGATGGCTGATAATCTGATTCGCTTGGTCCAAATGGCTCAGACTTTGCTTCATTGTCATCCATTTTATCAAAAAATATTGTTTTAGCTCTAAACTTTGGCACGTGTGTTAAAATAGCGAACAGCGTTAAATTTTATGGACTTGGTCCATTTCAATTCTGAAAGCAATTAATAGAATATTCAGAAACCAAGCAGAAATAGGCCATAGCTGCTTAATGCGTGAAGTATGACTTGATTCATTTTTCTACTGGAAAAAACAATATTTTATAAACTTATAAAGACGATTATCTTAAAATAGTAGGAAATTGAACTTGCTCCATTTCAATTCTGGCAAACTCCAGTTATGTTTGGTCAATATTATTTAGCAATTTCCTAGGACTACTGGACCACCATGTATTTCTGAATCGATTTACATGGATAGATATCGTGTTATACAGGGTGTTTCAAAACAAATGCGAAAAACTTCAGGGGGTGATTCCTTGTTCAAAATAAAGGGTAGTTTGCTTCATAAACGTTGGGTTAAAAGTCAACCATTAGGGAGATATCGCGGTACAAAGATGGCGGAAAAATAATGTTCTTATTTTTTATCTTGAAAACGAAAAGAGATAGACTAATAAAATTTTACGGAAGCATTACTGTTATGAAAACACACTTTCTGGTAATTTTTCACTTTTTAAAATGAGTGGAAGGGGTTGAAATAAACTACCCCTATCATTCTTGTTAATGAAATTTAAAGAAAAAATCTTATCAACCACATGCAAAAAAAAAATTAATTTTGATAGTTTAGTTTATTTAGAAACTTTTTTTTTATCTCTTGTGTTTTTGATAAAACTCACCGATTTGAAATTAAAAAATAACATGTAAAGCATTACATGTCAGGACAAAAAACATTTTTAGATAAAGAATCTAGTGGGCAGCTGTAATTTTTTAGGAAAAAATCTAGTCGGCCGCTGTCACTTTTTAGGATGTTTCTAATATTGTTTTATTTGACATTACCCTACTGCAATACGTTATTATCTAGATTATTATTATTATCATTATTATCACTAGATTCTTAATCTAAAAATATTTTTAGTCCTGACATGTAATGCTTTACATTTTATTTTTTAATTTCAAATCGGTGAGTTCTATAAAAAATATAAGAGATAAAAAAGTTTTCTAAACAAACTAAACTATCCAAATTAATTTTTTTTGCATGTGTTTGATAAGATTTTTCTTTAAATTTCATTAACAAGAATGATAGGGGTAGTTTATTTCAACCCCCTTCCACTCATTTTAAAAAAGTGAAAAATTACCAAAATGTGTTTTTCATAACAGTAATGCTTCCAGAAAATTTTTCATTAGTCTGTCTCTTTTCGTTTTCAAGATAAAAAATAAGAACATTATTTTTCCGCCATCTTTGTACCGCGATATCTCCCTAATGGTTGACTTTTGACCCAACGTTTATGAAGCAAACTACCCTTTATTTTGAACAAGGAATCACCCCCTGAAGTTTTTCGCATTTGTTTTGAAACACCCTGTATATTGTATGATTTTCAGAGATTGGATATACGGGGAAGAGTGAAAGTTCTTCACGGACAAAACCGAAAGTCGGACGAGCCGCCCCTAGCACTGTTCGCGATTTGCACACCGTTTGGGCCGCCATCTTTACTAGAAATACCTCAAAAAGAAGTGATGTTCAAGAGTAAACACAAATTAGACTTAGCCTTGGTGTCTATGGATCAAAGGTAAAAAACAATATTGGGCAATAGCACAACTATACTTTTAAGCAATATTTATTTTTAGAGTTGGGTTAAAACGTGAATTCGCATTCACATTAGCTTGTGAACGTGAATGTTACCGTTTATGATAATTTTCTCGTTTAGATTATGCTGTTGTCGTGATGTGATTGTTTTCACAGTTAACCAGCCCGTATTTTTTTTCACAGTGTTCTACAGGGTGGTCCGAACTGTATTCCGAAAACTTTGGTGACATATTCTGCAGATAAAAATAAGTAAAAAAGTTCATATAAATGTATGTCCTAAAACGCTTAGTTTCGGAGATACAGGGTGTAGAAGTTTCATTTTTATTTCTAATATTTTTCTAAATATCTTGAGAACGGTTGCTCGTGGCGATTTTTACCAAGAGACATTTTTTACGTAAAAATTCACGGAAATGTATATTTTTTTACCCAGTAGTTTTATATAGGTACGGACAAAAAGTTATTACTCTTCAAAACAGTTAAAACACATATAGGTGGCGCCCCCTACAAATAGGAGTCATATTGACATCAAAATCAAATTTCTCATATCAAAAAACTTCCAGACACCAATTTTCATCCAAATATTGACGTTACTTCAGAAATTATTTGGAAAAAATTGAAATAAAAATGAAACTTCTACACCCTGTATCTCCGAAACTAAGCATTTTCGGACATATATTTATACCAACTTTTTTACCGTAAAATGGGGTGAATAGAAAGAGTTTCGTAGGCTATTAGCGATATACCGGTTGATAAAAATGTGGTATTACTTTCCCGAATATTTTAAAACATGGGTCTTTGTTTGTTCTTTGCGTATACATATAATTTGATTTTTGAAAAATATGCATATAAATATTAAATAAAAATAACATTTGTGTTTCTATTCACCTGCTATTCGGGAGAATAGAAACACACATTGATGTTAAGGTTTTTATCTATTATACTTCCAACAAGGTGATTAGAAACAGTAAATTATTACATATTTAAGTAGGTTTAACAATCATTAACAATACATATAATATAACAACTTACATGTAACAGCTTATGTATTACTTTAAAAATAAATATTTTATTTATAAAGTTTTCGCGCCATACAAAATAGGTGATAAATCGATCTCACATTTATTGATCAGTTGATTGACAGAAACAGTGCTGCCACAGATAAAAATATAGTTTTACATTTTATTGTGTATTACCAATGATAGAAAAATTAGATATGTCGACTCTTTTTACTTTGAATATTTTTAATCGTGATTTGATTTTTTCAGAAATTTTGTTTCTATTCACCACTATGTTTCTATTTCTATTCCCCCATTTTACGGTACCTATTTTTATCTACAGAATATGCTGCCGAAGTTTCCGGAATACAGTTCGAACCACCCTGTATACTAGGTATTCTTTTATTTAATTATTCGTATTTTATAACTTTTAGGGGGAAATTATTATTAGGATACTCGGATTCTGAATTGGCCAATATGGGAGGCTATGATTTGGTACATTACGACGATCTAGCTTATGTAGCCAGTGCTCATCAAGAACGTAAGTAAACAATTACATAAATTATGAAAAAATGCCTTTTTAAAAATAAGTTTGATTCTGTTCTTTAAACGGTATCATAGTAATCTTATAAATTTCAGTCCAAGATTTAGTAAAGTTCTGGACAGTAAAAGAAATTAGCCATGTTTTTGTAGAACTGTCTTCCTCTTACCCTTGCCCCGTTGTGCCAAATTCGTTTGTCAAACTAAATATTATATATGTTTGATGTTCATAACTTGTTATTATATGATGGTCATTTTCTCATCAAATTATTTTGGGTTATAGTATTGAAAACAGGAGCATCGGGAATGATAGCATACAGGTTTCAAAAGAAAGATGGTCAGTGGCAATGGCTCCAAACTAGTTCCAGACTGGTGTACAAAAATTCCAAACCTGATTTTGTGATTAGTACGCACAGGCCTTTAATGTAAGTTCGTATAACTATATATACAGTTCAAACCAAATAAACTTTTTGTCACGTCATTAAGCTTGACCGACACAGCGTTGCCTACTTTTATATACAGGGTGAGTCTTAAATAAGTGCAAATATTTTCAGGGCTGGTAGATCTCGATAAAAGAAACATATTTTCTCTTTAAAATGTAAAACTATGATGTAGGGTAGACGTGCGGTAGACTCAATATATTTTTTTTATTTTACGTTGTGAATAAATGTTGGTAGTTATTAAAATTGTTATAAAAATATAAAATTCTAATAAAAATAGTTAAGCTATAATAATTTTTTATAACCATAAACATCCGATACGCTACTGAAGCAGGTAAGTGAAATTGACGTATCTAAATTCTTTGAGATCTAATCTTTGACAAGTAGTAAATAAAAGCAAAAATGCAAGAAAAAATATATAATTAGTTAATTTAAGTGAATTTCATAAATGATCGGTTTACTACACGTATGTATATTATATAGTCACTTACTAGCGAAAAGTTGTTCCATTATTTCACGCATTTTTGCCGAGATCTACCGCAAGCTACACAACCAACTATTTTAGTCTTCTTCGATAAATCGCGATAGTGTCACTGTTAATTTAAGTTCTGCCACAATTTCCATCTAGATTTACTAACTTTATACAACTATCAGTAGTAGAATAAATAATAAATAACATAAAAGAAGCTCTGTAAAGACTGACAAATCCACAAAATTTTTAATCAAATTCAGATGTGTCAAATGAATCGTCAAACAGAACTGTCAAGGATCCCCACCCTAGAGTCCTTTTTCCGCCCACCATGCATGACTACATGGATAGGATTATGCTCCTTCCTTAGTCTTCTTATTCAAAGACCTGCTAAAAGTAAATGACTTTTACCATCAGTGAGATAATGTCACATTTTAGGCACTGATAGCATGCGTTAAAAATTACATTTTTACTGACGTTTGTAAAAAAAATATATTTTTTTGAAAAAATTTTGAGAGCCACCGGATTTTTTCTGTATTTGCATCCCTTTTATTGCCGTAACCATAGAGTAAAGCCGTAACTATGGCAATATCAGAGATTAAGAAATTATACCGTGGGAAAATTTGTGGTGAACAGGCAGTTCTAAAAAGTTTTCGAAAAATATAAAGGGAAATTTAAAAGAAAATGCACGATTTTCAACATCTTTTTTAGCGAAAAAACCTCATAGACGTGTTCCTGGGGTCGATATTAGAGGTGGGAATTCTAGTTCCTTGGGAGGAACTAGTTCCTTAGTTCCTCCAGAGGAATAGTTCCTTGAACTAGGTCTTTAGTTCACAATAGTTCCCGACTAACATTGACATCCCCTTGCTTGCTAATGCGTTTCGTTGTCAGTCAGAACTATTCACAGTATGATCTGTATAATTTTATAATGTACGGAGATATAACGAGACGTGTAATTGTGTATGTTAAAAACATATAGGTAAGTTTTATAGCAGATAAAAAAAAAAAAAAACTCAAATCAGAATTTAAAAACTATATCACAAATCAATTGGTACAAATATTACAAAATTTTACGAAAAATTGCATTTTTCCTCACTTCAAGCTTTTTGTTTTTGTCTAAAAATTCAGAATATCTACTTTGTTTTATAAGATATTTCTTAATTTGGGGACCTAAAGTGAAACATTCCCATAAAATGGTTAAAAAAGAAATTAAAAGTCAAAAACAGTATCCACGACAATTTTCTGTGGTAATTACGCCGCGCCGCCGGATGTGGCAATAGACAAGGCCGAATCCATCGTCGTTGCCTTGTATTATATCTCGGATCTGCCGACTGAATAGATTCCCGTGAACTAGTCTTTTAATGGTTCCTCTATGTCCGGATCCGATAACATACAGCTGGCACTCCCCACGTCTGCCTAGCATCAATTGCGCTGGCTAATCCATACGTAAACTAGTCTTTTATTTAGTTCCTTTAGGTCCGGATCCAATAACATACGGCATACGGCTGGCACTCCCCACTCCTGCCTAGCATCGATCGCGCTGGCCCGATCCGTTCGTACGTAAACTAGTCATTTAGTTTAGTTTCTCTAGGTCCGGATCCGATAACGTACGTCTGGCACTCCCCACTCCTGCCTACCATCGGGCTACGCGCGCTAGCCGATCCGTCGCTGTCGCATATTATTCTATATCGGACACAGTCTCGATCCCGGAATAGGTCCTGAGGAACTAGTTCTTTGAGAAACCAGGAACTAGTTCCTTTCATTCCGGGGTCGAAATAGTTCATTGGAACTAGTTCGTTCACGAACTACACACCTCTAGTCGAAATATACCACCCCTGAAAATATTTGCACTTATTTAAGACTCACCCTGTATTTTCTTTTAATCAAAATATTTTAGAAAACAAATTAATTATAAATATATAAACAGTTATTATTTACATCAACAAAACAGACATACATATGATATTACTACCGCTAAGATGATCTATTTTGTAATCAGGTCATATTTTTAGGGAAGAAGAGGGTAGGGATCTTCTCGGCAAACGCACCATGGACTTTAAAGTGAGCTACCTGGACGCAGGTCTTCCCAATTCGTACTTTCCAGAAAACGAGCAATTGCTGACATCTCCAACAGCGCACACGTCAGTTCCTTGTACGCCCACTAGAGTCAACCGCAGGTAAAACAGATACAATCATTAAAATTTACAAACTTGGTTATAGTAATAAAATCGTCATTAGAGTAAGTTAGACTATCAGTTGAACACAAATATATTATATAGTTCAGGACATATAATTTTTCTAGCAAAGATAACTATAGTTTTCTTTGCTTCTACTCTATCATCTAATTTACTAGATTAGATGGATTGAAAATATAAAACAGAGGTCGTACTGAACGCATGACCGTATCTGATTTAGGTACAAAACACAACTAAGGGACTTTCTTACCACATGTAGAACGAAGCGCAAGTTGTCGCACGGGTCCAGTTCCAGCCAAGTGACGTCACCGACGACCAATCCGGCCGTAACTACGTCCGTAGTGCCTTCGATGCCGCCAACGGTAAGACTAAGCACTGTTCACACTGTATAACCAGATTATAACGGTTTTCTCATTGCTATGCTACACTTTGAATGATTTCTCAAAATTGATTATTGAAACTGACTATTAATTATTTATTACCTAACTGAAATTATTTTTTACATTCTCTTCAGAGTTTATTACGCTGTACTGTTCGGGTCGCTCTCAGGGGTCGGGTAAAGCGGGGGCTGAAAGAAATATACATTATAATTCAGAAATCTGCCTAAGCCTTAGCCCGATCCTGTCGTGTTAATCCACACTCAAAATTCCAAACACACGCGCTTTGATTAAGGCTTGATTAAGATTTGGAGAGTTTCAGCATTTGCCATGAAATAGCGAGCAATTTGTTACAAAACCATAAAAATTATACATCACTGTAATCACAAAACTTCAATCTATCTCCGTTTTGTAACGGAATTTTAAATTATGTCTTTATTTTCGAGAAAATTTAGTCCAAACATAAGGAATATTTTGTTGATGTACAATAAGGATGTAGTATAATCCTTTATCATTAATTTCCTTCTTCATTTGTGTAAAAATATCTAGCCAGTTTTAGATAAAACGTTAAATGCCGAACGCTTATTTTGCTACTTTTTCGGACTAGTGAAATGAACTCAATTGATTCTTTTTTTATTTTGATTTGATTTTTGACAGGTTGAATATATTGCCGACGGCTGCACAGCAACTTACAACATGTACACAGCCCCCTATGCCACGGCCACGCCCGATCATAGTTTGAGCTACATGACGCATTCGGCTACCAATTTCAACCATACCCTCTACCCAACGGCAACAGCGCTGGATAATCGATATTTGACCACAACTGAAAACTTATTCCATCAGTATAGGTAAAAAATTCAGTAGATACTAAATGTATTTAAAGATTTTATTGATTTGTCAGTTACTTTGTATTTTCTGAATTTTTTTGTATTTTAATCAAAACCTAAATATTGGTCACTATCTCAAAATTAGACATATGAAGAGAAAACGAAATACTGCCACTAGATTCCGTGTAAAAAGTTCTATAAGAATCCATGTTTAACTTAGATTGAGATTTTTGACAACTGATATACCGTGCTTGCCACTCTTATTTTTGGGTCGGTATTTACATGTGTGGAAGTAAATCGCATAGGGATCTTAAGTCGAAGTGAGAGAAATGCGACGGTGTGCTGTTGCGGCGTTGCCACATTGCTCCGGTACGCCTGTCCCTATCAAGTAAAGTAAAATCGCGATCGCAAATCGCTTATTTTTAAAAGACTGTTTTTTCGAATAGATAACCAGGTAAAATCATTAGATATGTTTCTGATCTTCTGAAATGGAATTATAAGGATATCGTTAGGGTGTTCATATTTTTCATAACGAGAAAACGTCAGCAATCGCGATAATATAAAAACTCAACTTTTAAACACATAACACGCTACTACTCAAGAACCATTTTAGATATTGAAACTTTTTTTTTATTTTGGGGTTCGGATATTTTACAAGATTTTTAAATCAAAAAAATTCAACAGGCTTGTTTTTTTTCATTCAAAATTTTTTAAAAACCCGTCCATTTACTTTCAGTGCATAGCAATTTTCAGCAATCGTGTAACTTTTTTATTTTTAAAGATTTTCACATACTGTCTGCGAAGCAGATATAGCAGAAATATTAAGAAAGTTTTTGAAAAAAAACTACAATCAATTGTTTCTAATGGATTTCGAGATATCGATTTCTAAATTCAGAGTTCTAATAGCGCGACCACTGTCGAACACCAACCAATTCCACTTATTTTTACCAAAAGTGCAAGTGTTTCTAACTTGCACTTAAAAAATTACAATCTATAGGAAAAATTACGACTTGTTAATAAATAAACAAATGAAGTATCAAGAGACGTAATTAAATCGTAAAGCTGAACGCATGATATACACCCATCTCTAGAATTACTGATTGTAATTAGTACAGTAGATAGGAATTAGTACTGATTGGGTTGACCGGTTGACCGCGACGAATCTGCTGTATCCCCTTCCACGTCTATTAGCAATGTGCACTGATTCTTGGTTTATTTCATACGTTTGGCAACGTTTTTACTGTTCTCTCTTTGTTCAGCATATTATAAACGCATTCTACTCTTCTTACATACGGAAATCTCGACCCAAAACTAACCTTTATCAGCCCTTAGTATGAGAGATGCTTGAAAAAACATATAACTATCGATATATATAGAGAAAACCACATCCCTACTCCCAAATTAACATAACTTTTTGCTTGTACCTTTAGACCTCTAAGTACGTACTACCCCGAATACCACCACGCCACACCAACAACCCCTTATAACGGTTTCCTAGACGTCACTCCACGAACGTACGATCCAGCCGCTACAACACCAACCCATCACACCACGTACCGGGCTACTGTCATGGACGACAAACTGTACCCGTGTCATCAGCAGGTAAGACCAAAAATCAATTTCGAATTGTCTAAAGAGTAAAAATAGTTCGAAATGAGGTTATAAAATAAAATTAACTCATCGTATCTTACTAAAAAGATTAAGGAAGGGACATGTCAAGAAACTTTTAGGTTGAGCGCGATGGGGACCTAATATGGCTGACTTAAATTCCGATTTATCAGTGCCGATGCCGATCTAAGTTTAAAAATTGTTATAAAAATATACAGGGTTGTCCGAACTGTATTCCGGAAACTTCAGCAGCATATTCTGCAGATAAAAATAAGTAAAAAAGTTTGTATAAATGTATGTTATACAATGCTTAGTTTCGGAGATACAGGGTGTAGAAGTTTCATTTTTATTTAGATTTTTTGCAAATAATTTATGAAGTAACGTCAATATTTGAATGAAAATTAGTGTCTGGGAGTTTTTTGACAATAAAAATTTTATTTTGATGTCAATATGACTCCTACTTGTAGAGGGCGCCACCTACATATTATTTAACTTGTTTGAAGAGTAATAACTTTTTTTCCGTACCTGTATAAAACTACCGAGTAAAAAAATATACATTTACGATGCTTTTTCAAGCTTCTTTTTCAAAGCTTTTTTTATTTCTTTGTTAATTATAATACTTATTGACTATTTCCGTTCTAAATATCTTGAGAACGGTTGCTCGTAGCGATTTTTACCAAGAGACATTTTTTACGTAAAAAGTCACGGAAATGTATATTTTTTCACTCAGTAGTTTTATACAGGTACGGATGGAAAGGTATTACTCTTCAAACCAGTTAAAACACACATGTAGGTGGCGCCCTCTACAAATAAGAGTCATATTGACATTAAAATAAAATTTCTCATGTCAAAAAACTCCCAGACATCAATTTTCATCCAAATATTGACGTTATTTCACAAATAATTTGGAAAAAGTCGAAATAAAAATGAAATTTCGACACCCTGTATATCCGAAACTAAGGATTTTAGAATATACATTTATACGAACTTTTTTACTTATTTTTATCTGTAGAATATGCTGCCGAAATTTCCGGAATACAGTTCGGACAACCCTGTATATTTATATTAAAAATAGATAAGTTAATAATTATTAACACAAATATCAGATACGATACTTAGTCTCAGAGTCTAACCGATCATAATGTAAGTAAATGTGTATCTTCTGTATACTCATAAAAAAAACTTGTCATTTAAATCGGTCATGTTAAAGCTCTATCGCTGTCGCGCTAGTTTTTCATATACACACATGGCCAAAATTATTGCATATAACGATATTCTTATTTTATTTTGGACCTAATATGATTCTTTTTATATTTTTGGACATTTTGGCTTACTACACGACTAACTAATATAAAATTAAAAATCTAAGTGCAACGAGGCGGTTATTATAATTTTATTTCATAATGAGTGAAAATCAACAAAAACAAATTTCATTTTAAACAGAAAATATTGAAAACAATTTTAATTATTTCTCAAAATTAATAGTCTGTATTGCCTCCTCGAGCCTCAATGCAAGCTGTGAGACGACGTGGCATGCTCTCAATTAAGTTGTCCAGAAGATGTTGAGGAATGGCTTCCCATGTTTCGCGCGCAGCAATTTTCAATTCATTTAAGGTACGGGGGATCATTCCTTTTGGCAATATGGTGTTTTAGCATGTTCCAAGCATGCTCGATCACGTTCATATCTGAAGATATCGGTGGCCACCACAGTTTTCTTATACCCTCTTCCTCACAAAATTCGCGAACCGCTAAAGTGCGATGGGGAGGAACATTATCGTCCATGTAAACAAATTCATCCTCCACTGCCCCTCGAAAGGGACGCACAATAGGCTCTAAAACGTCTCTAAGATATGAGGCACCTGTCATTGTGCCATCAATAAAATCAAGAGGAGTTCGAGCTCCGTGCATTATACCTGCCCATACCATAATGCTTCCCCCTTGAAACGGGATACGGGGTTGAGCTGCATTCAAACGTGCTCGTCTTCCAGATGCTCTCCAGACCAAAGTTCGTCCCGAGTCTGACACTAGGCCTATTCTTGTTTCATCACTAAACATGACGAAATTCCAATTAGGTCCACTTGCTCTCATCTTCTCAGCCTAGTGTAGTCGCGTAACTTTGTGCTGTAAATTAACTTCAGAACACGTAGAGGCCTCCTTAAATGTAATGCTCTATCTATATAATATATAATGCGTCTTCTTGCTATGGTCTTTCTTGAAACATTTACTCCTTCAAGGCTCATTTTTAATAGCAATACTAGAAAGCTAGGGGATTACGTCGTGCAATTAGGGATATTTGATGTTCTTGCACAGCAGTAGTAACACTCTTTCTACCTCTTTCAGGCCGGTCTGTAACCTCATTTGTGTCCCTGTTTTTTTTAATGTTCACTTAACATCGCTTTGGTTAACTCCTACAATTTCAACTATTGCAACTTGCCGGTAGCCCTGTTGAAACAGTGTTAGTATTCTGACTCTATTAAACTGTGAAATAATGTTTCTAGGCATTTTAAGGCCAAAACAATAGTCAAATTTCTTCTGAAACCCAAGAGACCACAAATCGAAATGTGCAAGAATCTGTAATAATATTGGGTCTGAACAATAAACATTGTTTACCATATCTATTTTAACAAAAAAAATGATTACAGATTATCAAAGTTATGTATAAAAAAAGATTCTTTAAATTCCTTTCCGTATATTTTTAAAAGATATATGCAATAATTTTGGCCATGTGTGTATGTGCTAATATTAAACATTCAATAAATGAACTACGGTAATTCTTAGGTTGTAGAGGCGACGCCTGTAAAGTACGCCAGCTACGACACTACCAGAGGTTACGTAGTATCGAATAACAAATGTTTAGATGTAGGCTGGCCGTATTCTGTGAGTCCGTCCTCTGGAATCATCCAGCCTGTGCAAGTTATGAGCACGCCACAGCTGGAACTCAGCGGAAGTCCTCATAAGGTAATTTATCAAAATATACCTAATCCAGATATGAAACACATCGTACGATAAATCGTGGCATGTATACCGTGGCTCAATACAATTCAAAGAAGATTTGTTTGTATAATTGAACTAATTTTACTTTTTTCTTAAAGGAGACTATCAAAAAACATTCGTCTTCGCCTCAGCATCAACTAATCACTCCGAAAATCGAAGAAATTAAACAAGATACGCCGCTGATGCAGTCACAAGACAGTCCTGGAACCCACCACATCAGCACGCCACAGCATTTTTCTCCAATTCCTACCAGCAATCAAGGGGACATTCCCAGCAGACAAACTGTACTAATGTGGGGGTAAGTACGCTTATATAAGTTCACTTCTTTGAATACAAAGATTAAGAAATGAGTATAAAGGTTGATTCTCACTATACCTTCCCTATCAGCTGCCTTCCTTTTACATAAAATATTATATCATGTAAACGAATAGGACAATGCACACCATCCGTTCCGTTTCCCTTCCGTTCCATATCCTTTCCTTGCATACATTTTTTTGGGGAACGGACTGAAGCATATTGGAAACAGCGTTGTCAAGTTCTTCTCATTCTTTCACCTCTTAATTAAATCTATTACATTTTTCAAAAGATACAAATTTTTAAAATAAAACTTTCGTAATTATATAAATTGTACAATAAAAAGTATGGAACTGATACGGAACGGAAGCTTACGTATAGCGTCAATACAATAAAAATACGGAACGAATGTGGAATGGAAACGGAAGGTATAGTGAGAATCAACCTTAAAGGTGAGTGTATATGCATCCGTAAAGCCCCGTTCTCAGAACTTCGTCTGGTCGCCAGCGACACGTCAAATTAACCAATGAGATTTGTACAAAATTCAAACAGCTGTCAATTTTAAATTTTAACAACTCCCATTGGTTCTTTGAAGTGTCAACCACTGTCGCCAGCGACAACACCTCGTTCTGAGGGCGGGACTTAGTGGATCGTTCGTCTTTCCGTCACTCCAATCATATTTAAGTATGAGCTGTCATTTTTTTTAAATAAACCATTAAAATTGAATAAAATCAACGACGTTGACAATCACGTACATTGTGTTTTTTTAAGATCTCACAACTCCACCCCAGTGAACAGTCGAAGCCCTTTGAGCGATGGTACTACTTCGCAGGACTACCAACATCATCAAATCAACACAGTTCCGGTCACTGTCAATCATCAAATTACAACGGTCCAAGTAACGGATGAACAACACTCCATTGAATCTTTAAAAGGTTTGAATAATATATACTATATACGGAGCGATCAACAATGATTGAAATAGTTGGCAGTACTGTGTTAGAGGATTAATGATTGGTACTAATACAAAAACCAAGCTAAATGTGGCCCCCGGTCTGTTCAGATAATGATATACTTCTAATACACATTTTGTAAAAATTGAATGACGTATGTATAATGCTTGACAAAATTCAAGTATTTATACAGGGTGTCCCAGGCTGAGCCTGCATTAGAAGTTTCTAGAGAACTACAATATCTACATCCGAGATTTTTTGCATATCATTGTTTCACAACGAGATCTATCGATTAAAAATATTTTCAATATGGCGGCACTTCCGGAAGTACAGGAAGTTGACAGCAACTTTCTTATTTTAAATGGGTGTTCCAATTTTTATTACGTATTTAAATTCTCTGTAAAATTTTATGAATTTTAATATTAAACACTCTATACCTAACGTTAACTGTTTTTGAGAAAAAAAATATTTATAATTTTTGGAGGAAAAAAACTGCCTGTCAAAAATATGTATATAGCCTAAACGCGTGAAATTTAGTGATCGCCTATCATGTATCTGTTTCAAAAATTAAATTGTGCGAATGTCATATAATAACGGCCGCAACTATTATGGAATTGAGCGATTAAAAAATTATCATAAATCGTTTTTTTTTTGGCCTTGTTTGCAAGTTGAATAGAAAGTTATTTACTAAGATTCGGAGGCCCCTAGAGACAGGGGGCCGAGGCGGACCGCCCCTTCAACCCCCTTAGTCCGCCACTGCACCAAGGGACATAAAGGGCCATTATTACCGCTTTCCCGTTCAAAAAATTCTAATAAAGTTGCGATGAGTTTTTACGGCTATTAAGCAATCTTGTACAGTGTGTCCCATTTTGGTTGAAATCATAGGGTATCTCCGTTATTAGTGAAGATAGAAGGGTGTGTTTTGCACAAACCTGTCCCACTTTTTCGTCAAACGGAAGATGCCGTAAACAAAATTTTCATAGCCCTCTTCATTTCTGAGCTACAGGGTCTTTTAGAAAATTTTACAATTTGGGACACCCCCTGTATCTCTGTTATTGTTAAAGATATCGAGAAGGCGAAAACTGCTTATTGTAGAACTTTTTACGTAGAATACAGTGGCGTAGTCTGTTTTTCTACCAAAAAAATATTTTTGAAAATATGAACTAAAGTTATGTTTTTTCAAATGGAACATCCTGTATATTTATAAATCATATTATCTGTCTTGCTATGAGCTTCTCAAAAATATATATCACTCTATATTTATTTTCACTATTTACTGCAATATTTAAAATATATCATTTTCTTATTAGTAGGCCGTGATAAATAACAAAAAATCAAAATGGTATTTACTAAAATAGTCATACACATATTAAAATTTGGGATTGATATATTTTACTTTTGAAATAACTGTTACCACTGAAACTGTGAATATATTTTTCTTTTTTTTATAACGGGATGGGTTTGCAAATATCTAAATCTTAAATTATTAAAGCATTTTTCAGGTGTTCGAAATTGTTGTAGTGCCCACGATATATTTCGTATTTCGAAAATCCTCAAAATCAGAAATCGAGAACGACGAAATCCGGGAATCGAGGAGGCTATCAATATGTGTTCATTGGTTCCAATTCATTGATTTGAAAAATAATAATTTAACAGTATTCTAATATTTCCATAGTTATGTGGGGGAATGTTCCCCATCTTGCTGAAAGTATATTTGACGTAAATTAGCTAAAGGAATATCTAAAATTTCCGATACGATAGATTAGTCTTACGTATACACGTATTCCAAGATTTACAAATAGCGGTAGAGACTTAAGTTTCCCTAATATATAAAGAATTTATTAGCGGCTCCCAAAATAAAACAAAAGACAGATAGCAGTATACTTTTAATAATTCTTTAGATTCTTTTATTATCAATCATGGCCTACTAATAAATATGATCTTTTAATAAAAACTTTTAAATATTGCAGTAAATAGTGAAAATAAATATAGAGTGATATGTATTTTTGAGAAGCTTATGCCAAGACAGATCATATGATTTATAAATATACAGGGTGATCCATTTAAAAAAACATAACTTTAGTTCATATTTTCAAAAATATTTTTTTTGTAGAAAAACAGACTACGCCACTGTATTCTACGTAAAAAGTTCTACAATAAACAGTTTTCACCTTCTCGATAGCTTTAACAATAACAGAGATACAGGAGGTGACCCAAATTGCAAAACTTTCAAAAAGACCCTGTAGCTCGGAAACGAAAAGGGCTATGAAAATTTTGTTTACGGCATCATCCGTTTGACAAAAAAGTGAGACAGGTTTGTGCAAACCGCACCCTTCTATCTTCACTAATAACGGAGATACCGTATGATTTCAACTAAAATGGGATACCCTGTACACTTCGCACTAAAAGAGGTTCTAAAAAGAAGAATGTTCGACTGCAAGGTCTGTTAGTAAACATTTTTAAGCTTAAAGTATCACAACGAAACCAGAAACAACCAAACCAGAAACTTCTTCGAGTGGTCTAGGACACTCGAAGAAGTTTCTGAGGGCTTATGATCAAGAAAAATCACAGATCTTCCTGGGTCTGAGTAAGAACAATCTTCGGATTGTCACAGGGTTTTTAACAGGACACTGTCTCCTCAATGAACACCTCAGTAGATTGAAACTAAGAAGAAACGGCGAATGCAGATTCTGTGGGGAAGATGGTGAAACACCAGTACACCTCATCACTGAGTGCGCCGAGACGACAACCATTCGTGCCATGAATTTTGGTACGACTGATATTGGAGATGGAGAACTACCCTCTATAAAACCGTCCCAGATACTGGCTTTTGTCAAAGCCCTGGGACTGTATGATGAGTTATGATTCAAGAAAGGGGGACACAATGGATCTGTAAGGTCGAAGTGATTAACCCCCCTCCCACTCATTCTAAATTCTAAAAAAAAAAAAAGCTTAAAGTATCACAACGATACCACAAGATATTTAAACCAAAAACTCGTAATACAAAACTAAAGTGTCAAAACGAATGACAATATCAGGAAATAAATGTGACAACTTGGCATTTTTTACAAAAAAGCTACCACCTCAGTCCCCAGCGGGTAATTTAAATTCCAGTTAATGTCAGCCCGGCGCCGAATATGTCCTTGGTGGCAACAATGAATTTAAAAATCGCGTCCTCGATTACGTAACTAAAAAGTTTAATCGGTATCAAATATATTTCATCATTGTTAGAGGCTGCATTCCGATATGAAATTCGATGCATTTATCGGTATATTTTATTTCTGTGTTTTTTTGTTCAGGTTTAACTTTAAATCAACAGCCACCAATGGAACGGTGCCGAGGATACCAGAAAAATGGAAACGGTGACTCAGAACAGTGATCCGGACAGCCCCAACCAGCATCACGTGAACCATCACAACCACCACAACTCTCGAGTGGTGATGGTTCTATGATGAATTTGGTGGTCTTCCTGTACATATCTAGGTTTTGTTCAATTGAGACATGTGTCTGTATCAAACAAAAAATATACCAAAAATATAATTTAAAAATAATATAAACAAGAATGGTTTAATGTTATACAGAGATTTCAGTAATTCTTTATCAAAAAATATTGATCATTGACACGCAACTTTGCCACTTTCGAGAATCAAACTATTCTTCTTCTATTTTCTTATGATACAGGCACATTTCCTCTATACAGGGTGGCTTTATATTAAATAATAACTGGTAATTGTAATACACGTCTACCCTGTATAAAAAATTTAATTTATACATATTTATAAATAGATTATTTGTTATAAATATAGAGAGCGTGAGAACGTTTATGAATGGGTGAATTACATTGTTCCAATTGTAAGAAAAATACTAATTTTAATACCTAAACATACAAAAATCTCGAATAGTAAGATTGCACATAAAAATATTCCATGCATAGGACATAATAATAATAATTATAAAATTGTAAACATATCTTCCTAGGTTATATATTTATTTTTCATCAGCGATAACGTGACCTATAAAAAAATTATGTCTTCGAGAAATTGTTATTGTGCAAGAACATGTGCAAGGTGATTTAAATATGATCTACAAAAAGTTGTAGCTAAGCTATATGATATTCACCATATATTTTTAGATGTAAAAAATCGGGATTTCTAAGCCATCTTGACGCCGTGATTATAAAGAAAATGATTATAAGTTTTTTGTCGGGAAATTTGAATGTATCACCTTGCACAAATATTACATGTTTATTAATTATATAGATTTTTTTGGGGAATAGTCTATACCATTTGAATGAATATTATTCTTAGATGTTTAATTTTATCAATTTTATGTTTATTTGTACGTAGGGCTCAACAACAGTTTTAACTGATATAGTTTACTTTAAAGTTTTTTAATTTTATTACAAAAATATTTACTAAAACCACTGCCCCTCGAAAGGGACGCACAATAGGCTCTAAAACGTCTCTAAGATATGAGGCACCTGTCATTGTGCCATCAATAAAATCAAGAGGAGTTCGAGCTCCGTGCATTATACCTGCCCATACCATAATGCTTCCCCCTTGAAACGGGACACGGGGTTGAGCTGCATTCAAGCGTGCTCGTCTTCCAGATGCTCTCCAGACCAAAGTTCGTCGCGAGTCTGACACTCGGCCTATTCTTGTTACATCACTAAACATGACGAAATTCCAATTAGGTCCACTTGCTCTCATCTTCTCAGCCTAGTGTAGTCGCGTAATTTTGTGCTGTAAATTAAGCTTCGGAACACGTAGAGGCCTCCTTAAATGTAATGCTCTATCATGGAGTCTTCTAGCTATGGTCTTTCTTGAAACATTTACTCCTTCAAGGCTCATTTTTAATAGCAATACTAGAAAGCCAGGGGATTGCGTCGTGCAATTAGGGATATTTGTCGGTCTTGCACAGCAGTAGTAACTCTCTTTCTACCTCTTCCAGGCCGGTCTGTAACTTCGTTTGTCTCCCTGAATTTTTTTAATATTCGCGAAACATCGCTTTGGTTAACTCCTACAATTTCAGCTATTGCAACTTACCAGTAGCACTGTTGAGACAGTGTTACTATTCTGACTCTATTAAACTGTGAAATAATGTTTCTAGGCATTTTAAGGCCAAAACAATGGTCAAATTTCTTCTGAAACCCAAGAAACCACGAATCGAAATGTGCAAGAATCTGTAATAATTTTGGGTCTGAACAATAAACATTGTTTACCATATCCATTTTAACAAAAAAATGATTACAGATTATCAAAGTTATGTATAAAAAAAGATTCTTTAAATTCCTTTCCGTATATTTTTAAAAGATATATGCAATAATTTTGGCCATGTGTGTATGTGCTGTGTGTAATATTAAACATTCAATAAATGAACTAAGGTAATTCTTAGGTTGTAGAGGCGACGCCTGTAAAGTACGCCAGCTACGACACTACCAGAGGTTACGTAGTATCGAATAACAAATGTTTAGATGTAGGCTGGCCGTATTCTGTGAGTCCGTCGTCTGGAATCATCCAGCCTGTGCAAGTTATGAGCACGCCACAGCTGGAACTCAGCGGAAGTCCTCATAAGGTAATTTATCAAAATATACCTAATCCAGATATGAAACACATCGTACGATAAATCGTGACGTGTATACCGTGGCTAATACAATTCAAAGAAGATTTGTTTGTATAATTGAACTAATTTTACTTTTTTCTTAAAGGAGACTATCAAAAAACATTCGTCTTCGCCTCAGCATCAACTAATCACTCCGAAAATCGAAGAAATTAAACAAGATACGCCGCTGATGCAGTCACAAGACAGTCCTGGAACCCACCACATCAGCACGCCACAGCATTTTTCTCCAATTCCTACCAGCAATCAAGGGGACATTCCCAGCAGACAAACTGTACTAATGTGGGGGTAAGTACGCTTATATAAGTTCACTTCTTTGAATACAAAGATTAAGAAATGAGTATAAAGGTTGATTCTCACTATACCTTCCCTATCAGCTGCCTTCCTTTTACATAAAATATTATATCATGTAAACGAATAGGACAATGCACACCATCCGTTCCGTTTCCTTCCGTTCCATATCCTTTCCTTGCATACATTTTTTGGGGAACGGACTGAAGCATATTGGAAACAGCGTTGTCAAGTTCTTCTCATTCTTTCACCTCTTAATTAAATCTATTACATTTTTCAAAAGATACAAATTTTTAAAATAAAACTTTCGTAATTATATAAATTGTACAATAAAAAGTATGGAACTGATACGGAACGGAAGCTTACGTATAGCGTCAATACAATAAAAAATACGTAACGGATACTGAATGTGGAATGGAAACGGAAGGTATAGTGAGAATCAACCTTAAAGGTGAGTGTATATGCATCCGTAAAGCCCCGTTCTCAGAACTTCGTCTGGTCGCCAGCGACAGGTCAAATTAACCAATGAGATTTGTACAAAATTCAAACAGCTGTCAATTTTAAATTTTAACAACTCCCATTGGTTCTTTGAAGTGTCAACCACTGTCGCCAGCGACGACACGTCGTTCTGGGAACGGGGCTTAATGGATCGTTCGTCTTTCCTTCACTCCAATCATATTTAAGTATGATCTGTCATTTTTTTGAAATAAACCATTAAAATTGAATAAAATCAACGACGTTGACAATCACGTACATTGTGTTTTTTTTAAGATCTCACAACTCCACCCCAGTGAACAGTCGAAGCCCTTTGAGCGATGGTACTACTTCGCAGGACTACCAACATCATCAAATCAACACAGTTCCGGTCACTGTCAATCATCAAATTACAACGGTCCAAGTAACGGATGAACAACACTCCATTGAATCTTTAAAAGGTTTGAATAATATATACTATATACGGAGCGATCAACAATGATTGAAATAGTTGGCAGTACTGTTAGAGGATTAATGATACTAGGTACTAATACAAAAACCAATTCGATAAAAAAAATAACAAATTATGTCAATTCATTGACATCATTTTAGGGATTTTCTTTATCTTCTTGAAAATTGACAAAATATTTTAGGAAACAAAAATAAAAAATAAATTAATTATAAATATACCTATGAACAGTTATTATTTACATCAACAAAACACACTCACCTTCTTAACAGCACTTAAGCAGTGGCGGGGGCCCCCGACTAAGCCTGTCGGGGGCCCGGGGCGGCGAAGCTAAATGTGGCCCCCAGTCTGTTCAGATAATGATATACTTCTAATACACATTTTGTAAAAATTGGATGACGTATGTATAATGGTTGACAAAATTCAAGTATTTATACAGGGTGTCCCAGGCTGAGCCTGCATTAGAAGTTTCTAGAGAACTACAATATCTACATCCGAGATTTTTTGCATATCATTGTTTCACAACGAGATCTATTGATTAAAAATGTTTTCAATATGGCGGCACTTCCGGAAGTACCGGAAGTTGACAGCAACTTTCTTATTTTAAATGGGTGTTCCAATTTTTATTACATATTTAAATTCTCTGTAAAATTTTATGAATTTTAATATTAAACACTCTATACCTAACGTTAACTGTTTTTGAGAAAAAAAATATTTATAATTTTTGGAGGAAAAAAACTGCCTGTCAAAAATATGTATATAGCCTAAACGCGTCAAATTTAGTGATTGCCTATCATGTATCTGTTTCAAAAATTAAATTGTGCGAATGTCATATAATAACGGCCGCAACTATCATGGAATTGAGCGATTAAAAAATTATCATAAATCGTTTTTTTCAAATGGAAATCCACTTTTTTATTTCACTCGTGGAAAGATTTTCGTTACTTTGGTTTTTAAAATTTCTTAGTTTTTGATTATACATGTTCCTGTACCTAAAATAAATCGTTTTTCCGGACACCCTGTATACTGTAATAATTATAATAAAAATCCATATAGATATAAATATGTTACTCATCAGCATCAGTCTTTATGTAGGGACCTGATGGGCCCCCGGAGTATTAAGGGCCCCAGCTCTAAAAAGGCCCCAAAACGATAACATCAATTTTTTAAACCTTATAATAATATTTTTAAATAGAAAAACGAATGCAATTTGATGTAATAAAACAAGTAAGTGCAAAAGTAAAGTGTTTTGGTGTATTGTGGTGAATTATTTTGCTGTTATAACACCAAAGGTTCCTACCCCAACTGTAATATATTAGAGGTATTAAATTATTGAACATTTTGCTGATGAGCCATATACTACCATTCACGGGTATTTAATGGCAACTTATGATGACAAAGTGATGGAAATACCGGTTTCACATATGTGCCGCGTTACTTTCGCAACCGTTCCAGGAAAATACCGCGACAAAATATCGCGATTTTGTAAGTCCTACAAGATCCGAGGGGCCCCTTCGATGTCTCAGGCCCGTGGCCCCCGATATACTAAAGACGGCACTGCTCATCGTCGGTAAAGAAGCTAGAATATAAGTTATGCTCTGCATTGGTTGTAATTTAAAATGTTTATTCAGTAAAAATAAATAATGAAACCATTGAAAAATAACTTAAAAGCTAAAATAAATAAATTCAGAATTCTCAAAATATATAAAAAATAATAATTATTCGATATTTTAAACAAAGAAAATTACCCCTTGATTTAATTTCCTAAATAGAAAATGCCATTGACAATTACTGGGGCCTGATAAGTGATAATTAAGTAAATATCTGCTTCCGCCCCTTCAGCCCCCCCCCCCTTAGTCCGCCACTGCACTTAAGGGACATAAAGGGCCATTACTACCGCTTTCCCGTTCAAAAAATTCTAATAAAGTTGCGATGAGTTTTTACGGCTATTAAGATATCTTGTACAGTGTGTCCCATTTTGGTTGAAATCATAGGGTATCTCCGTTATTAGTGAAGATAGAAGGGTGCGGTTTGCACAAACCTGTCCCGCTTTTTCGTCAAACGGAAGATGCTGCAAACAAAATTTTCATAGCCCTCTTCATTTCTGAGCTACAGGGTCTTTTCGAAAATTTTGCAATTTGGGACACCCCTTGTATCTCTGTTATTGTTAAAGGTATCGAGAAGACGAAAACTGCTTATTGTAGAACTTTTTACGTAGAATACAGTGGCGTAGTCTGTTTTTCTACCAAAAAAATATTTTTGAAAATGTGAACTAAAGTTATGTTTTTTCAAATGGAATGCCCTGTATATGTATAAATCATATGATCTGTCTTGCTATGAGCTTCTCAAAAATATATATCGCTCTATATTTATTTTCACTATTTACTGCAATATTTAAAATATATCATTTTCTTATTAGTAGGCCGTGATAAATAACAAAAAATCAAAATGGTATTTACTAAAATAGTCATACACATATTAAAATTTATTTGGGATTGATATATTTTACTTTTGAAATAACTGTTACCACTGAAACTGTGAATATATTTTTCTTTTTTTTATAACGGGATGGGTTGGCAAATATCTAAATCTTGAATTATTAAAGCATTTTTCAGGTGTTCGACATTGTTGTAGTGCCCACGATATATTTCGTATTTCAAAAATCCCCAAAATCAGAAATCGAGAACGGCGAAATCCGGGAATCGAGGAGGCTATCAATATGTGTTCATTGGTTCCAATTCATTGATTTGAAAAATAATAATTTAACAGTATTCTAATATTTCCATAGTTATGAGGGAGAATGTTCCCTATCTTGCTGAAAGTATATTTCACGTAAATTAGCTAAAGGAATATCTAAAATTGCCGATACGATAGATTATTCTTACGTATACACGTATTCCAAGATTTACAAATACCGGAGACTTAAGTTTCCCTAATATATAAAGAATTTATTAGCGGCTCCCAAAATAAAACAAGAGACATATAGCAGTATACTTTTAATAATTCTTTAGTTTCTTTGATTATCAATCATGGCCTACTAATAAATATGATCTTTTAATAAAAACTTTTAAATATTGCAGTAAATAGTGAAAATAAATATAGTGATATATATTTTTGAGCAGCTTATGGCAAGACAGATCATATGATTTATAAATATACAGGGTGTTCCATTTAAAAAAAACATAACTTTAGTTCATGTTTTCAAAATTATTTTTTTGGTAGAAAAACAGACTACGCCACTGTATTCTACGTAAAAAGTTCTACAATAAACAGTTTTCACCTTCTCGATAGCTTTAACAATAACAGAGATACAGGAGGTGACCCAAATTGCAAAACTTTCGAAAAGACCCTGTAGCTCGGAAACGAAAAGGGCTATGAAAATTTTGTTTACGGCATCTTCCGTTTGACAAAAAAGTGAGACAGGTTTGTGCAAACCGCACCCTTCTATCTTCACTAATAACGGAGATACCGTATGATTTCAACTAAATTGGGATACCCTGTACACTTCGCACTAAAAGAGGTTCTAAAAAGAACAATGTTCGACTCCAAGGTCTGTTAGTAAACATGTTTAAGCTTAAAATATCACAACACAATCCGTTTAAACAAAAAACTCGTAATACAAAACTAAAGTGTCAAAACGAATGACAATATCAGGAAATAAATGTGGCAACTTGGCATTTTTTACAAAAAAGCTACCACCTCAGTCCCCAGCGGGTAATTTAAATTCCAGTTAATGTCAGCCCGGCGCCGAATATGTCCTTGGTGGCAACAATGAATTTAAAAATCGCGTCCTCGATTACGTAACTAAAAGTTTAATCGGTATCAAATATATTTCATCATTGTTGAAGGCTGCATTCCGATATGAAATTCGATGCATTTATCGGTATATTTTATTTCTGTGTTTTGTTCCAGGTTTAACTGAAATCAACAGCCACCAATGGAACGGTGCCGAGGATACCAGAAAAATGGAAACGGTGACTCAGAACAGTGATCCGGACAGCCCCAACCAGCATCACGTGAACCATCACAACCACCACAACTCTCGAGTGGTGATGGTTCTATGATGAATTTGGTGGTCTTCCTGTACATATCTAGGTTTTGTTCAATTTTTGGGACATGTGTCTGTATCAAACAAAGAATATACCAAAAATATAATTTAAAAATAATATAAACAAGAATGGTTTAATGTTATACAGAGATTTCAGTAATTCTTTATCAAAAAATATTGATAATTGATATTAATCTTTATCAAAAATATTGATCATTGACACGCAACTTTGCCCCAATTTCGAGAATCAAACTATTCTTCTTCTATTTTCTTATGATACAGGCACATTTCCTCTATACAGGGTGGCTTTATATTAAATAATAACTGGTAATTGTAATACACGTCTACCCTGTATAAAAAATTTAATTTATACATATTTATAAATAGATTATTTGTTATAAATATAGAGAGCGTGAGAACGTTTATGAATGGGTGAATTACATTGTTCCAATTGTAAGAAAAATACTAATTTTAATACCAAACATACAAAAATCTCGAATAGTAAGATTGCACATAAAAATATTCCATGCATAGGACATAATAATAATAATTATAAAATTGTAAACATATCTTCCTAGGTTATATATTTATTTTTCATCAGCGATAACGTGACCTATAAAAAATTTATGTCTTCGAGAAATTGTTATTGTGCAAGAACATGTGCAAGGTGATTTAAATATGATCTACGAAACGTTGTAGCTAAGCTACAGTACATCTGCTGGATCTGTGTCTATGAAAGGAATGCGGACAAAAAACATTTAAATAAACAGCAATATATTTTATACGTCGTTTTGACGAGTGCGTCACCGCAAATCGCTCCGCCCACTCATTTTATTGGCTACTTGCAAATTTGTTGAATTTTTATTGATGGGACGCGTCGTTTATTTTTTTTACGAAAAACATCGAGAGAATATCATTTCCCCTCTCACGGATACCCCGTAGCTACAGAACGGACAGACGTACTGTATATGATATTCACCATATATTTTTACATGTAAAAAATCGGGATTTCTAAGCCAACTTGACGCCGTGATTATAAAGAAAATGATTATAAGTTTTTTGTCCGGAAATTTGAATGTATCACCTTGCACAAATATTACATGTTTATTAATTATATAGATTTTTTTGGGGAATAGTCTATACCATTTGAATGAATATTATTCTTAGATGTTTAATTTTATCAATTTTATGTTTATTTGTACGTAGGGCTCAACAACAGTTTTAACTGATATAGTTTACTTTAAAGTTTTTTATTTTTATTACAAAAATATTATAAAATAGTATGTTGAACCTTACTGTACTCAAACAATGCTAGTCAATCAGTGGTTACTTGTATATTAATTTTGTATTATAGTTTAATTTATATTGTATGTAGAATTATATGTATGAAAAAAATTTATCTGTAGCTAAATTGGTAATGCTAACAAATGTTACTGTTTTCATTCTATCAATATAAAGTAATATTAAGGGTAAATTTGTTAACAAAAGGACGTTAACAATCGGAAATATAATAAAAATATGCACAAATCAATAAGGGACACTTTATTAAAGGATAATATCCCACTTCTGATATTAAAAATCCGGGAATATTTATTAATATTAATATAATTATTGCTTTCTGAAGTTATTTATGAATTGTTTTAGTGTATTATTGCTGGCTGACATTTGTTTGAAATTATCTAGCTATTATTTGATCAGATATATAATATATAATATAAAATCATTGATACTGGGATCTTCATTGTCTTCATTAAAATCTTACTTTGGAGTATAGAATTAGAATATATGAAATTTTTCAAAATACGTTACTCATATTAGTTTATATTGGCAGGATAAAACCAGACTTTTGAATACCATATACATTCCATTTTCTATAGTTAAATAAACAAATCTTTTATTTTCTATACGCTTTTTCTTGTAAAAATACCTGTATAAAATGCAAACGTTTGTCCAAACCCACGTTTTATTTATTTATTAAAAGTCTCCAAATGCAGATACAACTTAATAATGTAGGCTATATAAATTGAACGAAAAAAATAAAAATAAAGCTAATACCAATGGTGTAAGAAAATGAATTTATTGAAATAAAACTATATATTGAAATTTATCTGTGTGTTTCTATTAAGTTCTGTCCAGTCTTATTAGTTCAGTTCAGGTAAAACAGATCGTTTTTCGTCTACACACATTGTTTTACTTACGTTTTGACTAACGGGCAAAACTCACAGGTAAAACGTTATGTGTAGACGGGACTTTACCCTAAATTATTGAAGATGAGACTTATGGCAAAACAAATAATGAAACAAATACATTCTAGTAACATAATGTATTTAAACAAAACTAACTTATAAGGTTACACTTTCTAATTCAAGTTCTTCACTTTCTTCCCTTGCTTTTTCATTCATATCTTTAAGATACAACTCATGGTTGATCTTTAATTGTTCCCTTGAAGGTGGACTCCATAAATAACACCTTTAAAAGTATACACTCAATATTATCAAGATTCAAATACCAGGGTATTCCAATTACCTAGTTATAAAACTGCCTGCTCTTTTTGGTTTTTGTGTATAGACATCTTTAATTATTGAAGCAAAGTTTTCTTCTAAATGGGTTGGTTCCATATTCAGCTGTAATATGACTTTTATTTTTTAAAAAATCAGTATGTTATTAAGCATTAATATATATATGTGAAATTATATGAATCCTAGACCAATTATAAATTGTAGGGGATATGAATGTTTTACAAAAATTTTAAGTAGGATTTTTATGCGTCCGATATCCCAAGAACAATATTAATTTAATTAGTTGAATTTAAAGACTTTGATTGGTTAGAAAATTCCGTAGTTTTAAGATAGATTTTATTATTTTTGCATTCTCATGCCTCCGTTTACAGGATAATACAAATCGCGCGCTTGTGATTGGTCAAAAATATTTGACAATGACAATTCATAATACAATTCCAAATTCCAATTGTCATTTTTTGTTTTCACTTCCATAACGGTTTCCATGAGTTTTACTGATCAGAAATTATTATTTTGTTACCACTCTTTAAAATGTAGAAATATATATAATCTAGAAAAGGAATAACCTCTTCCTGATAGTGACAATTATCCCAAATTTGTCATCAAAAAATAAGGTTAGTTACTTAGTTACAAAGAGTTAAATTTATATATATTTTAGACTTGTTTAAATAAGACCATTTTTTAGGAAACTTCTGACCTAATGAATAGGACGTCACTGAATTGGTTTAAAAAATTCTGACAATATAGCTCCAATAAAACTGGTGAAAAAAGGTATATTACTCAATAATAACAATATTACTTGAATTTGTAGTGATTTTTTTAGTGATTATATTAAGCTGTACAAGATTAAAAATACATTTACCAAATAAACTAACTTGAGCATTGAACAAATGTTCACTCACCGTTCCTATGATGGCATTTATTTGACCAAAATCTTTTTCATACTCGTCTTTAATAGCCTGGTAACTGACGCCTCTTAAAAACCTATCTACTGTACTTCCCAGGTTTACGTCTAATGTTCCAGTCTTAACATTTGGAAATTTTCTTTTCATGATCCCCCTAAAAGATAAATACAAGTTAATACACTATCTAAAATAACAGAATCTTAAATTACACTGCTTACCTTAGTTGCACTAATTCAGGTAAAATATCTGGGTGAGCTATATAATGTTGAAAATCCAACAACGAAAGCTTAAAATAAAAAAAAATATATTAAATAATTCAATTATATTAAGGAATATACAAATACCTGCCCGACTTGTAGTTGTTTAATTATTTCCGCGCCCCCAACAACCTGCGCCCCTGCATCTAAAGCTTCCTTTTGACTTTCTAAGTTTTTGGCAAAAACCAATAAGTTTCTTTCTTCGCCATGATCGAATTTATGAGGTATGGGTGCGATTCTATAGAAATTATCCAGGAATCTCGTCTAAAAAAAGAATAAAAACATACTTGATTTATTTTAAATTATACAAATACTAACCTTCTTCTCCCCTTGCATGTTTAGTTCTACTGTAAGATGGAGTTCAGCGTTCGGTTTGTTATACATTTCTGGATGGTGAGTTTCTCTATGCGCATTAACAGCTTCGACAAACGGATACACGATCCACTTGTAATATTTCATAGGAAAAACGTTATCGATAGGGTCGCGCTTCCATGAATCGTCAAATTTTCGAGAAGCGCGAGCTGCAAGCATTTTTTCTTTATCCCGTAGATTGTGGGGAATGAACCCGATTTTCTTAATTTCCACCTTTACTTTTTTTTTGTTCTTTCTCTCCCGCGTTCCTTTTCGGGCGGCATATTCGCGAGCTGGAACTATATTAAGAACAGGTAATAATCTTGGAAGAAATTTTTGAGATGAAACAGTGTAAGTAATCTGCAACAATTCTGAAAAAAAAACAATGCATATATTCCAAAATAAGATTAAACTTGTAAAGCTTACTTTTACTTAAGAGTGACATTATAATAATTTACTTTTAAAGAAAAAGTTTTTAGACCATCAAAAAATCTTATTACAAAACATAACATAACCCTACCTAAATTCCACTGAAGGTAAAATCAATTTTTTGACAATCCACTGTTACTGCCAGGGATCTATATCAGATCTGTGGTTGACCATGTTTTCAGACTATAAATATTAAAAAGAAGAAGAATATTGCTTTTATTCTGAAATACGAAAAAGAAGAAGATTGCAGGTGGCGCCAGTGTTCAAAAAGTGAGAAAAATTTGAACTAATGTGTTTCCAAGGTTGCCAAGTTATTAGCGAAATACCGAAACTAGTCTAAATTAATATTTTTGGAAGTGTAAAATGAATTGAACCGTTACAAAATCATGATAAATCTTATAAACATTAAATACAAACTTTGTTTCAGTAGAATATATAATATATTTTCTTGACACAGGATTATTTATGCAGCAAAAAATGACCATTTAGTTTTACATGTGTTCAAGCTGACAACGTTGACGTGCGACATTTGTGATTTTACGTTGTCAACAGAAAGTTGTTATGCCTCTCTTAAATTTTTCCGATTTTCTGGTAGAAAAAGATATTTCTCTATACGCTATAAGAGTTTATTCTGTTCCTTAAGGCCTGTTTGATCTCCTGAAAATGTAAGTACCCAGTATTTCGCCCGTTTTCTATAGATTTTTCCACTTTCAAATATTTCAATTACATCATTAAAATTAAAAGTTAACATGTCGTTTACATATTTTTTCTAATTTTCACTATTTTCGTTTTCAGAGAGAGAGAGAGAGAGAATCGAGTATAAGAAAATATAGATAATGGATACATTTCTTGATGCCTCTATTGGACAATGAAAATATAGTTACTTAGAATATTACTTCATATTTGGATACTTTTTGGTAGAATTTAAAGATGTTTTTTATTCCTAAGGATTTCCTTTAAAATTATCTTTAGGTGTTTGTTCATACAGGCAATCAAATATTTTCTACATCTTTTAGAATAGGTCAGTGTTAGTATATCTATAAAGGGACCCCACATTCTCAAGAATTACATAGTATACTTCCAGATAAAAAAATAGTTTTCATGACATTTTGATATTATACGCCTTTGTCATATTTTCGTTAACAAAAATTTGTATTGTTTTATATATACATAATGCTTTAAGTTTTAATTTTCTTTTTTAGGAGTGTTATTAATAATACAGATCCAGCACCTAAAGAACACTTAAAAGAATAGACTTGGATCACCCCTTATATAATTCTGATGTTTGGCCATTGGATTGGTTTTCTATTATCCGATTTAAAGTAAGTTTATTTTATTATTGAAAAACAATTTTAGTAAATTTATTAAATGTTTATTAACAGACTAATCATATTTTTTAAGATATATTCAGAGATATGGATATATTTAATCTTAAACACAATTACTAAGCATAATTAATGAAATGTAATATTATATTTATTTCTCCAAAAATATCCTATATATAGGTATTTCGCCACTGCAAGAAAATCTACAAAATCAAATAGTTATTTTATGTAAACACTTCTGCGTTAATCCAACGGAGACTAATTGTCAGCAGTGGGCAGTGGCTTAAATAAAAATAGAAAATACCATGTCAAAGCGATAAATTTTATATTGGTGAAACATCTAGACCCTTAAATGTTCGAATTAAAGTACATAAAGATTATTTAAGAAAGGATGACTTCCAGAAATCTAAGATTAGTCATCATTAATGGGACACAAGGCACAGAATATATTTTAACAACGCCAAAATCATAATGAAAGAAGCGATAGCCTTTAAAAGAAAAATAAAAGAGGCTTTTATAATACAATCTAATAAAAATAAATGTATTGCTCATGCATCTGTAGATATTAGTAATGTATGTAGTAATGTATGGCAATCGCTTCTTTGATTTTAAAGGACATAACAAATAAACATAACATACGTAAAAAATGAAAAAAAAATCATACACAAAGTTTGAAGTTTTTTGGTTTTATCTTATTAAGTAATTATTGTTATCAGGTTTTAATTATTGTTAATTTTGAAGTTTAACTTGATATAAAGTCACTTTAACAGCACATCAACGGTTTTTGTAGACATATACCGTATGATCGAATAAAAACGTCGTCAGCGATGGCTATGAAATGAAGATCGCTGTCATTTTATATGTAAAATTATATGGGAAATGTCATCGATGTTCATTTCCAAGCCAACTGGACGCCGTTTTCTTTCGATCATACGTTATCTGTTTAAAAAAAACTAAAGTGTTGTCGAATAGTTGCATTTATATATTTTAAATAGTTTTTTTCTTTGTATTTTTTTGCTTCCGACGAGGGAAAGAAATAAACTTTCCGAATCGTTAAGCATTTTTAGCATCCGTAAGGTAAATTTGTTCATTTGTAAGCCACTGCTGACAATTAGTCTCCGTTAGATTAACGCAGAAGTGTTTACAAAAAATAACTATTTTATTTTGTAGATTTTCTTGCAGTGGCGAAATAACCATATAGGATTTTAGATGAATATCCGCCACATAAGCATATAGACATTTTTTATTATTTATTTCTTTTTTTACAGATTTTCTACAACAAATCAATGGATGTATAGAGTTCCAGGGCAGTACATTATTTGTCCTTTTCATGAATATTACCAACAATGCATCCAAAATATATTTCTTTTGGGTGAATATATTTTTACTGGATTTTAATATTCTTGGAACTTTACTTCATGTTGTTTTTGGTCTATTTTTATTTCTCTATAATAGCTTGATTCTCATATTTTCTTGAGTGTGGGATTATCATCATTTATAAATTCTATAAAATATTCCCATGACTGTATTTCTAAATATCTTACTTGCTGGGGGCAAAATTAATAATTTTTTATTGTTCATCTTTTTACTTGTGGAACTTACTTACTCAACATTAATTTGTTATCTTAAATTTATTATTTAAGTGTTTTGTGTACTTATGTATATTTTTTAACATTTTTGTGTTTCAGTGTTATTATATATCCTGCATAACAGAATTATTGATAATACAGTATATTTTGGTTTCACTCATTTGAACACTGAGAGCTGCTGGAAAAGAATATTTTGCTTGTTTTTTGAGCATTAATAGTTTTTGAATTACTGTTATTTATTTTCTTTTAGCAAGAATGCAATCTATAGTTAACTGTAAGAAGTTTATATTTCAATTTACATAGTCACAGTTTAAGAAATAAAATGATATAATTTATTATAACGTATTATAATAATATATTTAAGTTTTGAGTTTTATTTTACTTATACTGATGTATTTATTCTTTAGGCATGACTTACTAACGTGATTTATCTACAACAAGAAGTGTTCAACAATTTCTACGATAGGTAAGTTTGATATTTCATGCTATTATGCATGTATACAGTGAAGAGATAAGAAAATCTTAACATTTACATCTGAAAAAACGTCCGATATTTTGAAATTTTTCCTTTGGCGCGCTTTGTTGATTACAGCGCCACATTTATTTAGTGAGGGTTCTTGGAACTATTTTCGGAGCGATTATGACGCCACCTTATAGGAAATTATAAAACTAAGTAGATACAGGTTTCTGATTTTAGTATATGTGTGTGGCGCCATCATGAATTTAGTGTGTGAACTAGTTATTTATAGGTTTCTATAATGAAAAAAAGTAACTGGTGATATCTATGATTGAATAGCTAAACTTTACTAATAATTTTCTTAGAAATTTAAAGAAATCTGCAATTTTTAGTTCCCAAAAATATATTGAATGAGAGACATCTATGAATTAAATTTTTTACTAATTGTGATTCTAACCATAGAAAATTTTTTTTTTATTATAATTTTCCTGATTTTTCGAAAATAACCGGATTTAAAGCAGTTTATTTTCACTAATTTTCAGTTTGATGATAAATCTAACGGTTAAATTAAAATGTATGATCTATATAATATTCTTTATAACTAATTTTTAATATTGTTTATCTACAATTTGTATTTTAAAGTGTAATCTGTGAAGAGAGTATAATATAGACGTAACTTTTTTTACAGATATGCAATAATACAGTGAAGAGAGCTTGCTATGAAGAACAAATTAGAATACATCAAGTAAAATGGAAAGAAATAAGGATAGTTATCTTTTGGGAACATGTATTTGGGTCATAGATATAATTTCGTAAGAAAACCTCATCGATTGTTCCCTGCTTTTCAATGAAACTGTGTGCCTAAAAGGAGTAAACCTGGAGCAACAATATTGGAATCAACAAAACCAATGTGAGATGGTTTCTGCTTTCAAATAGTTCCTGCAAATACCTCTTCCAAAAATTATGCTCTCGAACATTCAAATCCTTGGACTCTGTGCTGTACCTCCCAAACCTGCTTTTTCTTTGATATAAAGATAATTTGAAAATACTCTTTTTGAGTATTATTGTTATGAAGATATGATTGCAGTGGATAAGGTAAACCAATTTTTTTTATTGTTTCAGTGTGTTTTTTTATTTGTTCAATTTTTCTTTAAAGTGAATAGGGAGAAAACGTGAATGAAATGAATAAGTAAGTGTAAGAAAACACAGATTACAGTTGAGTATTGGAACCTTTGGTGTTACAACAGCAAAATAAAACACTAATTCACCACAATACACCAAAACATTTTACTTTTGCAATAGATGCGCGTTTTGCTAACCATGTTAGCATCATCAGCAGATGATTAAAACTGTTTTTAATGTGCAGAAGTAAAGTGTTTTGGTGTATTGTGGTGAGTTAGGTTTTATTTTGCTAAGAAAACACAAATCAATATGACCATTTTGCTACTAAATTTTCTGTTCATCTAAAATTCTATCAAGAAGGCATAATGTGTAAAAAAATCACTCTAAGAATGGTGATACCATGCTTCAAAAAACACTCAGTATAGTTGGAATAGTAGTATAGTTATGGGAATAAGAAATTCATGGCAAATTCACTTGGTGAAAAATGCAGCATTTTATTTAAAAACTATGATTTTAGCTTAAAAATATCTTTGAATCACTCCGTATATCTATAAAAATTATATATTAATAGATATATTGTAAAAAATATTTGAGTGAAAATTTCAAACATCCCCTGTATAAGTATTTTTTATTTTTTCAGAAATATATGCGAGCTACTGGAAACATGAACAACCAGTATTCATCAGAAAGAAAATTGGTGAAAATTTAATAGAAGAGTCAAGAATCCATCCAAGGAGTTATTTTATTTCTGTAATTAATTCTAACCTCTAGCATTCTCTAATAAATCTTAATAAAATTGTAATGTACATAGTTTCATTTGAATCCCTTGAATAGTCTTTAAATTTAAGTATCTAACATAAATGTTGTATTACTATATGGTGGTTAAAACAAACAAAAATCGAAATATTTCAAAATAAATACAATAAATATTAGTAATCATTGTCTTTAATATTAATATTAATACATTATTTAATAACATATAAACCCTTTTATAGTCTAGACCCATGCGTTATTCTATAAAGATTTGATTTGTTTTGTCTCAAAACAGCCACATCTAGGTCCAAAAATATGACAAAAATGACCGATTTTAAAAATATTTTCCTCTTAATAATTAAATGGAAAATCGTTGGCCAACGAGCTCGAACAGTTAGAATCATTTACAAAAACGTTAATTACTCAAAAACTAATTGAGATATCGAAGTGCGCTTGGCGCCATTCGATAGGGAATTCAACCCTCTATCTGTACACAAAATTACAACTCCCTACGACAAACTTTATTTTTTGGAGCAAAAATGAGCAAAGGGGTTAACCTTAGAAAATTTTTGGCCTAAAAATTAAAGGGTGTCCTAGGGGGTTGTAATTTTCTGTACAGATAGAGGGTTGAATTCCCTATCGATTGGCACCAAGCGTGCCCCGATATCTCTTTTAATTACGGAGTAATTAGCGTTTTAATTTCGAAAACGAGGTCAAAGTCTTAGAGTCAACAAAATTCATCATTTCTCGCTAGTGTTAAAAATTTGTTCGAGGTGTTCATAAATTTCGCACGGGGCAACCAAATCTTGTGCATTTTTGTCATCCAAAATTTCATTTTGAACAGAAATGAGATACATTTTTCAGAATCATTCTTAACCGTATAGGTATTTTATACTGGGATTATATTTTTGGTTAGCCATTATATTAAAAATTTTGGGATGCAATTTTATTTTTTCTTTTTATATTTAATAAGAGCTCTAAGAGTTTCTACCTTTCTTTTAATTGTTATAGTAATGGAATTTTGCTGTAAATAAAACACATGTACGTTTAATTTAATAAAATATTTATTATTATATATTAACATTTTCAAATAGGACATTCATTTTGAATGTTTATACATCTATTAAAAATGTTACCATTAAGTGACAGGGTAAATAAATGCTATGTATTGGGTCTAATATAATAATAGCTAATGCTTTTATTTATATTCTATTAAAATTATACACAATAAAGAATGGTATTGACATTCACTAATTAAATATAACTTATTAACTAAAAAAATATTTACAGGTAAAATACATTTTTGTTATCATTGATTACAGTTTTATTTAATAACATATATTACTTATTTTTATTGACAATGTTAATATAGACCGTATATTAAAATCCAATGAGTTGATGGACATGCTAATATCTAGATATAAGCCTTGTAGAAGTAATTATTAAATCTAGTTACCCTTCTGAAAAGTCCTCATTCTGTAATGAAAGTATAAAGAAACTATTAATTATAATCAAGGGTAAAACATAAAGAATGATTTTAATAGTAATACAAGAAAAAAAGACGGTTAAGTTAATAGAATTTGCAATTAAGAAATATTCTAATTATTATAACAATTAAAAAGTGTTAAAACTTAAAATATTTACACCTTTTATATAGGCAACTCTATATACATGTCAAGTGTATTTATAGTTGCCTATATATATGTAAATTGTAGCGCTACAATATTTTATTTAAAATTAATCCTCTTTATATCTACGTATTTTACAAAACACAATAACAATGGGTATTTATTAAACATATATGATTTAAAAAAACACTTTTTAGTATTTAGCTTCCTCTTCAATAATGAATTTAATTCTAAATCCACTGTAGAATGTTCAATTTAACCATCTAATGGCATCTTGAAGGGGGTGGTTAAATTGAAGTGAAGCTCTACTTGTCCAAAGATCCTTGTTCCAAAGCAGTACAATATCGCAATCAAAAATTCAAGTTTTAAAAGGAATTAGAAAGGGAATGAGAAGAAAATCAATTAGAAAATGAATCCAAAACTATACAATTCTACGAGGCATCAATAGAAATGAGATTAAGCAGTAAAATAAACAATAACATAATAACAGAGAAGATTTAGAAATACAATCGATATAGCAGAGATATAATAAATTACATTTAAGAAAAATTAAATTAAGTATCCTCTGTATGGGGTATGATGAAAAAATAATTAAAATTATTCCAAAATTACAACTCTATAGAAGACAAGAGAAACAAAATGCCTTAAAGAAGTCTCGACATAGAATGACACAATACAAAAAAAATTGATATAAGTAAATGATGACTGATATCTCAGAAATACTTAAATTAATAGAAGATTTCAAAGAACGAAAAAAATATGAGAGATAAAGAAACAGAGGTACGTAGAATTGAAAAAAAAAATGCATGAAAATTTGTGCTGACCTTATAAAAGTCTCAGAAGAATGATACAAGAATTTAAATAATTATATACAAATATAATGATGTAGAAATACAACCAATGGAAAAGTTTATAGAATTGATGAACAATAACATTCCCATAAGCAAGAAAATATGGGAGACAAATGGTGAAATATAAATATTATGAATTGAAAAAAATGGCATAAAAAATAGCACCAAAATAGTGAAATAGAGGTAGGCCAAAAGCAAGAGAAAAAAGTAAAGAAGTATGTGGTCACTTATAAATGGAAAATTGACCGAAATTGAAGATTATGCTTAGCCTCCTCTAACGAATATCTAGTCAAAGTCTGACACCAAACACATATGACAATATGACTCAAGCACCTAAAGAAAATTCCTCCAGAGCATCTAAGTTCGCCTCCCTTCATCAGATTTAACCCTTGTCCGACGATTAAGCCTCGCCAGTCAGTTCCCATCCCAGCTAAGCAGCCTCGTCTCGGGTCACCCTCGTCACCCATCGAGCGGACATCCACCGGGACCCCCTACAGGCGGACCCCCCTCATCATCTTCAATGTGTCCGATATCCCGCCCCCTGCCTCTTCGAGGGTCACGAAATACGTGCACGAAGAAGTCTCGTAGCTTGGGTGCCAGGTCGTATCCGGCCGAAGCCTCTAGCGTTAGAACACCTAGCTCGTAAACCAGAGGGTGGTGACTCCCTTGGGTACCTATGCATGCTACATAGGTCATCGATGGCCGAACATCAGGGTTAGGGGGTGACCCGGGTCTCCTCCTCTTAGGGGAGGCTAGTTATAATGCTCTGGAGTCGATCTCACTCAGGAAAATTCATTGGAAAAATGATAGAAAAATAGAAATAACTTATCACAGATAACACATAATCCAGATGGCCATTGCTTACGGAACAGCATGTTTTCGATGAGACAGTTCCCTATTAATGACACAGAGGGCGCCTATAGCCAAATCTAATAATATTTTTAAAACGAACGAATTTCGAGCCACACCACGGCCACGCGATGTGAAGCGACGTAGCCGGTTGTTCATATTTATAAGCAAATTCCCGGTCAAACCCAGGGAAAATGTATATTCGGACTTTAATACTATACAATTGGATATGAAAATACTAGTCGCAGTGGATGTTTGAAAGTCAGAATTTCTAGATGAATATATATGCTATTTATAGCCATGAAATTTATAATTTAGATTTTATTTTATTATTTGTCTCATAATATTCATTAGCTGAAAATAAGGGTAAAGGTTATCTATATAGTAATAAATAAAATTTGGCACATAGGTTCCTTAAGTGATGTAAATGAGCACTAAGAAGGATTTTTTGAAAATTCGACCACTAAGGGGTGAAATTAGGGATGAAAAGCTGCATAAAAATTTGTTAAAATCTGGTTTAAGAGTATGAAATTTTTCACGAGTGCTCCTTGACTGACGTAATTGAACACTAAGGGGCAATTTTGGAAATTCGCTCGTAAGGGGGTGATATGGGGGGTACTTTTGTATACAAAAAAAGCATGTCCTAGGACTACGAAATTTTGCACAGAGGTGCCTTAAGTAGCGTAACTTAACAGTTCGATTATACAAAGCGATTTTAGGAAATTCTTCTACTAAGGGGTGAAACTGGGGGTGAAATTTTGCATATTTTTTTAAAATTAGTCCGAGGAGTTTGAAATTTGGAAATTGTTAATTAAGCGACGAAAGTGAGTACTCAGAAACGAATTTTGGACATTCATCCCCTAAGAAATAAGGGATGAAAATTGGTATAAAAATTTGTCAAAATCGGTTTTAGAAGTATGAAATTCTGCGTAGACGTTCCTTATGTAACTTAATTTAGCACTAAGAGGCAATTTTAGGAAATTTTCCCTCTAAGGGGGTGAAATGAAGGGTGAACGTTCTGAAAAAAAATCTGTCCTAGAAGTATGAAAATTTGCACAGAGGTTCATCAAGTGATGAAAGTTATACTCAGAAGCGAATTTTGGGCATTCATCCCTTAAGAAATAAGGGATGAAAATATGTACAAAAATTTGTTAAAATCGGTTTTAGAAGTATAAAATTGTTCGCAGACGTTCCTTATATAAGGTAATTTAGCACTAAGAAGCAATTTTTCGAAATTTTCCCTCTAAGGGGGTGAAATGAGGGGTGAACTTTCTGAAAAAAATCTGTCCTAGAAGTATGAAAATTTGCACAGAGGTTCCTCAAGTGATGATAGTGAGTACTCAGAAGCGAATTTTAGGCATTCGCCCCATAAGAATTAAGGGATGAAAATTTGTACAAAAATTCATTAAAATCGGTTTTGGAAGTATGAAATTTTGCGCAGACGTTCCTTATGTAACTTAATTTAGCACTAAGAGGCAATTTTAGGAAATTTTCCCTCTAAGGGGGTGAAATGAAGGGTGAACGTTCTGAAAAAAAATCTGTCCTAGAAGTATGAAAATTTGCACAGAGGTTCCTCAAGTGATGAAAGTGAGTACTCAGAAGCGAATTTTAGGCATTCGCCCCATAAGAATTAAGGGATGAAAATTTGTACAAAATTCATTAAAATCGGTTTTGGAAGTATGAAATTTTGCGCAGACGTTCCTTATGTAACGTAATTTAGCACTCAGGAACAATTTTGGAAATTCGCCCTCTAACGGGGTGAAATGAGGTGTGGACGAAAAAAAAATTGCTTGTTATTGCTAAATTACGTTACATAAGGAACAAACAGAATTTCATACTTCTAAACCCGATTTTAACAAATGTTTGTACGAATTTTCATCCCTTATTTCACTCTCTTAGGAGATGAATGTCCAAAATCCACCTGTACAAAATTCCACACTCGTAGGACTGTTAGTTTTAACTAACAATTTATTAAAGTGCAACTATATAAAAATTATACAGGGTGGCGCCTCTCATACGACTCGGAGGCTCCAAGGAGAACGACCAGTTCGTATTAAAATGAAATTTTGTGAGCATATGTAAGTTAATTCTGCGCACGTTTTAAAAATATAGAGCGTTCTACAGGGTGTCCCCAAAAAAAGTTACACATCAAATTTGTGTTTTTTTGTAACGGAATACCCCCTTTATTAATTAATTTTTAGATTCTAAGAGAAAAATAAAGGTGTATTTTATTAGGGAAGTATATGACTGAAATGTAAGGTTTTAGACTTACTTAAGATTTTGAAGAACAATTTTTAAATTTCAAGAAAAACTACCTAAATTGGAATTTACTCTATTGCACTTTAAATCAAATTAAACCCTGACCCATAAAGTTATACAGGGTGGGGCAAAATTAATGCTGAACATTGGTATAACCTGTATAACTCCTTTATTACCCACCCTGTATAACTCCTTTAGTTTAATTGAATCACCCAGAATATTATTCCGATATTCAATGGGAAATTCATGTCACTTCCAAATACTATTAAAGTTGCCGGCCTACCCCTCAAACAAAGATTTTCCTAGATATTTTCATTTCTATGATTTAGTGTGAATAGATCTTTATTATTTGATAAAATCTAGGGTGGCTGTGATATGTCTGACGTTACTTCAACATAGCTGTCAAATTAGTTCAACTTTAGCAACTAGTTATCATTTTGTGTCAGTTCGTCAGTTGAAACCAAAGAGGTTGTTGAAACAAAAAAAAATCTAAGAAATTTTCCGAAAATAGAAACTTATCCTACATCAGAAAGAATTGATATGATTCTACTTTTAGATTCAAATTTTTGTTATATAATTATACATTTATATCTAATTTTAATTCTGTGATAATTAATATATGTTTTAAACGTATGTTTTTATTACAGTATTTTATACTACATCCTTTAATTTTTGATAAATTAACACAGCCACCTAGATTTTTTTCAAATAATAAAGATCTACTGATGCAAAATCATAAAAATGAAAGTATCTAGGAAAATCTTTGTTAGAGGGGTAGGCAACCTTAATAATATTTTGAAGATATATGAATTCCCCATTGAACACGGAAATAATATACTGGGTGTTCCATTTAAAATAAAGGAGTAACTTGCTTTTCAAAGTGATAAATGTTCAATATAAGTTTTGTCCCACCCTGTATAACTTTTCCTGTCACATTTTAATTTGGTTTAACATATTATGGTTATTGTAACTAAATATCAGGCTATACAGGATAAATTACAATATAGATAGCTGTTATTGAAATTTAAATTTTATTCTTCATTTTCACAAAATGTGAAATATGTCAAAATCCTTACATTCTAGGCACATGCTTCTTTAATAAAACACACCTTTATTTTTTCCTGGAATCCAAAAAATCAATTAATATATAAGGTATTCCATTACAAAAAACAACTTTAATGTATAACTTTTTGGGGGACACCCTGTATAACTATATATTTTTATAAAATGCTTTCAATTAATCTATATATGCTTCATTTCCAAGCCCACTCCCACGCCGTTTTTTTCGATCGTATGGTATATTCAATAATTGCATTACTTATAATTTATAACAGTTTATGTTCACTGATTCATTTATAATTTATATCCACTTAATTACTTGATTTATCCATCATAAACTTTGCATAGATAAAGAAATAACGATGGACAATTCTTAATGTGTTAAATTATACCGTATGATCCAAAAAAAAAAGGCGTCCGATTGGCTTGGAAATGATGGTCGATGACATTCCCCATATAATTTTACATATCAAATGACAGCGATCTTCATTTCATAGCCATCACTGACGCCGTTTTTTCGATCATACGGTATATGGTAAAAGCCATCGATCACCATTTCTAAGGTAACTTAACGCCGTATTTTTACATACAAAATGTGCAAAAAATTCTATATGAATGAACTCACCACAATTTTCTATCCACTTTGTACATAAATTAGGATCTCTTGACGCAGGAAACTTAAACATATGTACACCTGATTTCCGAGAAATCCCACAATTATAAAATTGGCACTTATTACCAGACATTTTAATAATAATTTTATTATCACTAATCACACACAGTTATAATCAAAGACAGTCAAAGGTAAATTACCCGCCTTTTAAAATATCCGTTAAAAACAAAAGACAGTAACGACATATCTAAATCTTCTATCTTTGTCGCATATGGTTCGTTCCTTTATTATTCCGTGATAAGGGAAGGAATAGAGATTTTCTATGATAAGTGGTAAAGCTAGGTTTTCATATGTACAAATTTGAAAAACTTTCCAGGAAATTCGGTCATATTATTTTCATTAATAAATTGTTTATCATAAATAAATTTATTAAAAAAAAAATTTTTGAACGAATAGGTATTCAAATTCTAAACGTTTCAATTAAAAAAAAAAAATTGGCCAAGTGCGAGTCGGACTCGCGCACGAAGGGTTCATTATCATTGAATGTACCATTCACACGTTATCTATACAACATCAGACATTATATTATTGTAAACTTTTTTCCGATTTAGCTGAAATTTTGAATGCGCTTGTAAGTAATTTAAAAAAAATGAAGAAATACATTGCTAAAAATTGTATTAATCAATAATAAATAAGTAAAAATAAATATGTAAAAATAAAAAAAAAGATTAAGAAACAGTCACCTTGCCTACGATTCGAACCTGCCTCACTACGTCTCACCGCCTTCAAATCCTAACGCCTTTAACCACACGGCCACTCGAGGACTTGAATATTCTTTGTAAAATTCTTACTTAAACGATAATGTTTAGTGAAAGTACTTTTTTATTTATAAACATTTATTTAATTCTGTTTTTAGTATTTGTTCTTATAGCGGCAACATAGATACATTAATTATCTGTAAAATTTTCAACTGTCTAGCTATAAAGTTAGTTAATAAGAATTAATAGGTGTAGCATATTTCAACATCATTCACTGGTTTTAAAAAGATCAAAAAAATATGCATGTGTGTTTATAGTATAAATGGATTGCTCCTTACGTTAGTTCTTATTGATATAATAGCAAAAAAAGTATAAAGTATAAGCGCAATTTTATTAAAAATATGTTATTCTAAGTTAGAATAATATAGAGTTAAAAAATATGTGTTACAATTTCTAACACATATATTTTTTTTAACTCTAATGTTCTAAATTAATTGTTCAAAATATAATTGTTATTTTTTTTCTAGGAAAGATAAAACTTCATTAATTTTCATAAATAAATTTATTTCTATTAAATTTTATAGAGCAATATGTACTACAGTTTTATTTCACATTTTGTAATACTGCTTGCTCGTGCGGTGCCCCATTGCTATCTGTGAGTTCATTCAAATTATGAAAAATCACTACTGATCTAGAAGATAAAATGTACCTAAGTACCATAATATTATAATCAAAAATGACTAATTTTGTAAATTATTACCTATAATGGTTAGATGAGATGCATGTAAACTTCTTTAGGCTGGTTTCTTAAAGTTAGGTGATTAATTATCTTCGCATCGTCATAGGCTCTAATCAATTGTAGATTATTCTTCAATCAACCTGAAATATGTAATATTATTTACTTTATATCTATGAAAATTATCATTTTCTTTATGAAAATTTTGAGTTTAAATTTAAATGTGATTAGAATAAATATACGTCACTAATTAACATTTTATCACAGGTAATATTCTATATTACTTTATGTTTACTTTTGTGAAAATATTACTTACCTATAATATTTAAACGAGTTCCTGAATGTACAATTTTACTTGTTTATCACGATGCCGAGTTCTGAATCTTGTATTGGTTGTCTAAAACTGATTTTGCTTAGTTATATTGTATCCTATATTTTATTAAACAAACTCAAAATAATGTTTATAATTACCTTCATCAGCCTTTATACCATTAAAAGTCATTATTATCAGTTATTATTATGTAGTATGTAGTTATTTCTTTGAGTTATTTGTTGTTGTTTGTTTTCAAAAATCATTTTTGAGGTTAATATCATATGAAACTTTTCGTAATTAGGCAACTGGTAAATGACGTGTGACGATAAATTAATAAAATAATAATGTACGTATTAAGTTAAATATTTATATATTAATTTAACATCCGGTATTACCTAACATCCATATCTATTTCATGTTTATAAATTACATAATTTTTAATTTTATATATTCATAATGAAATGAAATATATTTCGATATAACGTTTGGCAACCACGCAACTGAAGTGCAAGCGACATCTGTGCAAGAGAAGCAAAACCTCCCAAAAAAGTTAGAAAAGGAATCTAAAAATTTCAGATTATTCAAACGTCACTCCAATATTTTTCCAAATTGGAGTGAAATTGGGGTGACAATTTTTAACACGTAAGGAGCCATCTGGATTATGTGTTATCTGTGAACTTATGTGGACGAGTCAAGCTTTTTGAATAATTGGCGAATGCGCCAGGAATTGGTCCTTGTTTTGAGATTTTTGTTCAAGTGTGTTATTGTGTGTTTAAATTATTTTTAGACACAAACAAAACTGTATAATTATAGAAATTTGTGGCATTTGATCTGAGAAAAATAACATGAAAAAGAATCCATCAAAACTAAAATTCTGTGCAAGAAATTGCGCAAGCAAAGAGTAATATAGAAGAACGATACCATAATAAAATATACATAAAGGAAGACATACAAATACAGTGGAATATTTTATAGAATCGATAAATGATGTTATTATTCTCCCACAAGGGACAAAATATGGGAATCAAGCTATTGTAGAGAAATGAAAGTTAACCATAAACAACATGAAGCAAAATTCTAAGTAGATGGTATGGAAATCCTATAGAAATATAGTCAATTGAATGTTTTATAGAACTGATGCATGGGGATATTATGATTTCAAGCAAATATGGGAGTAAAGTTATTATAGCGAAATGAAAGTAATCCAAAAAAAACTTGGACTAAAGTTTCCTAAGTAGATAGTATTCTACCAAAAATGTCAAAAATCGAGAACGTGTCTACGATAATAAGGAACCATAAAAAATAAAAATGTACTCAGAGACTCATTGCAATTTTTTTCTTACTTAATTAAATTTAGAAATCATGAAATCCATTGATGAACATTAAAAACCAGTGAAAATACATTTACCTAAGAGAAACGAAATTTTAAATATACTTGTAAGTCCTGATGCATTGTTGGTAATGTTCGTGAGAAGGATAAATGTACTGCCCTGGAACTCTAATGTATATGTAATGTACATCCATTGATTTGTTTCAGAAAATCTATAAAAAAGAAATAAATAATATTAGATTTCATTAATTATGCTTAATAATTGTGTTTATTTTTCTGTTCATATTAAAAGTAAATATATCGTAAAAAATATAGTCTGTTAATAAACATTTAATAAATTTATTTTTTCAATAATTAAATAAACTTACTTTTAATCGGATAACAGAAAACCAATCTCATAAACCAGAATAATTGCCAAACATCAGAGTTATATAAAGGGTGCTCAAAGTCTTTTCTTTAAGTGTTCTTTAGGTGCTGGGTCTGTATTATAACACTTCTAAAAAAGAAAATTCAAAATTAAAGCATTATATTAAAACAATGCAGATTTGTTGAATATGACGACGTTAAAAATGTGAAAACAATTTTTTTATCTGAAAGTATTATGTAATTATTGATATATGTATATATTATATACTTTAGGTACACTATCCCTTCTATATCTCTGAAGTACACTAACACTGACCTATTCAGACGTAGAAAATACTTGATTGCCTCAAATGCCTGAACGAACAAACATATAAAAAATTTTACCTATAGAAATATAAAACATCTCTACCTAAATATTTCTAAATAGGAAGCAATATTCTAAATAACTTTATTTTTATTGTACAATAGAGACATGAAGGAATGTATCTATATTTCCATATACTCGATTTTGAAAAAGAAAACTTGAAAATTGGAAAAATATATGCCTTTAATGATGATGTAATTGGCAAAATAATGAGTACTTACATTTTCAGGAGATTAAACAGGCCCTAAGGAACAGAATAAACTCAAATAGTGCACAGAAAAATCACTTTTTCTATTAAAAAAATTGAAAGAGCCACATAACAACTTGCTGTTAACAAATGAAAATGTTGCTCTGCCAACGTTGTCAGATTGAACACATGTAAAACAGAATGGTAATTTTTTGCTCCATAAATAATGTTGGTGCCGAAAAGCAAATATACCATTTATTTTACTAAAACAAAGTTTGTATTATATGTTTATTAGATTTATCACGACTTTGTAACGGCTCAATGCATTTTAAACTTACAAAAATATTGACTTATATTAGTTCCAGAAATTCGCTGATATCCTGGCAACCCTGGAAACACTTTAGTTCAAAATTTTCTCACTTTTTCCATGATGGCGCCACCGGCACTCTTCTTCTTTTTTGTATTTCAGGTTTTAAAAGAACAGCTAGCACAGATTAAAAGTAATGTTCTTCTTCTTTTTTATATTTATGGTTTGAAACATGGTCAACTACAGATCTGATATAGATTTTCTCTTCTTTTCTGTTAAATGGCTTTAACTCAAGTGGTCATTCGGCCAGAGTCCAGAAAAAAATTACCAAAAAGAGAAATCTATGGTAAATTATTAGAGAAAACAAGTAAAACACAAGAGAGACAACTTTGAGAGACAACAACAAAAATAAACAAGTACAGCGGTGGTAAAGAACTTCCTTTATAAAATAATCAAATTAAATTATTCTTATAATATTGTTTTTGTTATACGCTGTGGCTGTGATAATACCCACTAGAGTATTATTTATTAGTGTGCATGTACCTTTGTTTTGCCATAAACGAATTAAAATTATTAAGTAATTGGTATTTTTTTCTTAAAGTCTTTGCTTAAAGTTAGTTAACTCAAGGCAAGTATCACTTGCTGTATAATTTAACCTAGATTATATTGTGAATTAAAGTTATAGATACCGAATGAAATTAAGAAAATTATTCTAAAATATTGTTGAATGTTTAGGTACTATATACATACCTATTTTTATTTATAGATCATGGTTACTTGTTTTGCCCCAACATGTAAACATTACAGTGACAAATATACGTGCAAGTTTTTCTATTTTCCCAAGAATCCTGAATTATTAAGAAAATGGATTCAGATGGTGAGGTAATATCATTATTTGAATACTTACTTTAATATATCAGTGAAGGGCCCCTACTGTGTCTACTCGAGCATAATAGTTTCCCTACATTAAGTGAAACTCATTTTTAGACGTCAAGACAGGGAGCCCAACAAAAACTCCCGCATATGCAGCTGTCATTTTGTGAATGGGGATAGAACAACTATTCCAACATTATTCAATTATAACTTGGAAAATTCTTCTGGCTTTTCAAAAGGTGGACATAAAAGGTTCGTATTTATATAATCTGCAGTATTTATTTTCTAATCATTCAAAAAAAAACCCTGTACAACACACGGAAATGGGACACCCCGTACATTAGGTAACATTGATCGAATTTCAGATTGAAAGAAGAAATGCCTCAAGCAGAAGATCCACTTGGATCATCTACAACAATTTGTGAAGAGGATTCAACTGATGGTAGTGCTGACATGGCTAGGCCAAGCGAAGAAATTGATGAAGTGTCTCCTTCCGTACCTATGACTAAAAAGGTGAGTTTATATAATATGCATTTGTCATAAAGAGGGTGTTTCTTAAGCAGTCTAAAAAATATATGGTGCATTTCTTCATATGTTTTTAAGACAAAAATTTTGTAGGAACATGGGGTCTTTTTTTTTCCATAACAAGGGGCCGTCCTCTGCTGGAAACACTGCGACCTGTGAGGCCTATTGTGTTTGTCACCCTTCTATATCTGCACCCATTCTCCTATCCCTGTGCTCTGCACTAGCTTATGCAGGTCCTTGATAGGATGGGAGCATAGTTCCTCCGGTTCTAGCCTAGCTTTCCCAAATAAAGAGTGTCGCTTGCGATCCAGAGCCTCGCAGGCCATATTATGTGCTCCGCTGTTTCAGGATCTTTATCGCAGAGTCTGCAGCAAAGTCTTCCTTGATACAGGTTGAGTTTGTTCAGATAACACTTGACAGCCATGTGTCCTGTCAAGAGGCCTGTTGTAATCCGCACTTTATTCCTGCTAAGCATTAGCAGTTCTTTTGCGGTTTTAGAGCTAGGTCCTTGGATAAAAGCCTTGCTGTGCCTGTGCCCCTGTCTGTTTCTCCAGTGGACATTGTGCTTTTCCTTGATCCAGAGTTTTAGTGCACTACGGGCCATACATTTGGGTATTCCCAGTACTGGCTCTGGACCAAGATAGGATGCCGATGATCCCTGCCTAGCTAGCTCAGTCTTGACGATACTTTTGGGTTCATAAGCGCCCCAAGTGCCGCCTGACTGTCTGAGCATATATTGATGAGCTTACCTGAATAAGCTCTTCTATTGTTTTCTCTTGCACTTTGTAGAATGGCGAAGATTTCTGTCTGGAATACGGTTGAGTGTTTACTCAAGGAAAAGGATAAGCTTGCCCTTGGTCTTTCCCCAAATACTCCAGTTCTTGTTCCTTCAGCGGTCTTTGACCCGTCTGTATACCAGGTTAGTCCATCCTGAAGGAATGTTATATCTGTCCACATTCCTCGATCCATTTTGTTCACCTCGAATGGTGTGTGGTAGTGATAAAGAGGGGTCATTTGGTCCGATCTCATTTGGAGTAGAGATCCTCCGATAGAATCTCCCATCTTTAAGTGTCCTGTTTCTGTCCTATTTCCCAGAGACAAGACACTTTGTTGTCGATAGAGTCCCATTCTTGCCTCCGCCTGGATCACTATGCGAAGAGGCGGAAGGTCCAGAAGCGCCTCCATTGATGCAGTGGGCGTTGATTTCATTGCCCCTGTTATGCTCAGACAAGCAAGTGTTTGCACCTTACTAAGGCTGAGCATTGTTGTTTGTTGCATTACCTTAGGCCACCATACCAAGGATGCATATGTTGCTGAAGGCCTCACCACTCCAGTGTACAGCCAGTGCACCATCTGTGGTCTGAGGCCCCAGATTTTTCCATGAAGTCGTCTGACTACCGCTAGTGTACTCACCGCCCTCCTTGTGACATTTTCCAAATGTCGGTTCCAGGTCAGTTTGGTATCCAGCATGATTCCTAGATACTTGACCTCCCCCGAGAGAGGAATCTCATCACCGCAGAGTCTTAGAGGTCCTAGTCCCTCCAAAATTCTTTGTTGGGTGAAGGGGATTATTACGGTCTTTGTAGGACTGATATTTAGTCCCTCCCGTGTCACCCATGATTCCACAATCTTCAGGGCCCTTTGCATTCGCTCCCTTACTGTTGTGTTAAACTTACCTCTGACTAACACGACCAAATCGTCTGCGTATCCCAGAGTGCTGAAACCAGCCCTGTTGAGACTATCAAGCAGTCCGTCCATAACGAGATTCCACAGCAGAGGGGAGAGAACTCCACCCTGCGGGCATCCTCCCGCCACCCGGACTGCAACAGTATCATTTAGTAGGGTGGTATATGCCACTCGACTTTTGAGCATGCAGTCTATCCACCTGCAGCAGGTCTCCTCTAATCCGAGGTTCCTTGTAGCTCTCGTCAGTGACTGAAATGAGGTGTTATCAAACGCCCCTTCTATGTCGAGGAATGCCCCTAAAAGCACTTCTCTTGTTTCGAACGTCGACTCCTCGAACATGGGGTCTAAAGTATGTATAATATACTCCCTTTTTAATCTACAGGCTGTTAAAACTATTAAAAATCGAATTTTTTGCTTAAAATAAATGGCACGACACTGCTTACTTTCGATTTTTTTTTCTTGATTGTCAATGTTTTTAACCAAATTGATCTCTTGGGTTTTTACTACATTGCATCTGAAAATCGCTAGAAAACGAGCATATAGTGAATATCAAGGCGGGCTTTTATAGTTGATATATTTCTTTGTCGAAAACGTTCCATGTACAAGAAAAACTCAATAGATCCAATCTTGTTTAAAAAGGATGGACAATTAAGAAAAAAATACTTTCCAGAAAAAAGCAGTGGCCGTACCATTTATTTTAATGAAATCGTACAGACGCCACTGGTTCAAATAGAAAGATAACAGTTTATGGAAAAAACCGCTTTTATACCTGGACACCATATACCAAAGTTGAAAAAAATATCTAAAGTAGTTTCTGACATATTGCAAGAATTTTTTTTGAATTTTTAACACCCTGTAGATCCGAAAGGAAGTACATATTTTGGATCCCATGTTCGTATAAACTTTTTTTTCTTAAAAATATATGGGGGATTCCTTATATGTTTTTACTACTACACTACACCCTAACATTTTTAGACTACCTAAATATAGTTCATATTAAACAAACTTTTAGTCGCGTGATTAAGCTTGACGGGGACAGTGTTGCCCACTTTTACATATTTTCATTAAATCAAAATATTTTAGGAAACAAAAATAAATTAATTTTAAATATATAAACAGTTATTATTTACATCAACAAAACTCACCTTCTTAACAGCACTTATGAGACATAAAGGGCCATTACTACCGCTTTCCCGTTCAAAATATTCTAATAAAGTTGTGATGAGTTTTTACGTCTATCAAGCTATAGATCACAACACTATTAGTATCACAACTAGCGATGGGAACTATCGAATGAATTAGACTATCCAATGGTTAATGAATGAATGATTTCAACTATCGAATGGTTTTATTCGAATAAAATCATTCATTCATTTGTATACTAAAGCATATGTGACAACCTCGCCGTGCGACTAAATGGTTATCGTTGAGCCACGACTATCGAATGCTTTTGACAAATGAAATTTAGTATTCGTTTGATTTTTGTATGCGTCAGTGCGTTATTAGTTCTTCCAAATTTTTATAACTTCGCCGTATAAATACTGTGCTATTTTTTAATTTTATTTATTGACGATTGTGTACATGTGCAGGTGGTCAAAATTTTTCCGAAAATTTGTGTGGTTTTTCGTAGTCCGATCTTTCAATTATTTAATTTTATATGGTATATGGTCTATTTTTTAATGGGAAATTTTGAGAAGTAGCAATTTTTAAGAGAGATGAGATGAACTTACAATTAATTTTAAAAATACTATTTGTATTTTAAATGTTTCAATAATATGAATTAGTTGAACTTAATAATCATATTTAAGTAATGTGGTTAAGTAAATGGTTATCTAACTCAAACTATGGAGTGAGAAAATTAAAATGAAAGTTTTACACGTGCCAATTAAAAAAAAAGTTAACGATGTTTGTATTTTGTTTATGCTAATTCTCTTACATGTAGTTTTTTGCGAAGAAATATTTCATTTATTTTTAAAGTAAATGCCAGTAAAAGTAAATATAATTTTTAAATAGTAATATAAAGCACCTAATATAAATAATTTTGATTTCTACTTTTTTATTTATATTTTCCTTCCATTACACTGCATGCTTAGAAAATTAATAAATGTTTATATTTTATGATTTTAAAATTTGTTGTTAATATAACAAATTAGTTCTGTAATTATTATTATTTAATAAACCAACGTTGCCACACACAAAAAATTTAGAGACTATATTACTTTTAAATAGGATCTAATAAATAATTTTGACATCTAATTTGTTGTTTATATTTTGCTACTACTTAAAAAAAATATTTATATTAAATGATTTTAAATTTTGTTGTTAATAGGTATAACAAATTATTACTGTTATTATTATTTATTAAACCAGTCTTTGCTTAAAAACATTAAAACTTATTTTCCTACATCCAAAATAACAAGTATTATTGCAGTGTAACAACAGAATATTAATAAAAAAAAAAATGCAGAATATATAGACATACTATCCCTAACTAAGTAAAGCCAAACAATAATATTCTTTGCTAATATCAACTAATACCAAAATATGGCAACAGCGCCCTTCATAATGTATTTTCTGTGTAAATACTAGCACCTCAATAAAAAAAATAATGTGTCCTTATCTATATCTGACTCCGCAAAAATCAAAGATGCCGGCTTCTTTCATAGCATTGCCACCGACCGCTGTCGGGTTTCTCGGAAAAAACCTACGTCGCCGGGCGACAACTAAAATTCAGTTAATATTTTATTATAATCGATCCTGACGAATAAATGAATTTCATAAATGAATGAATTTTATAAATGAATGGTTTTTGCTGCCGAATTACTAGAATACAATAGTTCAAGGCAGATGACGGATCTATTCGATAATTTTTATTCGAATAGTTTTCAACGAATGTTTTCTTACTATCGAATTATTCGAATGAATTGCAACTATCGAATGTTTCGATAGTATTCATTCGATAGTTCCCACTACTAATCACAACCCTATTTATTCAAACCAAAAACTCGTAATACAAAACTAAAGTTTCAAAACGAATGACAATGTCAGGAAATAAATAAATAAACTTGACATTTTTTACAGCAGAGCTACCACCTGAATCCCCAGCGGGAAATTTAAATTCTAGTTAGTTAGCCTGGGGTTTTCAACAATGAATTTAAAAATCGCGCTCTCGATTACGTAACTAGAAGTTTAATTGGTATCAAATATATACAGTTTGCTAAAAAAAATATGAAAATAGGATTAAAAATAAAAAATGGGGTACTTTAAACTTGTCTAAAAAAATTTCTGTGGCGTTTTTTTGCGTCTGAGTGTAGTTTAATACTGATTTTAGATTCTTTGTATGTGCAGTCAGTGCGGTGCCGTTTATATGTCTGGAACTGAGCACCAGTGCCAGCAGAGTGGCGAAACGATTAAAGTTATTATGGGAGAAGAAGAAAAGGAATCCGATGTTTCTGATATCGATAAACTTTTGATACGCGAGATATCAAAACGACCTCCCCTCTTCGATCATACATTGCCCATAGAGGAACGTACAAAAAATCAAATTAATGGTTTATGGGACGAAATGTTTGCCATATTTGGAGGTAAAAATTAGTAAATACCATTTATAAGTAATACTCCTATAAGACTAGTAAAGAATCTACATAATGCAGGCTGTCGTAATATTCCGCAGTAATACACATTTTTTCAGATATTTTAAGAACCGTTTTTCTAATTTCAATGAGATTTCGGGTGTCATGTTTTGCTAAGCGTTTTAACAATTGACTTTCACAAAAATAAAAAAAAAATACGGGAAGAAGAGTACAAAAATGCATTTCGGGGCACTAACCGTAGGTACTATAATGTTGTAGTGTAGACAGCACAACAAATTACATACCGATTTGGTCATTCTAGAAGTGTGGTCTGGATTCTAACGTGTAAGAGAGTGATGTAGGCAGCTTAATGGAATATCAAATGTATTAAAATGAGATAAAAGTTGGGTTGATATGCGGTATTGCCGGATTTTGCATCAAAAGTTCAAACTGCACAAGTAGGCGTTTATTGAAAATGTTGCATCTACGGTTGGTACCTTATTTTTCACAATTAGTTACTCATTTTACTACAGATGTAATAGATTTAGCTTAGATATATTATCTTCATTTCAGTAGTATGAAAATTTTTAAAATAGTTAATTTTTTTCTACACAAATTTTCCTACAAACGTTAAAACCGGCAACACTATGCCGTTTTTGATTTTGTCTCTCTGTCTGTCAACCAGTCATTTATATTATTCTGTCTTACACGTTAAAATCCAGACCACACTTCAAAAATGACCAAATCGGTATACTAGCCTTATAGGTGTATCACTTATATGGTAAATACTTTATACTATATTTATAAATTACGTAGATTACATGACTTTGGACGAGTTGAAAAAACGCTGGAAGTGTATACGCTATGGGTATGTTCGATCGCGAAATATTGGTTCAAAATTGCAAAAGAGACATAAATATCATCACTTACTAGATTTCTTAAACGACACTTTAGGACAACGGAAGTAAGTGTATTTGGCTTGTAACATAAAACGTATTATCTGATTTTTTTAATTTTTTAGAAAATGCGGCAGCCCTGTGGAAGATGCCGCTTTTATGAATGAAGAATTAGATGAGGAGTCATATGGTAAAGAATATTTAATTTTTATGAATATTGTCGTTGTTGCGTCTTAAAATGATTTTGTTTTATACAGGGTGTTGGAAATAATAATTGTAACCCCTATTTTTCTGTACACAATTGAGCGTCCGGATTGCACAACGACCTTAGCGCGTGGCCGCGGGCAGCCGAGTAGGCAAGCGAGACAGCGACGCGTTGTTGCACGCCGATTAAACAAAATAAATAATTTTAAACCTGCCGTCATTTCGTTAATAATTATCGTATCGTGCTGATTTTTGCATAGAAATACTCATGAGTCTTTAGCGCTTCCGACAAGCCTAAATAACTGGATTATTTTTTATATTTTTGTTTACTTTGCCCGAGCATATTATAAATTTGAGATAAAAATCTCTGTTATAAATTTTAAAACTGACAAATATGAATACTATCATTTAATTAGTTATACATTTAGTTACAACATATTCAAAATTTAGGTCTATCGGTTTATGCGAGCAGTAATAACGAGTATAAATAAAAAAATGGTCAATACAACGCTCGCCGTTTTTAGCGCACGTTCAGCTCTGGGTTTAGTTTTAGCGCTATTTTTACAGAAAATAAATTCTGAACTTTGATCAAATGACAAGAACATTATCATTGCCAATATCTCCTTGTTACAGAAAATAAATTCTGAACTTTTTGATCAAATGACAAGAACATTATCATTGCCAATATCTCCTTGTTATAATGTAGTTCTTTTTACAAAATATTGCATTGTTTTAGCTTAAAAAAACTTGAATTATGCGGCTTTTTTGCGAGAGCTACCGGAGCTGGGTTAATAAAGAGATGGCTATGTACGTCAAAATTTTGTTAAGAACAGTATATCCGAAAAGTGGTTTAAATCTGTAGTGAATTTAACCTTATTGATACTTAGCTATTAGGGATGAGCAAAACTGCGATTTTCTAATCGCAATTGAAACTGCCATTGCGATTTTTAAACCCTGTATATTAGGGTGGGTCAAAAAAATCGACTATTTTTTTCACTTTATACTCTGAAAAAAAAAAGGAATCGTTAAGTATTTTACCGTGAGTTTAAATTAGTGGAGCCATGGAATCTGTAATATTTTTTCGAACAGAGTACTTCCATAGTAGTTACTTTAACGATAGAAACTTAAATTTGTAAAAAAATTCCCAAAACTCATAAAATAAATTGGAACTGTTAAAATTATTGTGCATTGAAGTTTGACGATGAATATCTTTTAAACGGTTAATTTAAACGCCTAACCATAAGAAACAGTTACTGTAGAGCAGTGAATTTCCTACAAAACTGTGAGTTGCGCGTATCATAATGATTTTTTGTTAACGAGTTATAGATTATAAAATTCATAAAAAAGAAATTTGCCTTAAAATCATCAAACTTACAACCTTTAATAACTTTCGAACGGTGAGGTTTACAAAAAAATTGTAGAGACATTTTTTGTAGAGAATTCAATTTCCTACAAACATATGAGACGAGATATTTTTTTCCAAATACGAGATACCGAGATATGAATTTTTCTTTCTAATAATAATGAAAAAATAGAAAACTGAAAAGCGGAGGACCTTCCTATTAAAATTAAGAGCTCACACTTTGAGAGAATTTTGTTGAGGTGTTTACCAATCTTTTTTTCAGATTTTAAAGTGAAAAAAGTCGATTTTTTTGACCCAGCCTACTGTATATGTCTACTTAAACCTATTTTACAGACGAAGGACCATCAACAAGTAGGGTATCATCGACTCAGGATACAAGAAAAAGTACGTTTAGTACGTTCTTTTCTTTTAGTAAGAGTATTAATTTTAATTTATTTTCAGAACGCAAGATAAATATTCCCCACACTGAATCACATCCTGAGGAAGATGAGGTGGATCACTTCTGCAAGTATTTTGGTAGTCAATTGCGCAAACTCGATGACAAGTCTAGAATGGAAGCGCAACTGGAATGTATGAGAACTGTTCAAAATTTTTTATATAACAAAAATACGAGCTGAGAAAAAAAAATTAGCTATTAATAACATTAATTTATTCTTTCCCATTCTACTGTGTCTTCATTTAAAAAATTCCATACGATCGAATAAAAAACGGCTTCAGAAACGGCTGAGAATGACAATTGACGGTAATTTTCGAGGTCAAGCCAATGACTAAAGAATACAAGGACATGTAATGGCCATATACGAGCTGCAGGAAAATTTGTGTCCTTTAGACGCTATTTTTTTGGACATAACGAATGAATCATCAGGTGTTCATCAGCGACAATTTTAGCGATTTTTAATAGTTGGTTGTGTGTAGTGAACTTTGTATAAACTTTATTACAATGGTAATTTGTTCAGCTTTCAAGTGTAAAAGGCGCTGAATGATAAGAAAGATCCAGGAGTTACGTTTTATAGGGAAATAAACAGTCCACTACACCTTTTTAGCGTTTTTTTTATTGAATTCGATAATTATTCCTCAATTTCAATTAACATTTATATGTACTTGATATGTGCTATACGTCGATACTAGTTTTATACCTTGATGATACCACAGGATACACCAGAGGCGTAGTAAAAATATTTACCAAAAATATAAATATCGCTTCAAGCGGCTATGTTAAGAAAAAATATGTGCCACGGCACTGTTTGGAAGAATGGTCACAGTTTGGTCTCGGTTGCTATTTGTCCTTGTATTCTTTAGTCATTGGGTCAAGCCCTAAATGTCGCGTTGACCTCGCCAAAATTATCATCGATTGTCATTCCTTAGGAGTCTTTGATGCCGTTTTTTCGATCATAAATCTACAAAAAAGGGTATTTTTTTGTAAACACTACTGCGTTGAATGGAAATGGAGACCAATTTGTCAGTGGAATTTTACTGGTAAAACAAATTTGCCTAACCAACAAAAAAATTCTTGTTTCAGGACGTGTATCTCCTCCTTTCGTCGAAATAAAACAAGCATAAAGATCAAAGAAAAAAAAAAGATATTTAAAATATCTAAATTGCTGTCCTCCATTCGCGAATTTCAAGTTCCAGAGCTCAAAGGCCTTCGCTACTCAGAACGGTTGAGCTCCTGAAAGGAGCTGTGCGCGATAGCCTGGTGTCTCCATATGGCGCGGAACAGTTATGAACTTTATGACTCAATTGAATAGAGTGAGAGTATCGCGTTCTTGAACAGTTCAGAGCTGCACAACTGCGTGAATGGAGGACAGTAAATATGACTATCCCAAGAACATTTTAGTTTTTTTAGCAGATGTGTCTATTATCTTTGTATAGAAAGATTAAGAAAGGAGTATAATGCTATCCATGTATTCATGCATGGTAGACGAAGAGCAGGCTCTAGGGTGAGGATCGTTGACACTTCTGTTCGACGATTCATTTGACACATTTGAATTTGATTTGAAGTTTTGTGGATTTGTCAGTCTTTACTGATGTTATTTTATGTTATTTATTATTTATTCTTCTACTGATAGTTGTTTAAAGGTAGAAAATCTAGGAAATTGTGGCAGAACTTAAATTACCAGTGACACTATTGCGATTTATCGAAAAAGACTGTAAAATAGTTGGATGTGTAGCGTGCGGTACATTTCGGTCAAAAATCGAGGGAAATAATGGAATAACTTTTCGCTAGTAAGTTACTATATAATATAAATTACGTGTAGTAAACCAATCATTTATAAAATTCGCCTAAAATTAATTAATTATATATTTTTTCTTGCATTTTTGCTTTTATTTACTACGATAAAGATTAGATGGGAAAGAATTTAGATACGTCAATTTGACTTAACCTGCTTCAGTAGCGTATCGGATGTTTATGTTAATAAATAATTATTATAACTTATCTATTTTTATTAGAATTATATATTTTTATAACAATTTTAATAACCACCAACATTTATTGACAACGTAAAATAAAACAAATTATTGAGTCTTCCCCATGTCTACTCTAAATACATCATATTTATACGTTTTGAGTAAAATTAGAACGGCACTGATAAACCGGAATTTAAGTCGGCCATTCTAGGACCCCATCGCGTTCGATCTAAGATTTTTGATACGCTCCTTCCTTAATCTTTTTATTCAAAGTTTATTATAAACCGCTGATGTTCTGCTAATATGATATTTAAAGGCAAACTTCAAATTAATAATTACTGCCTGATAATTTCATAATGAGGTAAAACCAAAAAGCTTTAAACTTTCTGTATATGATTATTTTTAGGAACTTAAAACTATTATATCACAAAATCATAACTAACTAATAATAATAATAATAATAATAGGTAATTGAAATCAATACTGGATGTCTAGGGCTATTTATAAAAACATTTAACATAAATAAGACAAAAATGTATTAAATAACAATAATATTTTTAACTTAAATACACCTGACGGTTGAATAAAAATGACGCCACAATATTAAAACATGCATTTTTCAATAAATCCTAAAGCCTAAAGCCAAAATGAAGAAATTATTTCTTTTCCAAAACATTATTTTTACTCCTTTTTTCTTTAGATTTTCTCTTGGCGTTGTTATGATATTGTGCTCTGTATCTCGCAGAATTCTATTAATACGACAGAAGGTTTATAAATAAAACCTCGACAGGAAACGATATTTAACCTTGTTTTTACATCGAATTTGTTCAACTGAATTGTCCAGATTCAGAGATAAAATTAGGGATCCAAACAGAAGTATATTAGTCCGGTCGAACTACCAAAATCCGTGTGTTTAGTAGGGAGCCTATTTTTATGATTCTAAATAATTTTTAAGATGTTAACGTAGAAATGAGCGTGGAAGTCACTTTTTTTTTGTAAACACGACTGCGTTAATCCAAACGGAAACTATATATACTATTTTATTTTTATTCGTTTAACGTTTTGTCAATAAAATATGGTGGATAGGTAGTCGTTTTTTATTAATGTATTTTTTATATGGTTGAAACACAATTTAAATGGGGCAACTATAGGGCTCCGCTAGCTCTATCCGTAGAGGCATTTAGCTACTTACCATTTCCGAGAGGAAATATCTTATTTTTATTTACATCTTTATTTTTTTTCTGCTGGTATAATTTAATGCAGCGAAAATTTTCGAAGTGATTTTCACGCTTAATTTCAACGTTTAACACCTTAAAAATTATTTAGAATCATATAAAAAGGCCCACTAAAAAAACTCACGGGATTTACTATCTCAACCGGACCTATAATATAGCAGAATTTTAACAATTTTCAAGCCGAATCTGTCCAGCTTCTGATAGACTTCTTTCAGATTGGTAAAGTAAGCATTTTCCTCGATTTTAATGTTGTTTGAAGTAAATTTCAACTTGCAATAGATGGCACATCTTGTCGGACATTTTCCATCATTAACTATTTAGAAACAAAAAATGTCCGACTTCATTTAGCTAAACTGGCCGTCAACCTATTTATTCTCTCCTCTAACATATTGCAGTTCTTCTCCAAAATATTATTCTTCTCCTCTTCTTCTTTAACGATCCTAATCAGGTACTGGTTGTCGTTGAAGGCAGTTTCATTTTTGTCACCCTGACCGCTACTGATATTACGTCTTTCGCTCAATCTATTAAAGGTTCTTTTACACTTATCGCAGTCGTCTAGCCCTTGGGCCGCCAGACAACCAGGGTGAAACTCGTTTAGACACTTGACACATCTTATGTAGGCGTCTACGTCGTCCAGACAGAGTTTGCAAACGTTCCCTGCAGCTGTTACCAGTCGAGACCGTAATTTAGTCGGAACAGATGATTTTTTCTTGGCATTGATAGTATACTGTGCCCGGTATTTCAAATAGAATTCTATTTCCTTTAGTATGACAGAAAGGGCTTGCAAATCCAAGACCTTGACAGGAAACGATATCGTCACCTTGTTTCGACATTTGATTTCGTCAACTGACCTGTTGTCCTGTTTCAGAGATAAAGTTAGGTCTTCTGAGAGATGGACTGCGAACATCAAAGTAGGATTTGGTTGGGGATCTAAATAGAAGAAGTAAATGTAACGGGGTTCTCTAATTTTAAACCAACACGAGTCCAGCTTTGTGCGCTTCAGTTTCTCAAAGGCTTCGTCCAGATTCTTAAAATAAGCCTTATCCTCAACTTCCATGGCTTCGTTGGTTTGAGGCTCCTTAGAAACTTCGTTATTTACAGACATTTCTAAAGGTTGTGGGACAGGTTCGGTGTTCTCCGGAATAGCCTCGCTGCGTTGAGTTTGGTTTCTTGTGAACTTAAACGGTACTGCATCTAATACAAAAGAAAATAAATGATAAAAAATTATAATTGTAGCCAATCGTAGATTTTTCACCAGAGTCAGAACTTTTGATGCAGTTAGTTTCTATTTGACAAGTAGATGACAAAATTACCGTCTTTTAAATTACTAATGCAAAAGTTGTGGAGAATTCAATTCCTTTTTTGTCGAAAAATGTAATCACAAAAAACATAAAAGCCAAGATGACGGACACTTCCTATATCAAATAAGAGTGTATGTGAGTGAACAAGACTGTGATTTTGTCATTTACTTGTCAAGTAATTGGCCAATTGAAAAAAAAAATATCAATAAACAATATTCCCAAAGGAGACTGTTAGAGAGAAATAAAAATACGGATCACTTTTTTCTGTCAAATTAATAAATAGTTCTTACACAGACTTTAAATAAAACCAACCTTGGACTAATCGTGTTTCAGTAGAAGTAGACAACAATTTGCCAGTGGATCTCGATATCAAGTGCTTGGTAACCCATTCCACATCTGGTGCTCCAAAATGAAGTAGGCAAACCTACAACAAAACATTTTCTTATTATTTGTAGGATTGTGGTATGCTTTCACAAAAATAAGTGAATTTGTCCAAATGTGCATAAATTCACTAAATAATAAAAAGACCAATGAAGGATTATATTATTAACAACTAGCTGGACCCGCGACTTCGTTCGCGTGGAATTGATCATTTGTAATGGTGATGATAAAGCAAAGCAAGAATTAACATTAACATACAAACTGGATAAAATTTTCTCACATTTATGTCAGCATGAGAAAAAACAATATGGCGATATTATTAAATAACTTGGTGATATTTGAGAGGTAGTTTCATCTCGTTGGAATTTGACTTTCAAAAAATCCGTTTGCCAAAAATAAGCTTTTTACGTCAAGCAGTTTAAGCAGAATCGTGGTTAATCAATTAACCATCTTTTTGGAACACCCTGTATGATTTTTTAAAAAATTTCAAAATATGTAAAAAACAAAATAAATTATGCGTGTCCAAGCGTTTTCCCGAAACACTAACCGTTTTTTAAATAACAAATATTGTAATATTTGAGGGGCGTTTTCACCCTCTTGGAATTTGAGTTTCGAGAAACCCCTCCTTATCGAACCTCTACACACCACAGCCAATCCGTTTGCCAAAAATCAGCTTTAAACGTCAAGCATTTAAGCAGAATCGAGATTACTCAATGGTCATGTTTTATGAAACACCCTGTATAAATTTTTAAAAAATCTTTAAATATGTAAAACAACAAAATAAAATATACGTGTTTAAGAGTTTTTCCGAAAAACTCACCGCTTTTTAAATAAAAAATATTCGAATATTTGAGGGGCGGTTTCACCCCCTTAGAATTCGAGTTTCGAAAAATCTCTTCTTATCGAACCTCTACACCCTAAAGTCAATCCGTTTTCCAAAAATCAGCTTTTTACGTCAAGCGCTTTAACCAGGATTGTGATTAATCAATGAGCAGATTTTTCGAAACACCCTGTATACATTTTAAAAAAACCTTAAAATATGTAAAAAACGAAATAAAATATACGCGTTAAAGCGTTTTTTCGGAAACTTAACCTTTTTTTAAATAAAAATATTGTAATATTTGAGGGGTGGTTTCACCCCCTTGGAACTGGAACTTCTAAAAATCCCTTCTTATCGAACCTCTACACCCTAGAATCAACCTGTATGCCAATATTGAGCTTCTTACGTTGAGTGATTTGAGCAGGATCGTGATTAATCAGTGAGTCAGTCACTTGATTTTATATATTAGTATAGATTACTGACACTGTGAAGGTAGTTTATTACGACCAACTTACGAAGGGGTCGCAAATGCGAAATATCCTAATTCGCCCTGTATGTCAGGAACCTAAAGGGCTAGGGCAAATCTGTACGTAGCATCTTTAGATTCATTAAAAAGTAGCAAAGTAATGTAAAAACCGCATCTTTGTATCACTACTCATAAACGAGAAACCCCATAAACACACAAAAATGGCACACCCTGTACTTGAGACTATCCTTAGCTTTTCATTCAATGCCTACAACCGTATGATTATAGAACTCACCTTGGAAGAACTATTAACTTCAAGAGGTTTGTCAAATAGATTATCCAGCCATTTTTTCTTCAAAGCTGGATCTTTAGGAAACGGAAACATATCTACTTTGGGTCCAATTGAGGAGTTACTATTGCAGTAAGGCAAACAACATTTTTGAGATTGTACTAGAAAAACAAATAACAATGATAAAAAGATCTATAAAAAAATTGCGTGTGCACTACGTACGCATATTTGAAGTAAAACTTCTTAAGCTATTAATTTGAAGGAAATGTTTGAAAAAATGTAGTTTGAAATATTGAAAAAGTAATAAATCAAAAGAATATATTTACGCGTAAAAAATAGTATTTTATGTGTAACAAATAGTTTTTTAAGCGTAAAATATTGTTTTTTTTAAGTGTAAAGCCGCGTCCAAGCTACTCGAACAAAACGTTCGCGAACATATATAATTCACACTATATACTCGTAGCAGCAGGTTGTAAACGACGGCACAGCCCATCACATCGGTCCGGAGGACTCAGGTGCGGGGAAGAATGCGACAACCAGTTTACCCTATAGATCCAGTATGCGTTTAGGTAGTCGCTGTTTTTTCAAGTGCCCGGATTTCAAGTGCAAGCATTTTATTAAATAAATCAAACAGTTTAAGAACTTTTGTCGTGGAAAAATCAATATTTAGCAGGCGGAGGGTTACAGGGGTCTTTTGGTAGATTATTCGTTATAGTGTATTTTTAAGACCTGTATTTATTTTCAGCCGATTCTACCAGGTGTTTCTCAAAAGGGGCTTACTTTTTCATTTTTTCAGATAATACAACGAAATTTGGTTTGTTAGTATATGACATAAATCGGGATTGATTGACGTATTCTCCTTCGGTATTCTTCTTCCTTCGGTCGCTTCCGGTTTCGCCGGAAATGACTACAACTTTGTATTTTTAGATTGTATCCTAAGTACTTTTTTACTTTATTTGATAGAAAATGACATTCTGAATAGAATGACATACCATACGTCAATTTTAGACAATTCCAATTAAATAAAAATAGCATTTTAAATTTCAGTCTAGAGTGCCAAGACTGAGTTAAAACTATTAATTTGCAATCAAAGAACTTTGGAAACATATATTTGATGGTGTAATTTTTTTTTCGTATCCTTTCATGGCCGCTTAAAAGACGCCCAAATCGTATTTTTAATGATAACTAAAATTTTTCAAATGGTACGAGGCTGGCTTAGCATATTTGGAAAAAGCATTTTTTACGAATAATTTGGTACCACATACTAAGACTGAGTTAAAACCATTAATTTACAATCAAAGAACTTTGGAAACATATATTTGATCGTGTAATTTTTTTTCGTATCCTTTCATGGCCGCTTAAAAGATGCCCAAATCGTATTTTTAATGATAACTCAAATTTTTCAAATGGTACGAGACTGGCTCAGCATATTTGGAAAAAGCATTTTTTACGAATAATTTGGTACCACATACTAAGACTGAGTTAAAACCATTAATTTACAATCAAAGAACTTTGGAAACATATATTTGATCGTGTAATTTTTTTTCGTATCCTTTCATGGCCGCTTAAAAGATGCCCAAATCGTATTTTTAATGATAACTCAAATTTTTCAAATGGTACGAGACTGGCTCAGCATATTTGGAAAAAGCATTTTTACGAATAATTTGGTACCACATACTAAGACTGAGTTAAAACCATTAATTTACAATCAAAGAACTTTGGAAACATATATTTGATCGTGTAATTTTTTTTCGTATCCTTTCAGGGCCGCTTAAAAGATGCCCAAATCGTATTTTTAATGATAACTAAAATTTTTCAAATGGGACGAGGCTGGCTCAGCATATTTGGAAAAAGCATTTTTTACGAATAATTTGGTACCACATACTTGGTATTTGGAGTAAAATTGTCGTTACGTTTATTTATGGCCATTTTTTAATTGAAAATGTCAAAAGTTGATATATAACATATCATTCTATTTAGAATGTCATTTTCTATCATATACCATTTAAATCAAAAGTTGTTGTCATTTCCGGTGAAATAGGTAGCGAAATAAATAAAAACGTCGATCAATCCCGATTTATGACCTATACTAACATACCAAATCTCGTTTTTTATCTAAAAAATTAAAGTTATAGAAGTGGACACTTTTCAGAAACACCCGGTATATTTATTTCTAAAAATGCAATGGTAAAATTTCATTTCCGGTGTCAAACTTCCTATTAAGTAGTAATTTTTAATTTCAAAATCCCATAATTCCGGTGTTTAATAAAAATAATCATAAAGGTCTTTATTAACAAAAATGAAATTATATGGACGAAGTCTAGCTACATAGCTATTCACACTCAACCCACAATAAAATTAAAATTATAAAAGCTTTTCTTTGTGTAAACAAACTAGTTGTAAATGTTTTTCACGGTCCCAGTCAATAACTGCGTCTTCCATTGTCGAATACTCGGTAAAAAATAAAAATCACAGATGGACGCCCGAAATTAAATGAGACCCTTCCAAGTGTCCGCTACAATGTCCGCCGAAATGCACGCCGTTCGCTCCCTTTTGATTTACCGACACCCGTCGGAAAAGAACGCGCGCGCTCTAGCATAGGCAGACGCACGCTCTGGCGTACAAGCTAGCCGTTCGGCGCTCCGCGCTCCTTAATAGGCCTAGGCTAGCTGTACTTGTTGGCTTTATTATTTATAAATCTACCTATCTCACAATTTTCACTTAGTATCTGTTTAACTATATATGTTCGCGAACATTTTGTTCGAATAGCTTGGACGCGGCTTAACAAATAGTTTTGTATGCGTAAAATAAAACACGTCGCGTCACTACGTATTTTTAAGCCGTAAAGTCTCGCGTGTCGTCTCGCTAGCTCATGTGTCACGGCCTTGAATTGTTACTTCCAGTGCCCGTAAAGAAGTTTCACTTCAAAAATCATCAAAGTAATAAAGCATCAGATAAAATGTATTTTCTGAAATGAAGCATAATTCAAGTTTGTCGAAAGTAGTTAGAGCAGGCAACGATTTCAATTTAGGGTATATTCCGTTGCTTATGGTTTTATGTTCCGTTTCAATCGGTTTCCTGAAAGTTTTCTTATTATGGAACAGGGTTCCTGAAAAATTCGGTTCTAACAGTCACCAAACTAAACAGCGCGAGAAGTCTGGTTTTTCTGGTTTTGTTTGCCAATCAATCTCATTTATGTGACAGAAATCAATCAAATATTGGAAGTTCGAGTGAAATTCTCATTTAATTTCTAAAATTTGTAATAATATTTTGTATTTACATCCAAAAGCAATGGAGGTAGGCAGTAAAGGTAAATAAATTTCATTAACTAAATAGAATGATTTTTTAGGACCATTTGAACTTATCATGCAGCCATTGTTTCTTAAAGTCAGAAGCATTTAAAGAAAACATGAAAAACAAGACAACAAGTAATAGTGAATGTTTTGTAAGCTATAAAAATATAAATATTGATTAGATTTGTTTATTTATTATTGATCTGTTTTAATATTGGACCTGCAAATCTTCACTTGAGCTGTCTAACGAGTACTTTTCAATATTAGTCGATTGAAAAGAAGAAGCAAACGTAAAAGCAGAGAATAGGTACATTAAAAATGCATAAAAGATAAATTTTATAATAGAGGTATTGAAATTTAGAAAACGTCAATATTTTACGTTTCCAGTATTTTACCAAACCGTTCCATATCAAACCGATGTTTTTCAGGAACCGCTCTTTACCGGTCTGGTTCGCCTGGTTTTGCAACGGAATACAGCCTTAATGAACTTGATTTACTTACAGTTATCTGTTGTTGTTTGTGCATCAGGTTTAGGTATCATGATCAACGGTGGTACTGGTAACTGAGTGATGCTGCGAGAAACATCTCCTAAATCTCTATTTGAAGTAGAACTTTGCTCATCTGCGACAAATAGAATAATAATATATTTGATAGACAAAAAAAAACATTAAAAAGAATAAATGAAGGTGAGTTCAAACAGTCAAGTATAATAAGAATGTTGGATATAAGAGAAGAACATAGTTACGTTCATACAGTCAAAATATAATAACAAATACAATAACAGTTCGTTATCATTTAACTTCTTGTTCTATTTGATGTAAGAACGACTCTGCACATGCCTTAAGACTTAAAATTTAAGCCTTTTTCAAAATGACCTGTATTCCGAAATAGAAAAAGATTTTTTAGAAAGTCTTTTTAGAAAAGGATTAAGTCATTAAAAAGATGCGATTGTGCAGATAAACAAGCAACTGATGATTTGAAAAAATCGTCCATAACAAGTAAAACGAATAACAATGCTTATGAACCTACATACCTGACATAAATAAAGTTGGGACAGCAAATTTCTTTAAACGGCTTTGAGACATTCCCGCAAACATGGTAGGTTGAAAGTGTCTTCCACAAACTCTATACCCTCTATGCAAGTCTACAGGTGATTTTGCTTTAAAATCCTGCCTGTTGCAATTCTTAACCCACTCAGAACATCTATTTATTAAAATAGTTTTCATTATTTAACAGATGATTGTATTGATGAGATGATTGCATGCATGAGTCTGCCAAAAACATTAAAATTTCTAAAAAATCTTACTAGATTGTCTAAAATTCTAGAGGAAACATTCCTTATTGTGTGGATAAAAAATATTTATGCACCTTTTTGGATCCAATGGAAATGAAAAGAAGCTAAGACCCATATCAGCCTCCGTATTGCTTAAACAGCCGGGAACACAGCAGTAACCAACGCCCATTATCAACAAAATTGTCAAACGAATATAGTCACAAAATAATAAAGTCACAAAATATCACAAACACACCACAAAGAATAATTTTAATTTACTTTTCCGCTCGTTCATAATATGATATTCATATTTTTAGGTTAGGATTAGGAATGTAATTACGAGTAGTGGTCGAGAACTATCGATAGCCTATCGATATTTATTTATAGTTTATACTATCGAAAACTATCGATATTATATTTCTCACCATCGATAGTTTTCGGTAATTATGTCTTTAGTAATAAAGACATAATTATCGAAAACTATTTACCACTTTCAATAAAGAAAAGACATTCAGGTTTAATTTTTTTTATCACAACCAATCAGTTCTTTAACATAGGCTGAAAATAAATAAGAATCTTTTTTTAAACGAGTTTTCGGAGCAGTTAGTCAATCCGAAATATGTCATTATTGTCAAAATTATCAAATGTCGTGTCAACACTGTCAACAGTGTCAACTTTAACGTCAAACGTCAACTTTAAGCTTACGGCCAACGGATTTTTGGATCTAATCTGGCATTTTTGCTTTGCATTTTGCAATTTAATTTATATGTGATAAACAATAATAAATATAAATCAAAATATAAAAAAAACATATGTGATGTGTGATGTGTCCATTTCATTTGCAGGCGGTGATTTAATATAAAAATGTTATTTAAAGAGTCTGGGTTAGTTTTTTACGTCAATGATCTCCCACAAAACATAATTTATTTAAAAAATAACCTAAAAACTGGTAAACACACTAATTATTATGACTATCGAACACTATCGATAATAATCGATAGTCAAAGGACCGACTATCGATAATTATCGATGGTGGGTATCGACTATCGATACTCAGATGTTAGATTTTAACAAAGAAATTTCTGAATCTTTAATTACGATTGCAATAATAAAATTTTTATATTTAGCAGTAAAGCAAAATAGAGTGCAAAATTGACGATTTAAGTCTACAAAAATGACTTGACTTATACCTACTCTAAATTCACTGTATTTATATAATAGGTTGTTGTCTTTCATTGGCTTGACTCATTTATTTTATCTTATTTGAATGATTACAAATAAAAATTCCTTATTTTTTTTTATTCTTATTTTATTTTACTTCACTGTTTGAAGTCACTGATAAAATTTTTTTACTAAACAACTTTTACTTACCGCTTGATGCAACAGGATCAATTTCTAGTTTCATAGCAATATTTGAAGTTTCACTCAGGACGTCCGAGAATTCTGATAAATATAAAAAATAAAAAAAAATTCTAGAAAATCATTATACAGGGTAGTCCCAATTGTATTCGGGAAACATCAGCAGAGCATATTATGCAGATAAAAATAAGTAAAAAAGTTCTTATAAATGTATGTCCTAAAATGCTTAGTTTCGAAGATACAGTATGTAAAAGTTTCATTTTTATTTCGATTTTTTCCAAATAATTTCTGAACTAACATCTATTTGGATGAAAACTGGTGTTTGGGGTTTTTTTGATATGAGAAATTTAATTTTGATGTCAATATGACTGCTACTTATAGAATAACTTAGTAATAACGTTTCGTTCGCATCTGTATAAAACTACTGAGTAAAAAAATACACATTTACGATGTATTTTACTTAAAAAAAGTCTCTTGAAAAAAAAAACGCTACGATGATTCTCGAGATATTTGGAATCGGATTTATCAATACCTGTCATCATTGACATAAATTAAACATGTTGACTAAATTAATAGTTATTAGACTGAAATAATAGATTTGAAATGTTTTTTGTGTCAAAAATTCAACAGAAACTATTTAATTATATTTTTTTCGAAGAAAGATTTATCATTAATCTAAAAAAATAAAAAGTTCCCAAACTTTCAACATTTTTTTTTAAATAAATTCATAATGCATGTTTCAGGTGGCAAAATATACCAAGAATTAAAAATGCTTTTCACTTATTTAAAGAACGCTCTGTATATGCATACTTACCATCTGTGAGAAATATTGGTTCAATTTTAATTTCTGGCATTTCTTCATCTTCAACTATCTCATTTATGTTTTCTTCTTTATATAAAAAAAAAAATTATAAACTTGATGTATAGTGGTACTACAGGGTGTCCCTGAATAGTAGCCTTTGAATAAAAAGATAAAGGAAGGAGTATAATGCTATCCATTTAATCATAGACGGACAAAAGGCCCTAGGGTAGGGTCCTAGACAGTTCTGTTTGACGACGATTCACTTGACACATTTGAATGTGATTTGAAATTTTGTGGATTTGTCAGTCTTTACTGGGCTTATTTTATGTTATTTATTATTTATTATTAGAGATGGGGATATTCCGGGAATCTTATTTTGAGGGAATGTTCCTGGGAACGTTCCCCAAATCGGGATAGTGATGGGAATGGAAAAAATGTTTAATGTTATGAAAAATTGGAAACTTTCCGGGAAGGTTCCCGGAAATATTCCCCAAAGGCAGAAAAGTGGTAAAGTTAAGAAAATATAACTTTCAAAATAAATATAATAAATTTTTTTATTAAAAATAATTTTTATTATTCTCATAAATCTAATAATAAATCAAGTTGCTGTTGTCAAGGCCTGTTCACAACTTTTCCAATGTTTTGATTACTTTCCCTAAATTTAAGAAAAGTTCCCGAAAAATGGGGAATGTTCCGAGAAATATTCCAACTCGCATCAAAATACAACTTTCCCGAATTTCAGTCACTTTCCTGACCTTAGAGGAACGTTCCCGGAACATGAGCACGTTCCTTGAGGCACGTTCCAACCTGCACATCACTATTTATTATACAACCGGCAGTTGTTTAGATTTAGTAAATCTAGAAATTGTAGCAGAACTTAAATTAACAGTGACAAGTGACACTATTACGATTTATCGAAAAAGACTTATATTTATAATATTATAGTCACTTACTAGCGAAAAGTTATTCCATTATTTCCCTCGATTTTTGACCGAGATCTACCGCACGCCACACAACCAACTATTTTGCAGTTTTTGTCGATAAATCGCAATAGTGTCACTGTTAATTTAAGTTCTTCTACAATTTCCTTCTAGATTTACTACCTTTAAACAACTATCAGTAGATGAAAAAAAGAATAGTAGAATAAATAATAAATAACTCAAAGTAGAATAAATAATAAATAACATAAAATAAGCTCAGTAAAGACTGAGAAATTCACAAAATTTCAAATAAAATCAAATGTGTCAAATGAACCGTCAAAGGGAACTGCCAAGGATCCCCACCCTAGGACTCTACCTCCGTCTACCATTCATGAATATATGGATAGCATTATACTCCATCCTTAATCTTTTTATTCAAAGATCCCTATGTATATCAATTTGAAACTGAAATATTACTCACCACAGACTAATGCATTTTTAAAATTACCATCGGAATTAGATGTATCTGATATCTCGAACACTGTATTTCTAATTTGATCTGGAAAAAAGTATTAATGTCAATATATTAAATAGCGTATGATGAACAGTTAAAATAATTATGTAATATTAGCGAAAAAAAATATTATTTTTTAATTCCGAAAATACTAATAGGCAAATTCGTGACAAGGCTAATTTGATTTCTCCTTAGGTACGGTGGAGCCTCTCCTTGTTCTGCAGCCAGCGCATAAAACACTCATTTTCTCTAATTCGGCCAGCGAAGGCATGTCGAAGACGGTGTACAACTGAAAGTGACAGTGTCGCCATATTAAAATGTGCAACATGTGTAATACGTTTGTCGAAAATTTCTTTGAATGAAAAATCCGCGTTTATGTATTGAAAATTTACTCGTGTTGAACATAGAATAAACAACAAAAAGAGAAAGTCTTTTATAGGTACTGAATATTTCGTATGATCGAAAAATATTGTTTAGTTGCCTTGGAAATGACGACTATTGACATTTACCATAATATTTTACACATATGAATAAACAAATAACAGCGATCTTTTTTTAATGACAGAAAATCCGTATTATTAACGTACTATACACAAAATCCGTAAATATACGGATTAATCTGTAATTCTGGCAACAGTGTCTCCGACAACCACCCGCTCTGTCGACTGAAAGCAGAACTACGGTATAGTATTCTTTATCCGCTGCGCTGTAAACGACAATCAGCGCACAGCGGCGCAGAGCTAAACTAAATCTCGGACAGGTTGACTAACGGAGACGGTATCGCCAGTTACATCTCGGACAGGTTTTGTACCACGAAATCTCTTTTACGTTGTACATTTGTTGTATGTATTGAGCATTACATATACCGATTTGGTCATTTTAGAAGTGTGGTCTGGATTTTAACGTGTAAGACAGAGAATAATATAAATTACCGGTTAAAAGACAGAGAGACAAAATCAAAAGCGGCATACAGTGTTGCCGATTTTTACGTTTGTAGCAAAAATTTGTGTAGAAAAAAAATAAACATATTTTAAAAACTTTCATGTATACTACTTAAATGAAGATGATAAACCTAAGCTTAATATAATCTATTACATCTGTAGTAAAATGAGAAACTTATTGTGAAAAATCAGGTTCCAACCCTAGATGCAACGTTTTCCATAAACGCCTACTTGTGCGGTTTGAACTTTTGATGCAAAATCCGGCAATACCGCATAGAAGAAATGTACCAACCCAACTATATCCCTTTTTAATACATTTGATTTTCGATTAAGCTGCCTACATCACTGTCTTACACGTTAAAATCCAGACCACACTTCTAAAATGACCAAATCGGTATGTATGTTACAAGGGTAAAGGGGATTTTTTAAATTTGCCGTCATGGTAGTTGTCGCATAACATGTCATTTTTTTTTAAATCAACCTTTTTTAAAACGCAATTAAAAAAATCATTTGTAGTCTGTATTAGGTATAAACATTTTAGTCAATATTTTTTAATTTGTGAAAGGAGGCTGGAAAGATATTACCGTTGTTGCATAGGGTCCAACTGAAAAAACAACGATTTTTTAAAACTTCGATAAACATAGCCCAATATTGGCATTTATCAATCTGGGAACTCAGCTGTGAGAAATTAATCACAAATTATGTCCCAAATGACAAATTTCCTAACATGATTTTTTTATACAGATCTGTCAAAAAGATCGTAAATTACATTCTATATGAAAAGTTACAAAAATACACTGTAAACAAAAGAGAATAATTAAAAAAACAGATTTTTTCAGAAGAAAATGTATTTAATAAAAATTATAAACAATTACAAAAGTTCAAACGTTAATTTTCTATGTCCTTTGTTTTTGGCTCCAATATCTTCAGTTTTCAATATTGAGATCATTATTTATCATAAACAAATGTTCATTGAGAAATCTCATTGAGATTTACCGTCCCCATCATTTTTTTCTCCAAGTATTCTGGTGCTTTCTTCTGCCATTTGTAGCAAACTACTTAATTCACTTTCATTTATTATATCCCGATGATTCCTTTACATTTACAGACTTTAATAACTGTTTGTGTTGCTTTTGTACCTTCAGGTAGACAATGCAACAGACTGTTGAAATTGTCTATACCAGTAGATCATGTACAAAATGGCTTAAGGTAATGCAAAATAAATAAATAATATACTATTATACCTGGTAAATTTAAAGAAGGTAGTACTCCACTTTTTAGTCTGTTATTAGGACCAAAATCCTCAGGCAAAAAATGAAGCGAACAGACTCTGTATGATCGATAAACATTTTCTGGTGTCAGTTCATTTATCAATCGTTTATTTCCGCACAGAATAATCCATTTGTTAAAAATCTCCCTGTATTTTGTTGGGTTAGGAAAGCGATGTTTGGTACTACCACTTTTCCAACAGGTCGGTATAGTACAAGGTATTGCGGGCATAGTTAGCTCTTATCAGGATTTATCTGGAAATAAAGCGATAATATTAATATAAATTCTCTTAAAAAAAATACAAATAAATTACCTATATAGGTAACAACTTACCGGCTACAAGTGGCTGTCTGTAAGTCCACTAAAGTACCAAGAGTTCACAATAAACTAAAACAGGTTTGTGTACACACAAAACACAATAATGGCCATAATAATTCAACAAAATCATAGAAGACCGAAACGCGTAAGCGAGAACAAAACAAAAACAATTTTTTCCTAAACAGCTGAGATCCGAGATTGACAGTTGCCAACTAGTGTTGGACCATGTTTATCGAAGTTTTAAAAAATCGATGCTACATCAGCAATATTCGATATGTCCGGAGCCAAAAAAAGTGCGATTTTTCTCATTTTCGGCAATTTTTTTAAGATACAACATAACGTAAAAACTAGATCAAATTGCATTAAGTATTCTTACAATAACATCCAGGTGAGGAAAGTTGAAAGTTAATAAAAAAAATCGATATCCAGAAAATCGACAATCGAAATCGTTCAAATTAAATATCTGGGAAACTGTGCATTTTCGAAACACAGTTTAAATGGGGTAAATATAGAGCTCCACTAGCTCTATCTGTAGAGGCTTCACTGGTCGTTTAGCTACTTACCGTTTGCTATTTTATACCTACTTATTTTTTTTTTCTGTAGGTATAATTTAATGCAGCGACCAAACGCCAAAATTTTCGAAGTGTCTTCCACGCTCAATTTCAGCGTTAACACCTTAAAAATTATTTAGAATAATAAAAAATAGGTCCCCTACTAAAAACACACTGATTGGTTTTCTGTTTGGTAGCTCGAAAGGACTATAGGGACAACCAAAATCATTTTAGCGTGTGCACCACCAACGCAACATTTTTAAAATCAAAAATACAACAAATTGCAGCAAACAAAAAATCAATGCTAAATATTGCCAGGAGCTTACTATCGATATTTAAACAAGGAACAGCATTTGCTTTCAGACCTCTTCGCGTTCCCGGCACAATATCATCTGGAGAAAAATGGGCGTCGCACACCATGAACTTCTTGTATATTTCGTCGACTGTTAATAACTTGTAGTTCGGTGGCCTTACCATATCAAGCCATGCATTAAAAACAACCCTATTTCCTCTTGGAAACCTATGTCTCTTGCTGTACCTATTTTTGCATCCAGAAACGCAACAACGCTTCCGGTTATATTTAACTTCCGAAAAATCCATAATAATTTACGGCTAATATAAAAGTAATATAAAAAATATATAACCACCAACAACCACAAACCACACCGTAAACAAAACGATAAACGATTTTTCCGAACAGCTGAGATCTGACAGTTGGCAGTTATCAACTAGTGCTGGGCTATGTTTATCGATATTTTAAAAATCGATGTTTCGTCAGCAAAATTCGATATTTTGGCGTTCATGTCAAATTTAACGTTTATGTAAAATATGTAGCACTTTGGTACCACCAAAGGGTAGCACTTACAAAAACATTTCCCCTAAAAATTTCATTCTAATTATTAAAAAAGCACTTAATACAATAAAACCAAAAAAAAAATAAGAATTTAACCGCCTGTAGCTACAAAACAACGCAGAATCGGGCCTATATTGATATGACAAATAAATCTTATTTTTACATGAGAGATGGCACGTTTTTTGAAACACCCTATATAGGGTGACGCACCTCATTCGCCTCGGTCGATTATACGAAAACAGGAAGATGTAGAAACAATTTTTTTTATGGGTGCATGTAGAGAGGCAATGTGCATAATTTAAAATATTTTCAAATGTAGAGGGTGTGTCAGAACTAAGATCCATACCAAAGTTATATATTTTTTTCTTATGGAACACACACATCCGGTATTTTAGTTCATTTTTGGATTCTTGGGCATAAAATAAGGCCTTTATTATAAATGTTTTGTGTTTAAATGCTTTGATTTTTGATATATTTAAAGATATTTAAATATGCATCCTGTAATAAAAAAGTTTGTTAACACCCTGTACCTACATTACTTTGCATAGTTAATTCTTTCGCTGACTTTGAAGCCAGAGAAATAAACTTTACTAAAAAAATGTATTGCTTCCTTAAATGTATACAGGGGTATCAAAAATTGCTGGTTAATTTTAAATATTTATTTTACATAAAAACTTCGTTATTTCAAATACAACACTATGTGTTTTTTTAACTAATTCGGAGCAGATTTAAATGCTCTTTCAAACTACATTAGGGTTTCCAATACTATCTGGCTCAGATTTTGAATAAAAAGCGATTTTTCAATAAAATGGCAATCAAGATGGCTGGTGTCGTCATGGCAATGTGCTAGTGACAGTGTTTAGTGAGGATTTTCAAAATCGACATTAGTTTATGGACTTTATTTAAATTTATAACAGTTTACTTTTTTTAATTTACCTACAATAGTTTAATAAGTTTTTTATTATTACCTACAATAGTTTAATAAATTTATAATTATTTTAGCAAGAAAAATAAAGAAGTAATTCTTTTTGATTTATATTACGATGACTTGTAGATATATTAGATTTGTTATAAAAGAACCAATTTAGGCAAATTAATTTTCTTCACTTTTAACGACAGGTTTCTGCCTAAAAGCCTTGTATATGAATTTTTAAAGTAGCTCAACCTAAGACGTTTATGGATGTAAAGCACCAGATGGCGGGGCGTATTTCACAGTCTTTTAGTACAGAAAAATTATTTTTTGTTGCTCTGAATTTTGAAGAGACCAATAAAAACAGAGAAAATAAAAATCGATATTTTTCGGACCGTGCCAATTGGTTACTAATCGACCAGATACTTTTTGTCTATTAGATATGCTATAAAAGCTGGTAATTATACAATTCGACCATTGTAAATACCCGACAAATTCCGCAAGGCCGACGAGGCCGATGCTTTTCACTGATAAGAAAAAAAAATGTTTGTTTAGATAATTTTCGAGATATTTTTTCTTTCTGAATGCACATTTTAAAAGTATTTTATATTCTTTGTCAGCTTGATCTATTATACTGGTCGCACGTATCGAAGTTCTGTTTCTTCTAGTTTTAAAAAATGTTCTTATTTCTTTATAGTTGTAGTGGTTGTAGTGTAAAATTAGATTAATTTTATTAAGTTTAATTATAATGTTTAGTGTAGAGTGTAGAATATCAGAAATAGTTTAGTAGTGTTTTATAGTTTATTTATTTTGTAGTTAAGTAGTAGGTGAAGGGATAATTTGGTTATTTTTTCTTTTTGTTTGATTAATTAGTAAGTTTATAATTTTTTCAGTGTAAAATACAAGAAGTAGTTGTGTTGTGTTTTTATAAGAGATTATATTCGTTTATTTTGTACATGAGTAGTAGGTGAAGGTATTTGGGTATTTTTTCTTTTTGTTTTTCTTCTAATTGTATTAATTCTATTAAGTATTGTGATAGATACTCTATATATTCCTTCAACTTCGTAGAAAAGTGCGTTATCATATAATTTTGGTTTTCTGGTAGTAGAATATACGAAAAAAAAATCTGATCAAATTTATTTTAAATTAAATTAATCGAGTCTTATTATTCAAATTAATCTAGTCAAATAAAAATAATAGTTAGTTTCTAAATACTATACAGGATGAGTTTCCTACGATGTTCTCTATGGGTATCTCGGAAACTACTGGAGATAGAGAGTCGGTTAAATGGGGAAAGAATTGCAGTTTTGTGGGTTATTCGGATTTTTTGTGGGGTCACGCGCCTTTCGGATTTTTCGGAGAAGTTCAAGGCTTACTAGATATTTGGAAAAACACAAATTTTGGCTATTTTAAAACTTGTCTCTAATTCCATTATAATCTACCGTATGATCGAATAAAAACGGCGTCAACGATGGCTATGAAATGAAGATCGTTGTCATTTTATATGTAAAATTATATGGGAAATATCATCGATCGTCATTTCATAGCCATCGCTGACGCCGTTTTTATTCGATCATATGGTATTTTAGACAAAAAGTTTTCAGATAAAAGTTGTAGATAATCACATACCTAATGAGTTTGTGTGTTTTCTGCTTTTTTCTAAAGCCTGTCATTTTGACATATGACACAAACATTATGTTTTTTAAATGGAAATCCTAGTTGACCATGACTTCATAAAAAGCGCCATTCTTTAAGCTTTTCAGCGATATAGGTATAATATGTTTTTTTTGAAAAATTATAAGTTATAGCCAATACTTTACTTTCGTGGCTAATTCCCATACCAATAATACCATACCAATTAGTTGGCATCAAAAATGTAAAAAATTTTATGTTTTCAAAACAGCAATTAGCATTATCATAAATTATAAATAATGTACCAACATATCGAAATAATAATTTCTTTGTTAATACGGTTTAGAATTCTTAAAATAACAGGCAAAAATAATACACAATTTACAATAAAATAAAAGTTTCGTTTAAATTTCTTAATCAGCTGATCATTATTAAAGTTCGCAGAAACCCGGGGCTATATTATTACATTACTCTGAGGAAAATAACGAAAATAATCGATATTTTGGACTCCGCCCCGAAAGGTTCGCGATTTGTCCTCCAGTTGGCAGCACATTTCGTCTAGTCGGTTGAACAACTTTAAGAATATATAAACAAGGCTAATAGGTTGTTCATTTACCACACTATCAGCTCTGCGAAATAGGAAAAGTAGTTTTTCAAAGAAACTTTTATCAAGAAAATTCTTATTTGGATATCTTAATTAAGATTAAATATCTTAATAATATATTTTTGAGATTAAGATATAATATAAATATATAACTGATTTAAATATAAAAAGGGTGCACCAAAGAATGCTGCACGTAGGCGCCAGATACCCCAGGAACGGGCCTGATGGCGACACCAGCCATCTTGATAACAATTTTATTGAAAAATCGCTTTTTATTCAAAATCTTAGCCAGATAGGTATAAGAAACCCTAATATAGTTTGAAAGAGCATTTAAATCTGCTTCGACTTATTTAAAAAAAATGCACAGTGTTGCGTTTAAAATAAAGAGTTTTTTATGTAAAATAAATATTTTACATAGACCAGCAATTTTTGATACCCCTGTATAGATTTAAGAAAGCAATCAAATTTTTAAATAAAGTTTATTTCTCTGGCTTGAAAGTCAGCACAAAAATTCATTCTGAAGAGCCATGTACAAAGTGTTGATAATTTTTTTATTATAACATGCATATATTTAAATATCTTTATATATCTCAAAACCAAAGCTGTTAGACATATTAAACCCTTATAATAAAAGCCTTATTTTGTGTCCAAGGATGCAAATATGAAATAAAATAAGAAAAAATATAACTTTGGTGTGTGAATCTTAGTTCTGACATAATCTTTACATTTCAAAATAATTTTAAATTATGCACATGCCTTCCTACATATACCCATAAAATATTTTGTTTCTACATCTTCCCGTTTTGGTATAATCAACCGAAGCGAATAAGGTGCGCCACCCTGTATACTATTAATCTTTCAGATGCAGAATTAAAACATAAACATTTTTACTATAATGCCTCGTCAATTTTGCGACAATGAACAAGGCCTTGTCTCTAATAAAAATTATTTTTTTAATCAATAAATACGGAGAGAATTCACTCAATTTCACTCGTTTAATAATGACGTAACGCTAACCAATCGTTGAACAAACTAAACACACCTGTTTGAACTGCGACATCTACACATTTGCCATTCTCCTCATGTTCTGTTCCGGCTGGTGGACCTAAAATTTGTAAAATCGTTGTAACCATAACAGATCTATGGCAAACATTTACCGCTATCGCCAGGCAACCGATATTGTGGGAAGTTTCCTAACGAAGGAAAAATCGATGGATTAACATTTTTGCGTAATCTGCTACATGCACAATTAGCAAAGGTAGATGACGCAAAATGCTGGCCGCACAACCTATAGGATAAGTTGTGGATGTTGTCTGCCTTGTGTAGTAAATCCTCTCGACGACAAGCCTTCAACCATATTGTTGCACTAAAAATAGTTTAATGGAATTTGTAGTAAAATTATGAACTCTTTATTGCTATTCCTGAAACGGCTAAACCGTTAAAATACTACAACCAGGCAGTTGGATTTGACTGGATTTGGCGCACCAAAACTAAACTCAGCGGCACGAAAAACGGACATCTTAAAAGCTTGGTATATTGTGTTCTACTTGTTTTTTTTTTGTTGTTATAATAACCGATTTTTTAATGTTTCAATCAAATTGTAGCAGCTGATTTTTTAGTATACAGGGTGGTCCGAACTGTATTCCGGAAACTTCGGTAGCATATTCTGTAGATAAATTCGTTTTTTTCTTTGAATAAGAAGACTAAGGAAGGAGCATAATGCTATCCATGTATTCATGCATGGTGGGCGGAAAAAGCGCCATAAAAGCACTCTAGGGTGGGGATCCTTGACAGTTCTGTTTGACGATTCATTTGACACATTTGAATTTGATTTGAAATTTTGTGGATTTGTCAGTCTTTACGGAGCTTATTTTATGTTATTTATTATTTATTCTACTACTGATAGTTGTATAAAGGTAGTAAATCTAGATGGAAATTGTGGCAGAACTTAAATTAACAGTGACACTATCGCGATTTATCGAAAAAGACTCTAAAATAGTTGGTTGTGTAGCGTGCGGTAGATCTCGGCAAAAATTGAGTGAAATAATGGAACAACTTTTCGCTAGTAAGTGACTATATAATATACATACGTGTAGTATACCGATCATTTATGAAATTCACTTAAATTAACTAAATTATATATTTTTCTTGCATTTTAGCTTTTATTTATTACTTGTCAAAGATTAGATGTCAAAGAATTTAGATACGTTAATTTGACTTACCTGCTTCAGTAGCGTATCGGATGTTTGTGGTAATAAATACTTATTATAACTTATCTATTTTTATTAGAATTATATATTTTTATAACAATTTTAATAACTACCAACATTTATTCACAACGTAAAATAAAACAACAAATTATTGAGTCTACCCCATGTCTACCCTACATCATAGTTTTACATTTTTTAAATAAAATTAGAACGACACTGATAGACCGGAATTTAAGTCGGCCATATTTGAGGCCCATCGCGGTGTACCTAAGATTTTTGATATGTTCCTTCCTTAGTCTTCTTATTCAAAGGTTTTTTTCAAAATAATTTCTGAACTAACGTCAATATTTGGATGAAAATTGCTGTCTGAGAGTTTTTTGACATGAGAAATTTGATCTTGATGTCAATATTACTCCTACAAGAACAGTTAACCTAATAGGACTGCTCATTCAGCCAAGCCAAAAGTGTCTGCCAGGTGCATGCGAAAACTCCTCGTTTTGTGACGTCATTGTAGTCCTTGTCATGGTTATTAGTCCTTATCCGGCACCCAATAATACACACACGTGGATTATTGGTTGCCGGATGCAAAACGTTCCATATTTAGTTTATTTATTTAAACACCTTATACAGGGTGGCCCATCGAAAACGTTCCGCAAGGCATAACAGCCAGAGTAATTTTTTTTTCAGAAAATTCAAAAACACGTCGATTTTGTTTGCGAGGGAGACAACTTTTGTCCCAAACACGATTGCAAAATCTTCAACCCTCTAAGCGGGGGTGTCATCCCCCAGTTTTTTTCAAATGGGAAGGGGGGTCAAGTGATACCGCAATGAAAAGGGCTTTCTATTCTCTATACTTTCCCGCTTCGTTTTTGAAAATCGGTCGAGTCATTGAGAAAATATGAAGGATTGAAATTTGAAAAGCTTATTTAAACATTTATCAGAGTAAATGATCAGGATAAATTCCTTCGTCCAATTTGCTGTTTTTTCTTATTATTTCTAGATGTTTATACGCATTTTTTCACTTGCCACAAGGTTGGACGATCAGGTGCGGTAGTTGCTAGATAGCTGTCCTGTGACTTGTGCGTTGAAGTTCTTCTCAATATTGTTAAACTTTTTAACAATTATGATGTACTCCCATGCAGAAAAAGTGGAAATAAGTTCTACCCGTACAAAATTCAGTTGGTACAAGAACTCAACGAAGACGATTTTGACCGTCGCTTGCAATTTTGCGAAACTATGAGTGAACGAGTGGCGAATGATAATAATTTCCTAATTAATGTGTTTTTCGGATGAGTGTACTTTCTTTTTGAACGGTGTAGTTAATCGGCACAACTGTCGGTACTGGGCTGAGGACAACCCCAGGGTTTTTCACGAGGTGCACACACAAAACCCTCAGAAATTGAACGTATGGGCTGGTATTTTTGGAAATTCTATTTTAGGTCCTTTTTTTTCTTCCTAGAAATCTAACAGGTGATATGTACTTGGATTTACTGGAAAATACCATCGACCTAGCCCTAACTGACATCATAGAGAACAATCCTGGATACGTTGAAGCCGAACTAATATTTCAACAAGGCGGTGCACCTCCACATCACTCTCAAAATGTGCGTAATTATTTAAATAATAACTTTCCCGGTAGGTGGCTAGGACGAAGGGGTGCAATTGAGTGGCCTCCCCGGTCACCCGACATGACTCCTTTAGACTTTTTTTCTATGGGGACACATAAACAGTAAAGTGTATAGCACTAGTAACCTAACCCGCCTCATTAGAAGACCTGCGAAGACGAATTATTGATGTTGGTCGCGAAGTGACCCCGCAAGTTCTTCAGAATGTTCGAGAACGGTTTGAAAATAATTTGGTATTACTGTATGGAAGTTGACGGGCAACATTTTCAGCATTTGCTTCATTAATAAGGTAAGTTTTTTTTAATTAATTCAATTTATGCGTTTTTTTGCAAAAAGTACTTTTCAAATTTCAATCCTTCATATTTTCAAAATGACTCGACCGATTTTTTTAAACGAAGCGGGGAAATATAGAAAATAGAAAACCCTTTTCATTGCGGCGCCACTCGACTCTTCCCATTTGGAAAAAGTTGGGGGATGACACCCCGGTTAGAGGGTTAAAGATTTTGCAATCATTTTTGCGTCAAAAGTTGTCCCCCTCACAAACAAAATTGAGGTGTTTTTGGATTTTTTGAAAAAAAATATACCCTGGCCGTTATGCCTTGCGGAAGGTTTTCGATGGGCCACCCTGTATGTATGCAGTATAGAAAATTAACTGTATAAATCGTATTAAATACTCGAATAATGCATTTTTAAGAACAGCAGTTCCCAGCATCACCTTTTAGAGTACTTCCATATTTTGCTTTAAAATAATTAATAAACAATATCGTAGGTACTTAGTAAGCACTTTGTCACAATCCTCAACACAAAATGAACGTATTTATACACTCTATAGCTCTAAAAACTTTAAAAACACCTTTTTCACATTTAAAATTGACAAAATAATTAACTCAAAATTTCTCAGCTGTTATTTTAATAAGTTTACCATAGGCAACTAATAATACACACTATCATGACAAGGACTACAATGACGTCACAACTGTCAGCTGAAGCGCGGGAAGAGGCGAACGTACGTCTCACAGCGTTTTCACGTGCGACGGACCGTCCGTCGTGTTTTTTCAAGATAGCCGTCGGACGGAGCATACGTGCCCATGTGAAATTGTTCATATAAACCAAATACGTTTAAAATAAAGTATACAGAGGGTACCGCTTAAATTCCTGTCCCGATATTGAAGGATGGCTATAGAATTTCAATGATCAAAATTCTAAACAAGGATGAACCTATGTCTTGAAACCATTCGACTCGATTTTCTGTCCTCCTTCAATACTGGGACGTAAATCCTCTCATTGCTCTTATGGGGAGGCCGTCGTATATTTTATTTAAACGTATTTGATATAAACTCATGGTACTTGCTCGAAGTTGCGGACGCTCCGCTCCATCTGAAAGCGCTGTTATGAGGATGAGCAATCCTATTAGTTTACCGTTCTTGTAACTCCTACATGTAGAGGGCGCAACCTACATGTTTTTGTAACTGGTTTGAAGACTAATAACTTTTCGTCCGAACCTGTATAAAACTATATAAAACTACTGAGTAAAAAAATATATATTTGCATCGTCTTTATGTAAAAAAGGTCTCTTAGTAAAATCGCTACGAGTAATGGTTCTCGAGATATTTGAAATCTGAATTATCAATACATGTCATCATTGACATAAATTAAACATGTTGACTAAATAGTTATTAGACTGAAATCATAAATTTTAAATGTTTTTGTGTCAAAAGTTCAATAGAAACTGTTTAATCATCATTTTTTCGAAGAAAAATTTGATTAATTTAAAAAAATAAAAAGTTCCCAAGTTTATCATTTCAGTCAAATAACTATCTACTCAACATGTTTATTTTTTGTCAATAATGACATGTATTGACTATTTCCATTCTATAAATATCTTGAGAACGGTTGCTCGTAGCAATTTTTTCCAAACGTCGAAAATGTATATTTTTTTACTCACAAATTCTACAGGTATGAACGAAAAGTGATTACTTTTCAAATCATTCTGTAGGTGGCGCCCTCTACAAGTAAGAATCATATTGACATCAAAATTAAATTTCCCATGTCAAAAAACTCCCAGATACCTATTTTCATCCAAATATTGACGTTACTTCAGAAAATATTTGAAGAAAATCGAAATAAAAATGAAACTTCTGCACCCTGTATCTCCGAAACTAAGCATTTTAGGACATACATCTATACGAACTTTTTTACATATTTTTATCTGCAGAATATGCTGCCAAAGTCTCCGGAATATAGTTCGGACCACCCTGTATATTTCCAAATTAAAAATCAAAGTTCGTATTTGTCAATTATACGAGGGAACACAAAATGTTATTTTTGTGATAGTCTTTTCCTAATTTTTAAGTGTTTCAAACTTTCATCAAAATATCAACATTTTGTTTTCCCTCGTATAATAGACAGAGGTAAACTTAGTCAAATTATTTGCCTGAGCTGCAAATTGTTTAAAAAATCAACAAAATCGGCCCACCAGAACAAAATATATTAAACTTTAAAGTATGCGCATGAAAATTTTGAGGTGTGCGTTTTTTCGTGGCGATCAGTATACCTATACGATTATAAGTTTCCAGAGAACTACAAAATTTAGAGTGGATATTATTTATAGTGATGGGAATAATCGAATTATTTTCACCATCGAATAATTAGTAATAATTCATATTTCACAATCGAATTAATAATTCGAATTATTTAGTAGTATTATAAATTTAACCTAAAAATAAATTCGTCCCAGCTAGTGCTCGTCTAGGGGCTATTTTAAACAAATTCTGAACCATTGCCATACTTATATTCTATCACTGAATAAAAAATAAAAAAAAATATTCTTTATTCAATGTATTCTATTAACTGTGCCGAAGCCGTTTAATAAATTAAACCATAATTTAAAGTTTTAAATTTAAAAGTGCCGCGCGAGTTTGTGATTGTTTCAATTCCTATTGAAAAGCTCATATCTAAAATAAAAGCTTCTTCTAAAACGATATAAGTATGTCCTTGTTTACGTGCGGTTCGTATTTCTTTTTAGTTTATCAGTTGCAATCAATAATTATTTAGATAAAAGAAGAAAATTAATTTTAGTGTTCGGCAGGTGTTCGGTGAAATTTGGGTGAGATGGAAATGAACCAAATAATAGTAGTATTCTTTCGTTCTGAACGAAATGAAAATTTTCACTTAAACTGATTTATTCCTACATGATATAGGAAATAACAATGATTTCTGGATTTTTCTATATCGGATCGTTCCTTTCTTTGTCGATTCCCTTTATAAATCAGTTTAAGTGAAAATTTTCAGTTCGTTCAGAACGAAAGAATACTACTAATAGTACTATACTAATTACTAATATTCGTATTCGTCCATAAGAGGTTATGTTTTATGTTCATTTGTAATTCGGTTACCACAGATATAATATAAAATACTACTAATTTTTATCTCGATTATATCGAAAAAGATAATTCGAATTAGTTAGTTTTAATTTACTATCGAATTAGTCGTATTATTTAATTCGAATTTTCCCAACACTAATTATTTACACATTTATGTTTCGTAAGGTGGGATGGTGGTTACGCTGGATGTGAATTTGTACGAAAATTTGTTAATAATATGTAATAATAATTGTTAAATTACAACTGGTATATACCCATACAGTGTAGGGTATATACCCATTCCCATTGAGGAATATTGTAGATATATTCTTGGTACATTCCTGGTATTATACCGGATATTTACTATGGCGGTCGTCGGGGAATCCCCTTATAAAATTAGGGTGTTCATCAAAATTGCACAGTTGGCGTTGTTGGCACTCTTTTGTACATTCTTTGATTTGGTTTTCTGTCCATTTATTCTTAGATATTTATTTAATGTTAAATTTATATTTGGTGCCAATTAAACTTTTAGTTACGGAATCGAGGGCACGATTTTTAAATTCATTATTGCCAACAATGGACATATTCGGTGCCAGGCTGACTAACTGGAATTTAAATTTCCCGCTGGGAGTTCAGGTGGTAGCTCTGCTATAAAAAATGTCAAGTTGCCACATTTGTTTATTTTCTGTTATAAATAAACATTGGTCAAAAAATGAAATAAAATTTATAATGTGTATAGACTATCTATAGTCTGTCCAACGAGAAGATCCTTGACAGTGATATTTGTGTCTGTCATTTTAATTTCAAAGTAGTTTATTTTATTTTACAAAGAAATAAGTTGGTACAACTGGAACGCATAGCAGGAAATTAATATATTTAAAATTTGACTGACAAGGACAAGTGATTACTTCAAAATATTGTGAAAAAAACTGTATAAAACTGAAAAAATGTAATCGAGTTATTTTATTTAATAAAAAACGATATGTGTTAATAGAAAACAAACAAGAAAAAGACGCCACATACAAAAAAAATATAAAAAAGAACTATTTCTTACTTTCAAGCTTTATGAAACTTCCCGCATTTATGATTATATTTATCAATATAAGTTATGTACAAATACAAATTTGTAATATTCCGCAGGAATAAATAAAACAACATAAATAAAACAAACTATTTTATTAATAATAACATTTATGAAATTTTATACCTTAAAGGTTAATTGATTAACTTTAATCTTAATTTTTTTAAACCAGTAGGTACCTTTTGACATTATTTTTCTGCAGTACTAAAATTGACTAAAATCCATTATTTACCTATCGTGTGATGTCGATATTTTATAGCTACTCCAGTTTTTAGTATGTGTTTAGTATGGTCCTTCTACCATATTCGAGATGCACTTATCTACGACGAGATGGTATACGAACTTTATTGATGGTAACTTTATTGGTGTATAAGACTTTCTGCCTGGGCAGCGAGTATTAACCATAAACTGTGCTCTGGGTCTACAGTTAAATTTCACTCGATTTTTCCTCCACTTGATTTCAAATGGCTATTTCTTGTTTCCGATAGTTCCTATCTAAGATAAGTTGTACGCATCTCTCGATAGCGTAGATTTCTGCCTGTAGGATACTAGGGTAAGTGCCCATTGGTTCGGAGTAATTAGCTCTCGGCCCAAACACTCCGATCCCTGTTCCCGTATTGGTTTTGGAAGATTTGGATTCTAAATTCTAAATTCTAAAATCGTTCCGTCAAACCAATAAAATTGAAATACGATCTGTCATTTTTGAAATAAACCAATAAAACTGGTTAAAAACAACCAGAGACGACGCATAACGGATTTATAATTAAACTCATCCATAGTTAACTTAAAAATTATTAGAAACTTTTTTTAGTTAAATAAATAGATTGGTATGGGACGTCATCTGCTTTTCTTCTGTCATCGTCTGTCGAAATCTTACCTGAGAAAAAAAACAGAGTATAATACACATATAATTGATACCAATTAAACTTTTAGTTACGTAATCGAGGGTGCGATTTTTAAATTTATTGTTGGCAACCATGTAATTTAATTTCCCGCTGGGGATTCAAGTGGTAGCTCTGCTGTAAAAAATGTCAGGTTGTCACATTTATTTATTTCCTGTCATTCGTCTTTTTCGTCAATTACCTTTTGTATTACGAGTTTTTTGTTTAAACGGATTGTGTTGTGATACTTTAAGCTTAAACATGTTTACTAGCAGACCTTGCAGTCCAACATTGTTCTTTTGAGAACCTCTTTTAGTGCGAAGTGCACAAGATAGATTCTTTTCATATTTAAATAAAACACAAGTTTTATATCAATTAAGTTTTATTAAATAACAATAATATAATTTTTATTCATGTTTTTTTGAACATATACATAGACTTTGTATAAAAAAGTTAAAGAAAATATGTCAAAATCAAACATGTACTTGTTTGCAAATAAGTTTTGAAATAAAGTCAGAAAATTGATGGTCTATTTGGAAATGTGAGAAATTTAATTAATCATCTGGTGAAACAACAATAATAACATGACGCAACTTACCAATATAAATATTTAGTGAATTTGGTTTATTGGCAGAAGTACGATTTTTTTTGTCTAGTATTGGCTCAATTTTATTATCTGAAACATAAACATAGGCACGTTAGGTACCTTCAAAATTATAGTACTTACCTACAGTGTATACCGGGTGTTGCATCGTCGAGCGGGACATAGGAAATCCCTTGTAAATTTTAATTGGGTCAATTATTGGCTTCCCTAATTATTTTAGAGAATAATTCTATTTAGGTTTATTGAAGAGCACTAAAACCCACATTCAAAAGAATAACTTTAGATATTTTTGATTAGCCCCTTTACGAGTTATCGCCGATTTCTTTTTAAATATTTCTCCTTTCTTATGGCCCTGTATTTACTTATGAGCACCAGTCAAGGTAAAAGATAACTGACAATAAACTAACTAACAACACCCGGTATACATATATTTACCTTGTAATATATGGGTTTCCTGGTTTCGCTCAGGAGGTATTATTATTTTACTTTTTTTAGAAACCTCCTCCTTTCGAGTTTCTTCGACTACCCTTGGAAAGATGGATGGAACGCCCTTATTAAATAGGGGTCTTTTTGAACAGTGACTATTAGCAGAAGTACCATTTTTTTTGTCTTGTATCGGCACAATTTTCGTACCTGAAACAAAAACATAAGTATGTTACTTTCAAAATTATAGTACTCACCTACATTGTATACTGCACAAATTTGAGTACCTCTCTTCTACATACTAACCCTGGTCACTTTAATGCATGAGATAAATACAGTACCGGCCAAAAGTGGAGAAACTTTTAATATTTTTACTATGCCAAAATACAGTTTACTCTCTGGAGAATATGATATCAAGAAAATATTTCGCATTTAATCTGCTTTGTATAGCCATATAAAAACTGCTTATTTTGTGAATAAATTTGCAGGCAAAAAATTATTTACAAATTCCAGCGGACATAAGTGGAGAAACCTTATCTTCTTCATAACATTCTGTGAGATATTCTCTTGTTAAAGCGTCTAGATCGTGGTATTGGGTTCACAGAGCGGTAAAAATATGCCGCGCGTGATAAATTTGTCAGATCAAATTAAAAAAAATCATAATTGAGAAGTATCATTCGAGAATTAAACAAATTGATATTGCTAGACACTTAAATTTACATAAAAGTGTTGTGTGCAAACAGATTAATTTATATAGAAATCGTGGGACAACTGCCAGTACACCCAAGCCCGGAAGACCCAAAAAAACAACTTTGGCGACAGATAAAATAATAAGAAGATATTCACTTAGAAATCCATTTTGCACTGCGGAGGATATAAGGAACGAATATCCCTTTATTTCAATATCTGTTAGGTCCATTAGACGGCGTCTGAAACAGGCACAACTAAATGCCAGAACACCTGCCCGAAAGCCGTTTATTTCTAAGAAAAATAGGTAGGCCCAACTACTACATGTTCCAATGCAAATTGGACCTACAAGCAGTGAAAAAATGTACTCTGGTCGGAGGAAAGCAAGTACAATCTTTTTGGTTCGGATGGTATTAGGTGGGTGAGATGTCCTGCCAATGAGAGATTCAATCCCAAGTACACCATACCCACCATAAAACACGGAGGTGGGAACGTTCTAGTCTAGGGTTGTTTTTCTGGGCATGGGGTCGTCGGGCCACATGTCGGCCATTGTTCAAATAAATGGAATTATGGATCGTTATATGTATTTAAATATTTTGCAATAAACAATGGTACCTTATGCTGAATCCTCTCTCTCATTAACCTGGAAATTTATGCACCATAAAGATCCGAACTACACTGCCAAACTTATTAAGGAATTTTTAACCGAGGAACAAGTTGAAGTGATCAAATGGCCAGCTCAAAACCCCGACCTGAACCCTATAGAGAACCTATGGGATCAACTAGAAGTCGATGTTAGGCGTAAAAACAGGGACAAATTTAAAAATAAAGATGTTTTGTTCGCTGCCCTATTACAAGCCTGCAATAAAATATCCGGGGACGTAATAAAGAACTTGATTGAGTCTATGCCCAAAAGGTGCCAAGCAGTCATCAAAAGTAAAGGCTATGCAACCAAATACTGAGACTAGCGACTACAAATGTATAAAAAATTCCAGTTTCTCCATTTTTGTCCTCATAGAAATTAGTTTAATTTTTTCAAAATTTAATAGAGGCTTTTTCCAAAAAAATCTTGTGTGTATTTTTATGAGACAGTTATCCTATGTATAAATATGTATGCTTTATAAACATTTTCGTTCTTGTAAAACGGCAACAAATAAATTTAAAAAGTTTCTCCACCTTTGGCCGGTACTGTATATACGACCAGTTGACAGACAGAGATACAAAATAAAAAGCGGCGTACAGTGTTGCCGTCTCGTACGAAAAATAAAATAATAAACTATTCAATAATGCTCATTTTTGTTAGACAGTCATTTAAAAATATATTACGGCTGTAGTAAAATGAGTAACTAATTGTAAAAAATAAAGTTCCAACCTTAGATATAAAATTTTTCGTAAATACCTACTTGTGCGGTTTGAAATTTTGTTGCAAAATCTGGCAATAAAGCATAAAAGAAATGTATGGTAATTATTGGGAAAACTGGAAATCGTCCGATTTTCACCAAAATTGGTATACACACTATTTTGAGGTCGTAGATTATGAATCTGAACTTTTTTCTTGGCGGTCTCTTACCGTTTTTAAGAAAAACGGAAAATAATTTCAACATTAAATTTTTCTTTATTTCGGCCCTATAAAGTAATAATTTTCACTATATTTTCATTATATTATAGTTTATCCAAAAGCCACACTTGATTGAGGACAGAAAAATGTCCAAAATTTTCCTGAAAAACACTTTTCTCAACAAAACAGCAAAGAAAATTGAGACCAGATGGAAGTTTGACATTACATATATCCTTCTTTCTCTCTTCTATGTAATGAGAGAGACAAATATATTCTAGACCACTAGGCTATTTATAACCACGAAGTTGCACGAAAAAGAGATTTGATTGCATTGGTTTCAACTTCTTTGCGGAGGGGGTTAATCTTTTTTTGATATAATATAACAACAAAAGATTAACACCCTCCGCATGGAAGTTGTAACCAAAGCAATCAAAACTATTTCGTGCAACTTCGTGGTTATATATAGTCAGATCTCGTTGGTAAAATAGCAGTTATGGGAAGGAGCCGTTCTTCTGAGGACCGCCTTTCGTAATCCCAGAATGAACGAAAAAAACACGCTAAATTTAGGTCTAGCATTGGCAACGTTGCTTAAATGCCAGAAACACATAACCCAACATTTTCAGATTGTTTACAAATTTTCCTCTATTATGCATAGAATTGGTTAAAAAAGTAACAGAAAATAGCAAAAACATCATTGTTTATTGAATACCTAACAAAATATGTGCTAGAAAACCTTAAAAATATGAGAAATTAAGAAAAATTCGATGTTGAAATAATGTTTCGTTTTTCTGAAAAACAGTAAGAGACCGCCAGAAAAAAAGATTCGTAATCTACGACCTCAAAATAGGGTGTATAGCAACTTTGGTGAAAATCGGACGATTTCCAGTTCTCCCAATAATAATTACCAAATGTATCGACCTAACTTTTATCTCTTTTTAATACATTTCATTTTAAATTTAAGCTGTCTACATCACTGTCTTACACGTTAAAATCCAGACCACACAGTTTCGATGACCAGATCGGTATATATTTACCTTGTAATCTATGGATTTTCTGGTTTCTCTCAGGAGATTTTATTTTGCTTTTTGTAGAAACCTCGTTTGGGGTTTCTTGGACTATCCTTGTTGGAAACATTGACGGAACGCCATTATTAAATAGTCGCCCTTTTGAACAGCTACTATTGGCAGAAGTACCATTTTTTTTGTCTTGTATCGGCACAATTGTGGTATCTGAAACATAAACATAGGTACGTTACTTTCAAAATTATGGTACTTACTTACATCGTATATTGCACAAATTTGAGTAACTCTATTCTACATATGAGGCATAAAGTTGCAAAAACCCATCTTATCCCAAAAACACTGTTTGAAGATAATACACAAAACCTCTTTTATCAAAAATGTGTCCACTGAGTAGAATCATTGTTTTGTATCAGGTTTTTCTAGAAATAAAAATTAATATTTAATTTTGTCACACACAAATAATTCAGATCAGGCCGGTTTAGGTTTCTTTAAAAAAATGGATAAGGGGGGTTTTGCAACTTAACGCCTCATATATATTTACCTTCTAATATATCGATTTGCTGGTTCCTCTCAGGAGATTTTACTTTACTTTCTTTAGAAACCTTCTCCTTTGCTGTTTTATAGAGTACTCTTCCCGGAAAGATGGACGGAACAGCATTTTTAAATAGGCGCTTCTTTTGCAAGCAACTTTTGGAAATATGTATATCCTCGAAATGACTTTCGCATAGCCTGTATTTAGATCTAGATAAACTACTTAGCTTGGGTAGCAGGTCAGTACGACGACAAGCGTGTAACCACAGTTTTGCCCTATAAAACAAAAAGAACGTAAGTATTAGTGTAGTATGCAGATCACACACTTAAAATATTCAATGTATTTAAAACATTAAGGCTGAGAAATCTGACCTATATTTTGTTTTTTAGAAAAGTTTTAGTAGATACAAGTTTCGTCTTTTCAGTATCGAATATGCTCCCAATAAGAAAACATGAGAACAGAGTTAGTTGAACTACTCAAATACAATAGTATACAAACTACCTTATTAATATAAATGTAAATGTACTTACCGCTCAGGATCTTTCGGGAAACCAAACATAGATATCCCAGAGCCGAAGTTATAACGGCAGTTGCGAAAAGCACAAATAGCCCACATTTTCAGTCTATTTGTTCACAACACAACAAAAGTTTGAGAATATTACTAATAAGAGAATGCAAAGAATATTACTAACAAGAGAATAACGCAAATACACACAACAGGAACACAAAAATTATCAAACAGCCATCAACTGTCAAATGAAACACGAGCAGTGTTGCCGGCTGCCGCAGGGTTTTTTAGATTGTACTAAAATTTGTTGAAAAATGTACGGAGTTTGGAAAAAATGTACCGAAATTAAAAATTTGCTACTATAAACACATGATAAACACCTTTAGAATTTTAATGCTACTATATATTATAATATAATATCTAATAATATATTTTTAATATTATTATTATAACATATACCGCATGAAATATCGTATATAAAATAAAGACTAATTATAGAGATTAATTTTAAACTACACCATTTAAAAATCATTTTTACTCAATATAAAAATAAATTACAACCTTTTTAAGGCCAACTGGCAGTAAGCGCCATTAAAAAATAAAGAAGAATACGGGCCACGTAAATTGATGTCTAGAGCTTGACATTGCCAAAATTATCATCAACTGTCATTCCCCAGCCGTCGCTGGTGTCATTTTTTTCGATCGTACGGTATAAAATAAGAAGTAAAATTAATAAAACTGTTTATGAATCTACATACCGAACGTAAATAAAGTCGGGACAGCAGTTCTCTTTAAGCGGCATCCCCCAAACATTGAAGGCGCAAAGTGTTTTGCACAAACTTTCTGTCCTCTATGCAACTGCCAAAGCGATTTTGCCTTAAAATCCGGCCTGTTACAGTTCTTAATCCACTGAGAACATCTATAATTTGAGTGTGAATGATTGTAGGAATCCCTACTGCACTGAGATAAGAAATATTTACGTGGGTATTTACTTTACCTTTTTGGATCCAATGGGAAGGAGAAGAAGCTAAGAATCACATCATTATAATTATTACTTAAACAACCGGGAACGCAGCAGAATATAACCCCCATTATGATGGGAATTAGCGATTTAACATTTAACAGAACAAAGAATGTTTTACAAATATTTTGTTTATTTTGTACCCTTTGACTTTGAAGTTTATATTTTTAGGTTAGGGATCATATTAGGAATGACCGAAATACATCGATGCATCGAAAACATCGATAGTTATGTTTCGATGCATGGTTACTGGTTACAAATTTCGTAAGTGATTGTGCGCCTTTAGGGAAACGACCGCAGAGAATTTTATTGCGATGCTAACCGTATGGCGTTTATGCATCCACGTAAGTATACGACCTAGGATTACATCGGAAAAAATATCGATGTATTTTATACGTCGACATCCCTAGATCATATATAAATCAAGCAATGTTGTCAGGTCGTGGCAAAGAAATTCCTGAATTTTTATTACAGTTACGATCAACAATCCTTTCAAATCAATGTGCGCGTTCAGGGAACACAGCGGCTGACCGACTGCTGAGTATTTTGCTCAGCGGCTGACTGTTTTTGCGTGTAAAAAGTGACCGTTTAGGGAAACCGCTTACTCAGCCACTCAGCCGCTGACCGTCCCTGAACGCGCCCAATGACTAAAGAATCCAAGGACAAATAACACCCGAGAGCAAATTGTGACGATGACACCAAACAGTGCCGTGGCACATATTTTTCTTAACCTAGCTGTTTGAAGCAATATTTATATTTTTTGATAATTGTTTTGACTACGCCTATGGTGTTTCAGCCTAATTAATTACGAAAAAAACGTATTAAAATGTTAACAAAAGGTACAAAACTAGTATCGACGTATAGCACATATCAAGTACATATAGATGTTAATTGAAATTGAAGAATAATTATCGAATTCAATAAGAAAACGCTAAAAAGTTGGTGTGGACTGTTTATTTACCTATGAAACGTAACTCCTGGCTCTTTCTTATCGCTGCTGCTTTTACACTTGAAAGCCTCAACAACTAATCACCATTGTAATAAAGTTTATACAAAGTTTACTACACACAAACTATTAAAAATGGCTAAAATTGTCGCCGGTGACCAAACGATAACTCATTGGCTCTTTCTTATCGCTGCTGCTTTTACACTTGAAAGCCTCAACAACTAATCACCATTGTAATAAAGTTTATACAAAGTTTACTACACACAAACTATTAAAAATCGCTAAAATTGTCGCCGGTGACCAAACGATGACTCATTGTTTGCCACCAAAACAAAAAAAAAAGGTCACAAATTCTGCTGCAGCCCGTATAGGGGCGTTACATGTCCTTATATTCTTTAGTCATTGTTTCAAATAGACGGGTTTAATTATTTAAACTCGTCCCTTTAAATTGTTATTTACATCCGTACTGATGTCAGTTCGACCATACGGTATAATAATGAATCTAGCCATTCCCCTTCACACTTGCGTACGGATTCAATGAATAATGTAATTTTTAATATTTGTTACCTTCAATCATAAGAATATCCTAATTTTCCACAAAAAAATAAACAATTCTAGAAGCTTTGTGATATTTTATTTATTTTTAAATTTTTATTAATTACTCACTGAAACTATTATTATACACCTAAATTAGCAAATTTTTTGAAAGAGTATTTAAAAAAATATATGTAGTAACAAGTAGCCCACCACAAGTTTGTCCACCCCAAGCAAATCTTGGCAGGTAAATTTAAGTTTTATATAACAACTATACATATAGATTTTTTATCACTAGAATTTTTAATTTTTTTGTCACAAAAAACATAAAAATTCGCTCGGTGTCACCTCGAAATCTTGTCACCAAAGTATGGCCGCCGATCGAATTTTGGCCTCACAAACCGATCACGGGAGAATATGCGTGTTAGCCGTCCCCTCTCTTTCATTGTCTAAGCCCGGAACTCGAAGTTCGCCAATGGAGGACAGCAATTGTTATTTACATCCGTACTGATGTCAGTTCAACAACGCATGAACAACGCTTCATAAATTTGAGTATGCACATAATGAGCCAGTTTGTAATATTTATTTAGCATTTTAATTGTAATTAGTAGTTAAATAAGAGAGAAATTTCAATTTCAGAACATAGTCTGATAAAGTTTTACTAGTTTTAGCTTACCAAATTAGGATATTAACAATTTCTATTGATTAAATCTGAAAATGTAGAGCTAATTTATTAGACTTTGTAACATAATGTCCTTATTCCAGAAATATCTAGAACATATTGCAAAGCAATAAAATGTTATATGTACTAATGGTAAGTTCATGTTCGTAAGCAAGAAAGAACAGTAGTAAAAACATATCTAGCAGATCTGTACATTAATATCTTACATGTAAGCTCACCATTAAATGAAGACGAAATACCACGAAACGGTCTTGGTTCTGCAGTGGGCAATAATCTGCTGTTCTTATCGAATGGATTATTGAATTATGTGTTGTTGAAAATGATCACTGCACACGTTATACCTTTTATAGGCTTTAATTCCAGTAAAATCTGGCTTTATTAAGTCTTGACGTCCACATAGTGCAATCCATCTTCGAGACCTATACATATTAACAAAATATTGACACTAATTATACTAATAGATGTTACTTTTAAGTTGATATATTTTACTTGCCTGTTATCATCCTTTGGTACCCTGAAAAAACGTATGTTTTTGTTCACTGCCGAGATATTTTTACATTCACTGTAAATGCATCTATGGCCTGACCGTCCCTTATGTTCCATCTTAGCGCTCACTAAACTATACCGAAATTAAACTTGCATTAAACTTTGAAATTACACCACAACATAAACAAACAACACTGCAACAGACAACTTGTCGTTCACGCACAATATTCGCGTACGAAGTGAAAATTTTGACCTTAACGACGCCATTTGGGTTGAGAAGTCAGGGTTGGACTCTACTTTTAATGTTGTAAATATTCTCTACAGGGCTGTATTGAGTTTGAACAATATTGAAAACAAATTGTTTACAATGTTTTCTTGCATTAGGTTAGTGACACTGAATTGTCAAGAAATTGAATATAATTCAATTGAATTTTAGCAAGTAAGTGCCAAAAAACTATGCATTGTATAAAAATTATCCCGAGATTATAACCAAGGCAATTTTTATAACAAATTAATAACAAAAAATATACCAGGTATCCCATTAAATTTGTTAATTATTTTTTTTGACATACAAATAATTTATTTAAATAAGGCCTTCTTTGTTGATTTCATGCTCTAATAACTGTTTCAATTTTATTTTTTAATTTAGAGTAAAGTTTATACAGGGTGTTTCAAAAAACATGTGCCATCTCTCGTGGGGAGATTCCTCACGGAAAAATAACATTTTTTTTTCGTAGCTACAGGGTGTTAAAATCTTAATAATCATTTGATTTATTATAATTTTCTTCCAAGTACTTTTATAGTGATTTGAATGAAAATTTGAGGGCAAAAGTTACTATAAATACGACATATTTTAATGCTAAAAAAGTGTCGATAAATTCATCAGGGACGCGCATATGGGTGTTCACTGGAATATTTAAAAAAAAACATGTGCGCAACTGACTTTTTTCTTTTAATATCAAAATTATGTAGGCCGTTTAATGCCAATTAAAAGTTATCTCTTAATATTATGTCAAATTCGGCCTCCTTGACGAGATAAATGCAATTTTATTAATAACAATTAATAAAATTAAAATTAAAATAATATTAATACATTATATATTTTACCTAATTTATTATTAAATATTATTACTATTAGTTATTATTACTATTAGTCCAACCTACTGCAATTTCAAATAGAAAAATAATGGTATCTATATTATATAAAATGCTAATGTTTATCTGTGTCGTCTCTACTGAAGTAACGACTTGCTCTAGAAAGTTGCTTTTTTTACTAAAAGATAGCTAATTGGCTCTTCTAAAAACTGTCTATGTCTATGTTATTGCTGCCCTGATCGTGATCGTGATCGCGGCCGTGATCGCACCAGTGTGCGTGTAGCTTTAGATTTGGATAAAGGCAAATTAATAAAATTGCGTTTATCTCATCAAGGAGACCGTAATCGACAAAATATCAAGAGACAACTTTTAATCGACATTAAGTTGCTTACACTATTTCGATAACAAGAGAAAAAAGTCAGTGGCGTTTATGCTTTTTTTAGAAAAATATTACAGTGATGAAAAATATTACAGTGATATGCACGTTTCTGGTGAATATGTCGACACTTTCTTAGTTTTAAAATATGTCGCATATATAGTAACTTTTATTCTCAAAATTTCACTCGAAACGGTAAAAGTACTTTGAATTATAATAAATCGAAAAAATATTAAGATTTTAACATCCTGTAGCTACGAAAGAAAGCAGAATCGGATCTATGTTGATATGAAAACTAAATCTTATTTTTACGTGATGAATCTCCCCACGAGAGATGGCACATGTTTTTTGAACACCCTGTATACATTATACATGCTCGAAAAAACATACTTACTGAAAATGTACTTACAAGCAGTATTCTGATTGTTATTATTATTACGTGTTTGATAAAAGCGTACCTGGGGCTACAATCTGCTGAAGGATATGTATTTCCTCAGAAGATCTCAGAAGACGGGATCTTAGAATAGGGGATCCCTCCGCCGATGCATCGGATGTTGTTGCTTTATTTATATTGATGAGTGGGGGATTACTGTAGCTATGTTCCTGAATCGGATACCCAGAAGTTCCTTCCAGTGAATGGAACAATGTTGGAACAGCAAATGGGTTCAATCGGTTGCGGAAACGATTAGTAAACATCCTCAATTCAAAATGATCTGCGCAAAGTCTATAGCTTTTATGAAGAGTTTCTAATTTATCCTCTAAATCAAACCTATCACTGGCCATCATCCAAATTCTTGCTCTGTAAGAAGTTATTTGTGTAAGAAAAGAGGCCGACTATTGTTTGACATTTTTTGTTGGCTTGGGAGAAAATGCATATTTTGTTAATCGAGAAGCAAGTTTTTGTTTTTTTTTTAATTTTTGTTTTTTGTTATATTAATATTTTATTACAGCTGGCGTGACTTGCATTATGGGTATAAAAAAATAAACAATAAATATCGGGCCTAGAACAAGGGCGGTTTTAGAAAAAATTCTGTGGGGGGGAGGTGATTTAAAATAAAAAAGGCGTGTGCCAGCGGCGTGCGGTCCATGGAAGCGGGAGAAGCATTGCTTCCCTAAACTTTTTAAATATAAAAAAATAAATAGTTAAACGTTAATAATACTGTTATTTTATAACAAAAGATTAATTTAATTTGTTAAAATTATTTATTTGAAACCTACGCAGTAAATTTATTTAGCCTTTTACTGCATGGATGCGCGCCTGGAAATCGCCGCCGGTCGCCTATCCCTCCTTCATGTAGGTGTTATTGACCTCGAACGCAAACGACAAATTTAAGCCGGAAAATCACTTGTGTCTAGCCCCAGCAAGGCAACTATTAAGCTTGACCAATCACATTAGAGTTTTTGACAAACGCGAATGCAGAACAGCTGTGGCGTATTGTATAATTTATTACCAACAAATAAAGAAAATCAATGAATATCTAAAAAACAAATATAAATTAGTAAAAACCAACCAACCCCACCAATGAATTAACACCCTCCAAATAACCACGCTAACCAAGGCTTAATAGTTGCCTTGCTGGGGCTAGACACAATTGGAAAATCGCGCACAGTTGCTAGCCACGGCAGCGATCTTTCGGCCGCCTTCCGCGACTTTTAATTTATTGGGACGGGTTCGCTTGCGATTTTATAGGTAATATTGTATTTTTTTCGGATTTAACTTAGTGTTTACTGTTTCGTTTGTAATGGAGGGTCAAGAAGGACAATCTTCTGCTTCTGCTAGGTGTGGACAATAATTTAGACTGTGTTTGGGTTGTATGTGTGTTAATAAAAAAGGGATTTTCTAGTCGAAATAGGGTTTTTTACCGATTCGCTTCCCCGCCTATAATTGTCACCGCACGCCGCTGGGCGTTCTTCTTACTTAAATTAACAACTATTAAATTGAAGGATTTGAAGGACATGTTAAAAAAGTGTAGTTTGAAATGTTGAAAAATTAAAAAATATATTTTTTGACGTGTAAAAATAATTTTTAGGTGTAACAAATAGTTTTTTCCGTGTAACAAATAGTTTTTAACACGTAGAAAATATTTTTTTGCGTGTAACTAATAGTTTATTATGTGAAACAAATACTTTTCTACGCGAAAAAAAATGAGGTTTTCAGATATAGTTACACGGATTTTAAAATTTGAATATTAATTCTAACAAATCGTCCTTATTCTAACAAAAATATGATATACAGGGTCGCTAATATGTATGGGAACGGTCGATTATTAGGTAAAATATAAGGGGTACCGCAAAAAGTTAAATATTCTTGCTCTGTAACTAATCTCTCTAACTCTGATATACTAATATATCAGTGTAACTTTAAAACTAAATCCTTTGAAATCAAATATAAACATAAAAAATATTTACAGCAGAAAAGGCGAAGGCGCTGGGTTAAACGTAGTCTCTACTAAGAACACGGAGGGGCGCTTTAACCCAAAATTTTACTATTAAGTTTCATATCTATCTTAATAGAAGATTATTTTCTTTTATCTATGACTCTGAATCATCGGTTCGTGGTCGGAAACTCTACGCACTGCGCTATGGAGACATGTTCGATTTATATTCAATACTAGAATTTAAAGGACTAATAAAAATATAGAATCTTCTTTCAATGCGCAGTAGAGAACGCAACGTTTACCGGCAGCCAGACGGGCCGCATGCTGTTCTAGAGAGCATAGTAAAAGATATATCAAAGAGCCAGACGTCTTAAAATACTTGTTTTTCCGACGTTGCTAGCTCTCGTACTATTATGTGTATATGGTATCAACTGTTTAATAATGCTCTGATTCTATTTTTTTTTTGTTATAATAGATAACTAATTAGGTAAACACGCGTGCTTACCTCATTAGTTATTAGAATATATAAATAATAGTATATAAATAATAAGAATTAGAATAGAGTCGCGTACACAAGCAATCAAATAGTCGGCCGATTGGCTCCATGAGAATATATTATTTTCACTTTTGCAATTAAATAGTTGGCCGACTAAAAATTGCATATCAAAGCGCGCGTTGCGTTAAGTACACAAATGAATGTAGTAAGATAAAATACATACCTAACAGGATCAACGGGAAACGTAAAAAAGCTCTTCTGTTTCGAAAAACGACGTTTATTTTTGCAGTTTGTTGCAGCACACCCTGATCCACTTCTTGCTTTCTCCATTATTACCACACAAATTAACAACTACCATAAAAAAACACAAAAATGATAAGACTAATAACATTAATAACCAATATCCTAAAAAACACTAATACTAATAAAACCAAAAAAAAATTTTTCAAAGGCAGTTCAACTGGCGGAACTGGCTTTAACGCCGTCACTGGCATAATTTTAGGCAATGCCGTCTCTAACAGAACAGCCTCTGAGCGAGATTTATGACGTCACGCTAGTTAGATACTACGGGTTAATAAATATGTTGTAGAACACATGGAAAACATAATTATTCCTCAGATTTTTGGTTTGAATTTTAAAAATGATATAGTTTACATGAAACATACATAATATACAGTTAATAAATACAATATATATATGCCTATTTACAGTAACAAATACTTTGGCAAATAAACTATGAACCATACAAATGCAGGAATGAATAGGTACATAAGATGATGGGTAAAATGTAAAATATATTTTAAATTTTGGGGTTTGAAAATGGATCTAATTTAACAAAAAACTTCACAAAATTTATATGTATATTTTGTAAGTATCAATGTTCGAAAAATTATATTTGCAAATAATACAATATCATCGAAAAAAGAGGCGTCAGCGATGGCTATGATGAAGATCGCTGTCATTTTATATGTAAAATTATTTAGGAAATGTCCTCGATGTTCATTTCCAAGCCCACTAGACGCCGTTTTTTTTTCGATGATACGGTATTATTAATTTGGTCATAAATAATCAACTATTCATTAAAAATTACTGAACAAAAAATATGCTATGCTTTACATACATTATATTATCAAACAAAAACACGTTTTTCTTTTAAACTTTATCATTCTTGTCTTTACGAAAATCTTTTTTAATTTTGAACTCAAAATAATAATCTTTTTCATGATCTTTAACACACATATTCTTTATTTTTCCCTAGATTATAATACCTACTTACGTGTTTGAATCTATCGAAGCTGAACCAACAACACTTGGGTGTGGATTCCACAATATGAATAAAATAAACATAATTGTCCAGTTTTCTTTAATACCAGCCTGGGAGAATATTATTTTTAAATTTATTAAAGATATTTTCAATAGAATTGTCTTGACTTATAACTCGTTTCCACTTTTCTTGCCCTTGCGGACACTTTAGGCTGCCTAGTATAATTATCCTTGCAACCAGGAACACAACAAAGATGAGGCATAGCACCAAAAACACACTCCGCTTAAGCTTTATTGATGAATTGTTAGAGTCTTAAAAAACGCACACAAAAATCATGATAAATAAAAAAATTATGGGCACTTTTAGGTTAAAGCACTTAACAAAACGTGTAATATTTCGTGTTTTTTTTTTGAGAAACAGAGTGACCATATATCTGGTAGTAGTTTATGTCACTTAACACCAAAATAATTAGTTTTTTTGCACTACAATAACAAATAATACCAAAAATCAACCGACAAAATATAAATACAGAATCTAACCGAATACTATCTAACAATGAACAGCTGAAGAAGTAAACAAAAGTCCGCGCCTGGGCTGATCTATTAGAGACGGCAGTGTTTTAGGCAAATACGTTTAAAATAAAGTATACGGAGGGTACCGCTTAAATTCCTGTCCCGATATTGAAGGATGGCTATAGAATTTCAATGCATTTCCTACATAAGTCTATCCTTGGTTTGTAGGAGGTTTGACTAAACAAGGATGAGCCTATGTCTTGAAACCATTCGACTCGATTTTCTGTCCTCCTTCAATACTGGGACGTAAATCCTCTCATTGCTCTTATGGGGAGGCCGTCGTATATTTTATTTAAACGTATTTGGTTTTAGGATTCTAAACCCGTTCTCAACCGAAATGGCGGCGTGCGCAGAGTCGTCGTGCATTGAGAGTTTCTCTGCTGTTTATTAAACAGCCAAAACGTAAGAAAATAACTTAAAATGTTTAATAAAGCAACATGTATTGGCCCGACAACCGACAAAATTGAATCAAAAATCGAAAGGGAAAATGAGGAGTGCATAGAGGTAAAAAAAGGTTGCCACCTCTTCCAATTTCTACCTATATTTAGGACAATATATCTTGATAAGGCTAAAATAATTCAGTAACATTCCTGACGCATATAAAATTAAATCTTGACGGGAAATATCCGAAATATCCTAGGAGTCAAACTTCTGATTTGTGTATTCTATTTTCAATTTAATATTTGGTCCAGTGGTCATATGAATTGGTAAGAATTGATTCGTACAAACAAATTTTCGTACAAATTCGCATCCAGCGTAGGTAACCGTCGACGCCTGTGTATGTGTTTTAGAGTAGCTAAATTTATTGTTTATTATTAGTTTTATTTTCTTATCAATATTATTTTACCTTTTCGGAAATAGCAATAATTTTATCATTTAGAATAGACATGCTGTTTTTATAATAAGGAAGCTAATATACAGGATATAAATGAATAAGTGCGAGCAATACTAATACGAACAGTGATAACCCATATACAGGGTGGTCCGAACTGTATTCCGGTAACTTCGGCAGCATATTCTACAGATAAAAATATGCAAAAAAGTACGTATAAATGTATGTACTAAAATGCTTAGTTTCGGAGATACAGGGTGTAGAAGTTTCATTTTTATTTCGATTTTTTCCAAATAATTTCTGAAGTACCGTCAATATTTGGATGAAAATTGCTGTCTCGGAGTTTTTTGACATGAGAAATTTGATTTTGATGTCAATATGTCTCCTATTTGTAGGGGACGCCACCTACATGTGTTTTAACTGTTTTGAAGAGTAATAACTTTTCGCTCGTACCTGTATAAAACTAATGAGTGAAGAAATATAGATTTTCGTGACTTTTTACGTAAAAAATGTCTCTTGATAAAAATCGCTATGAGCAACCGATCTCAAGATATTTAGAAAATTTTCAATACATGTTATTATTGACAAAAAATAAACACGGTTGAGTGAGTTTCTGTTGAACTTTTGGCAAAAAAAAACATTTCAAATTTACGATTTCAGTCTAATAACTATTTACTCAACATGTTTAATTTATGTCAATGATGACAGGTATTGATAATTTCTATTCCAAATATCTCGAGAGCCATTATTCGTAGAGATTTTTACCAAGAGACATTTTTCACGTAAAAAACGTCGTAAATGTATATTTTTTTATTCAATAATTTTATACAGGTACGGACGAAAAGTTATTACTTTTCAAACCAGTAAAAACATACGTAGGTGGCGCCCCCTACAAGTAGGAGTCATATTGACATCAAAATCAAATTTCTCATGTCAAAAAACTCCCAGACATCAATTTTCATCCAAATATTTACGTTACTTCATAATTATTTGGAAAAAATCGATATAAAAATGAAACTTCTCCACCCTGTAATCCGAAACTAACCATTTTAGGGCATACACATTTATACGAATTTTTTTTACTTATTTTTATCTGCAGAATATGCTGCCGAAGTTTCCGGAATACAGTTCGGACCTCCCTGTATACAGTAGCGGATCGCCGAGTGAAGCAAAATTTTTACGGTATACTTATAGTTACACAATAATTCATATAAACAACTCAAAGCCGCCGTCCAAGTCTGTCTTTAATGTTTGTAGCCTTGTGGCATCTCAAAGCAAGACACGGAGAATAAACCTTGAAAAACATTCGTTATTGTTTTGCTTCACCTTCACAAATGATGACGAGCCGCCACTGAATATCTGAACTTAACTGAAGAGACAAACGAGACATAACATTATGATTATTATTATCAACTTACCGATTTTCATCAGACGGAAATCTGAAAAAACTGAGAGAACAACTTTTTGAAGTGTTGATACATCCAAGAGCAGCACAGAGCAATGCACTCATTTTTGCCAAACCGAACTTTTTGTTAACAAGTTATTTGTCTAGCAACCCGACAAGACGACGATTCTCATTCTCGCAACATGCTGCCACAATGCTGCCAACGTGCCAACAATCTCCCTCTCTGTCCAAAATTGCATCTCTGTCTTGGTATTCTGTAGGAATGAGCAAAAGTATCGATCTTTTTTTAAAACGGTTTGATAAAAATCGCCGATATATTTGATGTGATAAAATGGTCATTTCAAATTTCAAATATTGAATATCCAAATACAGATAATAATATCCAAAGTTAAATATCAACGTAGAGAGAAACAATTCAAGAAGTGATCCTCAGTTAAAAAATAAGAAACACCGGTCCGATACTGCTTTGTTTCGTAGCTACAGGGTGTTTAATTAAAGTCTTAATATTTTTTCGATTTATTATAATTTTCTTTTTCTTTTCTACTTTTAGCGTTTCGAATGAAATTTTGGGGATAAAAATTTCGCTGTTTATGATAATTTTTGCATTTTGGTAATGTCCTGTTGTCATGAGGTGATTCTCTTCACACTCAACCCAGCCACAATTTTATTTAGTTCAACTACGTTTTTTAACAACCTGCATTAAATAAATTCTACAGCAATAATTAAAAAAAAAACACAAACAAAGATTTTCATAACTTTTTTTATTAATAATAGAGTTGTTTAGTAGATTATTACCTAAAATCTATCAATTGCTATAACTTTTTATTCATAGGAAAGGCAAAATATTTTTTTTTGTCTTGTTATTTAATAATAGTTTCAAATATTCCTAAAAACAATAAAATCTCAATAAAAAATTCAGGGGAGGAAACCATATCCTTCCGACTTAACAAATAACATAATTCTAATAAAACGTAAACTTTTACAACTACGATTGAATAATATTACAATTAAAAGGTAACATCATCGAATAGACGTTAAAGAATGAATGGCATCTATTCGATGGTGTACGGGGTGTTCCAAATTATGGGGCAACCTCTGGGATCTGGAAAAGTATAAGTGATACGAAAAAGGTCAAATTATGGTAAAGTAGGAATTTTTTGTAATAAAGAAAATTTTTTATTTCTATTTTTTTTTTGCGGATCACTTTGATAATGTGTGTAAAAACCAGTGGCGCATCAAGAGACTGAGTCTGGGAGGGGTATGTAGAATGTTTAGGAGGAGAGTTAATCACCGCGACCTTACAGATATATTGTAGTGTGTTCCCCTTTCTTAAGTTATAACGAGTTATAACTCATCATACAGTCTTAGGGCTTTAGCGAAAGACCTGACTGAGACGGCTCCACAAAGGCCAGCTCTCCATCCTTCCAAAGTTCATGGCACGAACGGTCGTCCTCTCGGTCCACTCAGTGATAAGGTGTTCTAGTGTTTCCCCATTTTCCCCACAGGATGTTCCTCAGCTTCAGCCTACTGAGGTGTTCGTTGAGGAGACAGAGTCCAAGCCCCGTGACAATCCGAGGATTGTGCTTACTTAAATCAAGGAAAATCTTTGATGTTTCTCGGTCGTAAGTTCTGAGAAATTTCTTCGAGTGTTTTAGACCGGGCTGGAGGATTCCAATTCACGGATGGAGTCTTCCAGATTCTTGAGTTTCGATTTAACTTGGTTTCCACTTGGGAAGCAGAACGATCCTGGTCTAGTTTCTTGGTCAAGATTCCCTTGATGAATAGGAGCACTTTTTGATTAGTATCTCAGAAACGAGACATCAGATTTAAAATTTAATAGCACCACCTTACAAAGAGAGAAAAAAAAAGATAATTATGAAGTAACATTTATTTTAAAATATCTATTGAAATGAACCCAGGAAAAAATAAAAACAATTTTTCAATATGTTTCGTTTTTTTTTCAGAATATCTTCAAAAGTATTCGGATATTTTTGATTTATAAAATGGCATTTATCGGTCATAAAATTTGGTATAATTTGGCCTCCTTCGTATCTCTCATGGTTGGCGAGATCCAAACGTCACCCCCGAATATGAGACACCCTGTACATCTTTTCTTTTGTAAAATTCGTCAAAGAGAACAACGTTATAGAAGAAGACGTAATAATAATCAATAAAATTCAATAGGCTTAGGTGTTAAGTACAGCAAAGTGAATTGTAACTAATTTGTACTAAGTTGAGTTGTAAACAAGTGACAGGTTTGAAAAATTTAAGTTGTGTCTTCACCTAAACAACATGCATCAACATAATCTTAACAGAAACATGAAAGATGACTGCTGTTCCTAAAAATAAGAAAAATCAACAGGAACACAACAACAACTTATGCAAAAATTCTTTAGAAAAATATATTTTGATTACGTGAATTGAACTTGAAGGCCCCCACATAAAAAGCTTGTCATGTTTATAGAAAATAAAAAGCAAGTAGTACCACAGATTATACAGATTATAAACTTATCGTCAAAAGCATTGTTTTTCGTGGTTCCAGTTTTCGGAGTCGCGCACTAGTTAGGTTACTAGTTTGCGCACATAGCACGCCCACTTATGGCCTCTAAAATTGTACACAGCGCTTACACAGGAAATTTTACTCGTTTGTTCATCGTCATAAAAAACAATTTTCGTACCACAAATTAGGGACAAGATTTTTATCTGTATACTTATAGGATTCCTAATCTGTGGTAGTACAGAATTTTGTTCACTGTACAAGCGAACAGAATGACAGAATTATATCTTGGAAAGCTATTTTCACTGTAAAAAATGTGCTGAACTTTGAATAAGAAGACTAAGGAAGGAGCATATCAAAAATCTTAGGTACACCGCGATGGGCCTCAAATATGGCCGACTTAAATTCCGGTTTATCAGTGTCGTTCTAATTTTATTTAAAAAATGTAAAACTATGATGTAGGGTAGACGTGGGGTAGACTCAATAATTTGTTGTTTTATTTTACGTTGTAAATAAATGTTGGTAGTTATTAAAATTGTTATAAAAATATATAATTCTAATAAAAATAGATAAGTTATAATAAATATTTATTAACACAAACATCCGATACGCTAATGAAGCAGGTAAGTCAAATTAACGTATCTAAATTCTTTGACATCTAATCTTTGACAAGTAATAAATAAAAGCTAAAAATGCAAGAAAAATATATAATTTAGTTAATTTAAGTGAATTTCATAAATGATCGGTTTACTACACGTATGTATATTATATAGTCACTTACTAGCGAAAAGTTGTTCCATTATTTCACTCAATTTTTGCCGAGATCTACCGCACGCTACACAACCAACTATTTTAGAGTCTTTTTCGATAAATCGCGATAGCGTCACTGTTAATTTAAGTTCTGCCACAATTTCCATCTAGATTTACTACCTTTATACAACTATCAGTAGTAGAATAAATAATAAATAAGATAAAATAAGCTCCGTAAGAGACTGACAAATCCACAAAATTTCAAATCAAATTCAAATGTGTCAAATGAATCGTCAAACAGAACTGTCAATGATCCCCACCCTAGAGAGCTTTTATGGTGGCTTTTCCGCCCACCATGCATGAATACATGGATAGCATTATGCTCCTTCCTTAGTCTTCTTATTCAAAGGTGCTGAAACTATTAGTGGGTGCGTCACTTAATTCACTGTAGAATAAACTGTGCTATATAGGTGACAGGCAGTAGTACAGGTTAAACTGAACTAACTGGCCAGCACAGTTAGCCTGTGCTAAAAAAATTAGCGTCTTCGGAGGCTCTTACAATAAAAAATCAGTATCATCTCTGATCTCTGATCTCAATCTTATCTGATGTTTAAATATCATTTAAAAACAATTAATTTAATAATAATCAACAAATGCATAATATTTTGGTAAAGACTCAACAGTTCTCTTTAACAAATTTTGCGACAACATAAAAGAAAGTAAAGACTTCACTTCTAAAGCAATTTTCGTGATTTTTTATACAATATGTAAATTTAAACTATTAGTTATCTTTAACAGTATATTTCATACCTAGTTGTTTTGTATCTCTTGATATTATTAAAAGATGTATCGATTTTAGTATCAATAGAACATGTTAAAAATAAAGAAAATCCAGTATTGCAAAAATAAAATCTCAAAAGGTTTCTATAAAAGACAAAAAACGTTTTTAACTAAAACAACTTTTGCTCTGTGGAGATCATGACTCATGATATTGTGAAAAAAGAGACTAATTAGCATGTCTTTTGGAATATATTAACAGATGAAGAATACTCGCTTAAATCAATAATTTAACTATCATATATCGATATATTATGACAAGATTTATCAAAAAGAGAACTGATAAACTTCTTTTGAAAGTATTAGAATAGTTTACCGATTAAAAATACATTTATTCTTAATTTTGATGATTTAAAGTAGCATGGTTATAATTAAAAACTAAATTAAATGACTAAATAGAGAGCTGCCTTTACTATAAACATTTTTATATTGTTTAATTATATTACTTTTGAATGTACGACTGTTTTTTTTTCAATCACTTCCAAACTTACATATCTTGCTATACAGGGTGTCCCAGAAATAGTGCAAGTATTTTTAACTAGTAGTATACTTCGATCCCAGAAAAATGCTCATGATTTTTTTATTTTGAAAATATATAAATAAAAAATAAAATATATTTTTTTTTAATTTTATATTTTTCTTGATATTTTCCGGAAAATATTGAAAAACTTTTGAGTGCCGCTTGTTCAGTTACCGGAAATTTGTTTATAAAGCTTCGAGAGAATGCAATGTTGCCACCTCCTACGTTATCCACATTCTGTATGTTTCTAAGTTATAAAATCAAATTTTTAAATTTCTCCAAAAAGTACTTAAATTAATTTTATTCACTGTAGATTTTCATCATTGTAGATAACTTATTATGGACCTCCTATATTTTAAATACCTTTTTTACAGTTTAGTAAACCGGCATAATGAAACTAAATAATGAACAATTATAGTAGCTTTTCAACAGTTCACAATCAGCGCCCTCTATTAGATATGTAAATAGTCAACGTTTGACCTACATTTAAACAGATCAGCTCACTGAATTTTTAGCTTATCTAATTCATTTGAGATTTTAGTCCAAACAGTTATTCTGGGACACCCTGTATTTTTTATTCATAACAGGTTCATTTATGATAACCATTTTGTCTTTTTTGAATTTTAAAAAATATACAAAATAATAAAAATAAATGAAACTTTTATTTTATGTAGCCTGGTCAGTCAAATATGCTCATATTTAAGCATATATCGTTTTATACAGGGTGGTCCGAACTGTATTCCGGAAACTTCGGCAGCATATTCTGCAGATAAAAATATGTAAAATGGTTCGTATAAATGTATGTTCTAAAATGCTTAGTTTTGGAGATACAGGGTGTAGAAGTTTCATTTTTATTTCGATTTTTTCCAAATAATTTCTGAAATAATGTCGACATTTGGACGAAAGTTGGTGTCTGGTAGTTTTTTGACATGAGAAATTTGATTTTGATATCAATATGAGTCCTATTTGTAGGGGGCGCCACCTACATGTATTTTAACTGTTTAGAAGATTAATAACTTTTTGTCCGTACCTGTATAAAACTACTGAGTGAAAAAATATACATTTCCGTCTATTTTTACGTAAAAAATGTCTCTTGGTAAAAATCGTTACGAGCAACCGTTCTCAAGATATTTAGAATGGGAACAGTCAATACATGTCATTCTTGACAAAAAAAAACGTTGTTGAGTAGATAGTTATTTGACTAAAATGATAAATTTGGGAACTGTTTATTTTTTTAAATAATAAATCATAAATTTTTCTTCGAAAAAATGATGATAAAACAATTTCTGTTCAACTTTTGACGCCAAAACATTTGAAATTTATGATTTCAGTCTAATAACTATTTAGTCAACATGTTTAATTTATGTCGATGATGACGACAATGACGACAGGTATTTATATTTCGATTCCAAATATCTCGAGAACCATTACTCGTAGCCATTTTTACCAAGAGATCTTTTTTACGTAAAAAACGTCGTAAATGCCTATTTTTTTACTCTGTAATTTTATACAGTTACGGACGAAAAGTTATTACTCCTCAAACCAGCTAAAAAATATGTAGGTGACGCCCTCTACAAGTAGGAGTCATATAGACATTAAAATCAAATTTCTCATGTCAAAAAACTCCCAGACACAAATGTTCATTCAAATATTGACGTTACTTCAGAAATTATTTGGAAAAAATAAAAATAAAAATAAAAATGAAATTTCAACACCCTGTATCTCCGAAACTAAGCATTTTAGGTCATACATTTATACGAACTTTTTTACTTATTTTTATCTGCAGAAAATGCTGCCGAAGTTTCCGGAATACAGTTCGGACTACCCTGTATATTTATCAGAAACATGTTGCTTAAGCCAATAATAATTATTGATAGAAATTTTAGACGCTTGAAAAATCACGAAAATTGCCATAAAAGTATACCGTGTGCAGTCATGTGCGTATTTATACAGCCTGTCCTGCGAGACAACATCTAACTTCGACAGACCACATCCAAATAATTACAAAAAAAATACCCATCCAACTTCTGAATTAAAATTACAAACAACAACTGTCACTGTCATATATTTTTTCGCTGGACAGACTATATATACTCTATCGAAAACATAGCGCGGATTTTTTCATAAGATCGTACAATATATACAGCGATTTAACTTAGACGAATACTTACAGAAATATGTTTTTTATAAATTTTATCACTCGGTCAATAAACGAAAGTATTCCTTGCTTCGCACGACAAAAATGTACTGATAAAAACTTTGAATAAGCTAGTAACACATGCGGTTTAAAAAAGTAAGGTTAACAATTATTAGAAAAAGTAGTTTTGATGAGACTGTTAAAGACATATACAGTATTCACGCCTGAAATACATTTATATTTTGCAACTTTTCTTAAAAACTCTATTTTTCTATTTGTAGGTTTTGTAACATAAATTGTGGAAAACTTACTGTATACATACTAGGGTGGGTCAAAAAAATCGACTATTTTTTTCACTTTATAGCCTGAAAAAAGGTTGGTAGACACCTCAAAAAAATTCTCTCCAAGTATGAGCTCTTAATTTTAATAGGAAGTCCTCCGCCTTTCAGTTTTCTATTTTTTCCTTATTATTAGAAAAAAAAATTCATATCTCGGTATATACTATTTGGAAAAAATATCCCGTCTCAATTGAATTCTCTACAAAAAAGCTTACAATTTTTTTGTAAACCTCACCGTTCGAAAATTATTAAAAGTTGAAGTTTGATGGCAGATGTCTAATCAGATTTCTAAGGCAGATTTCTTTTTTCTTATGAATTTTATAACTCGTTAACCAAAAATCATTATGATACGCGAAACTCACTGTTTTCTAGTAAATTCACTGCTTCACAAAAATGGCAAGAACGGTAAACTAATAGGATTGCTCATCCTCATAAGACGTACGTTCGCCTCTTCCCGCGCTTCGGCTGACAGTTGTGACGTCATTGTAGTCCTTGTCATGATAGTGTGTATTATTAGTTGCCTATGGTAAACTTATTAAAATAACAGCTGAGAAATTTTGAGCTAATTATTTTGTCAATTTTAAATGTGAAAAAGGTGTTTTTAAAGTTTTTAGAGCTATAGAGTGTATAAATACGTTCATTTTGTGTTGTGGATAGTGACAAAGTGCTTACTAAGTGTCTACGATATTGTTTATTAATTATTTTAAAGCAAAATATGGAAGTACTCTAAAAAGAATGCCTGCAAAAGGTGATGCTGGGAACTGCTGTTCTTAAAACAAAATAATTAGCCCAAAATTTCTCAGCTGTTATTTTAATAAGTTTACCATAGGCAACTAATAATACACACTATCATGACAAGGACTACAATGACGTCACAACTGTCAGAGGAAGCGCGGGAAGAGGCGAACGTACGTCTTATGAGGATGAGCAATCCTATTGGTTTACCGTTCTTGCTGAATGAGCAGTGAGCAGTCCTATTAGGTTAACTGTTCTTGCAAAAATGGTTTCTTATGATTAGTCGATTAAATTAACCGTTTAAAAGATATTCATCGTCAAACTTGAATGCACAATAATATTAACAGTTTTTGATTAATCAAATTGGAACAATTCCAATTTAATGAGTTTCAGAAAAATGTTTACAAATTTATGTTTTTTTTTAAATGGGACACCCTACCTAATCATGTGAAATATATGCATAGATGTATTTCAGATCACATACCCAATCATGTGAAATATATTAATGTATTTCAGGCACGTTACAATATGAAAGGTGAAACAACACTTGAACAATTTGAAACATGTATACTTTTAAATATTTTCACATTTAAAATTCGATTGAATTGATACAATATTAATTTTAATTAAAAAAACAAATAGGTAGAATAATAAAGGAGATATAATTGTTCTGTTATAGTTACTATTAACTGATGATATAGTACAAAAATACTGTAGTTATAATTCACAAAAACGGCATCACAGTTAGCTTGGAAATGGAGATCGCTCTTATATGTAAAATTATACGGTGAATGACAGCGATCGTCATTTCTAAGCTAACTAGACACAGTTTTTTTCTTGATCATGCGGTATATGTTTATGAACTTTGGACGGATGTTTGTTCAAACTTAGCTTTTATTTCGCTGTACAGGGTGTTAAATTAAATAAGTACAACTATTTAATAACCAAGCTGTTTTGAACATGTTTGAAAAATAGAAAATAAACTTTCGTTATAGAGATCTACAATTCTTGAAAATATGTGTACTTATTGGTGAATCACCCTGTATATGTTATGACAAAAATGCAAATCTAAGGGCTCAAACGCACTGACGATCAGGTCGCTGCTACCTGTAATACCATTATGTATGATTTGACGCGCACTAGTCGCTGCGACCAGTACACTGCATTAAAATATTATTATTTTCTGCAGCTTGTTGCCGCTTTTCTTCCAAATTAATAATTTTTCAGATGAAATCCCTCAAATTCAACGCAAAATTCTCTATAAGATATAGTGTTTTAGTGTGGTTTTTGCACACGGACAGAAAAACCAAAGAAATAGTATACAGACTGGATCAAATGGAAACTTAAATCTAGTCCCTTTTTTATCAAGGGTTAGGTTAGGTATTTTTATATCACATACTCTATTTATGGTTGGTATGACACCTGTTATTAAACCTTCGAGTTTTGATGGTAAAAAAATAAAAAAAGCATATTTAAAGTTTCTTTTTGATCTGCTCTGTATAATCTTTTTTGCCTTCCTCTACAATGTGTGAAAACTATACTAATTACCCTACTGCAATTACCATTAATATTTTAAATGCATTATTTAATATTAGAATATTTAATAAGCTCATGGATAGGAACTTCGCTTTTTAGTTAACTCGGATAACATTTCTGAAAACAGTATTTTCTAATTGGTAAAACGTAAAAAATCTTTAGATCTGACAGCCCTGCTGACACTGGTCGTTCGTTTGGACGCCACCTACATATGTACGCAATATATCCGTGGTCGTCACTGCGTTTGAGCTGTTAATATTCACTACTTATACCACAGAAGCTCCTTTATTATTCTATGATATTCCTTTAGTATTTGACTCTAAACAAAAACGAAAATCTATATCGCATTTATCTTTGGCTAAATAACACTTTTTTTTCTAGGGTATGGTAAAAAATATATATATTTCTCCTCTTTTCATTTATTAAAATATCTTCTAGACATATAGAGCGTATTATTTTTTTTATTCCCTTTCTACCAAGTATTTCTTGTTTTGTTTTTTTTTGTCACTAGCCTATAATACACGCGAATAGGAAAAAAGTATTTCCTTTGATATTTATTCTCATTTTTATACAGGGCGTATCATTTTTACGATTAGGTTAATACCAGGTGTCTTATAGTTCCTGTTTCGATGATATTACGTTAGTAGTAAAAGGATCAATGATTGAAGTAGTTGGCAATAACTAGCGTCTACGTTCCACTAGTCTCCTTGGACACCCAGTACACGTTTGCGAATTAAAAATGAAACCCCCTGTACTACATATACCTAAATCACTATCGATATTTTTCCATATAAAAAAATTATTTATCGCTTTTTTCCTAGACAAAAAATTTTGAATTTCTCTCTTAAATCCTAAATTGCGAACAATATGTCAGTTCCTTGTCTACATACTCGATTTAAAAATAGCTATTGCCGATATTTTCAGTTTTAGATAACATACCGTTAGAATTATTTTATTTCTTTGTTATTGGACTGTCTAATTCAGAGTACCTACTAAAATTATTTAATAAAAATTATGAATTCCATATTATCGCAAAAAAAAACGGCGTCATACTAGGCTTCAAATTATGGCCGATTTCGAGGCCCACTATGACGCCGTTTTATTTTCAATGAACTCAACTAAATAATGTAATATCTAACGGTATGTTGCTACCAATATTTTTTAATATCTCACTATCTATTAAACATTGGTACGCGGTAAAGTGGTCAAGATATTATTCAAAACATTCGAATAACCTTTTCATACCTTAATTACCAACTTACAAACAATACAAAATATATATAACTATATAACTATGTCTATTTACAACTAAAATTCCATTAAACAAAAAAAAAAAAGAATTGCGTCAAAATATTAAAATCCGACTATTTTTAAAAGTTGGCTCTATTGGTAAAATTGGTACATGTCCTATTAATTAATTAATTACTAAATAGTACTAATAAATATAATATTTAAGGAGTGATCAAAATATCACACATAATAATGCCTGTATTTAGTGGATTTTTATTGTGATTATTTTTTATTTAAAAAACCTTATATCATTTTAATCATCCATTATCAGGTAATATCTGACAAACGGATCTGAAACAGCGATGTTGTCATGTTTAACTATACAAAGTAGGGATACATAATTACATATTTGCTAGGCATTTTAACGTAGCTCTTATTGTTATATGTATATTTATTTAATTGATTTCCTTCATTCTCCATTTTATAAAAGGTAAATATTTCCTAAAGATATCATTCCCTTTGGGCAAGCTGGCAACGCTGAGAAAATTCATCACGGCATCCCGGCTTCAACCAACCTGATTGATTACTTTATGAATGAATCTGCCATGTTTTTAAAAAACTGCATTTATAGCTTTACTACAGGCCTTACCGTTGTCCTGTTAGTTCACATCCAGTTGTCAGACTATAATGAGGTTTATTACCAAAAAAAATGGCGTCAGAGTAGGCTTGAAAACGCAGATCGCCATTTCCAAACCGATTTTTTCTAAACATAAAATTATAGTATAAATATAAAAATATAATTATTTATAGACATTAAAAAGTTAAAAAAAAAAAACAATGTAAAATATATATATCAACAACAGACGAAAATGACATCAATATACTTTTAAAAATATATATACGTATTAAAATCATGAAGAATCTGAGTATAATGGGGATCAAACATGGACTTTATATTGGAGTGGACTCGTTTTTAATAATCGTATTTCTTTATTAAAATTTAATTCTCAATTTTGTTATTTTTGTCAATTGTCTTCAAATTGACAAACACCTTCATACTTATGTTTAAAACATAACAACCCTGTAGAATACAGGGTGTTCCTTAATGACATGCTAATATTTAAGGGGGTTATTCTTGAGTCTATTTCACCAAGAAAATAACTGCATATGAATGGGTCAAAATTGAAAAAAAAATCATAATATCTCTCTAATGTTGTTATAGATATCTGTGTGAAATTTGATACAACATCTCCTATGCATAAAAATTAACTTTTTAAGAGAAATAAAAATTGTTTAGAAATGAATGAAGATTTTGAAAATAATGTTTATTTTAAGAGAAGGCTTTTTTCATCAAAAATATTCAATATAAAACCCGTATGGGCGCCACTGGTTGAAATATTTAAGGTATTTGGAATGCATAGAAGACGCGTATTAGGTTCCATAAAGAAAGTTATTATGAAAAAAAATCCTATTTAGAAAAGATTACCTCCCTCTATTTCAAAAGTTGTTTAGGATATATACCGGGTGAGTCTCAAAAGTGGCTTACCCCCTATAACCATTTTATTATTTCAGATGAAACGAGATTTGGTATGTTAGTATATGACATAAATTAGGATTGATTGACGTATTCAATTGTTTTCTGTGTCTTCCTGTTTCACCGGAAATGACTACAACTTTTGATTTTTAAATGGCACTCTCGGTATTTTTTTATTTTATTCGATAGAAAATGAACAGAATGACATAATATCATATGTCAACTTTTGACATTTTCGTATATGGTTTATTTGAAATTGTAACATGAGGTTCATAATGACAATTTGACTCGAAATACCAAGTGTGGGGTACCAAATTATTCGCAAAAAATGCTTTTTCCAAATATGCTGATCAGCCACCTTCATTCCATTTGAAGAAATTGAGATATCATTAAAAATACGATTTGAGCTTCTTTTAACCGGCCGGGATAAGACACTAAAAACATTAGATGATCAAATCTATTTTTCCAAGGCTCCTTGATCAAAAATTTGTGTTTTTAACACAGCCATGGCACTCTAGATTAAAATTTAAAATACAATTTATTTCTGAGCAAATATGTCAAAAGTTGAGTATGACATGTCATTGGATTCAGAGTGTCTTTCTCTCTTGAATAAAGTAAAAAAATACCCAGGGTGCCATTTAAAAATCAAATGTTGTAGTCATTTCCGGTGAAACAGGAAGTGACAGAAAACAATTGAATACGTCAATCAATCCTAGTTTATGTCATATACTAACATACCAAATCTCTTTTTTTTATCTGAAAAAATAAAAAAGTTATAGGGGGTGAGGTACTTTTGAGACTCACCCGGTATATTCATTATATTTTTTTTCTTAGTAGGTAAGCATGTTATTAGGAATCACTCTGTAGATAAAATTGCACATAGTATCGATGAAAGACAAAACTCACAAAAACGTTGTACCAGTTTTACCAAAAGATCAACCTATATATCGTTAAAAACAAAAACACGTCAATATATTTGTCTAATCCAATTAATAAAAAAAAACGAATATTTAATTTTTTTTTGGCAATTGAGGGATAAAAATTTTCGCTAATTCCACCTCAACCGTACGTTCTAAAAAAACTACTGTCGCGATCGAAAAAAATTTCTGTTTTTTACTTAGTTTTTGTTTGGTCTATCTAAAGTATACTGCAGCGTAATTTGAACGGTAACCCCCTGCCCGGGCCCGGGTACTTGTGTGACTTTTTGCCCCTACTGGACTTGTCCTTTCTGATTTCGCGCACTAGCGAGTAGAACGCGTCGTCCACGCCCATGCGCGTCTTCGCCGACGTCTCTATGAAGGGGATACCGTACTGTTTGGCGATCTGAAAGAAAAAAGTTCTTTAGTTTGGTATAAAATCAGTGGCAGCTCGTCAGGGTAGGCCTCTGAGGCCGCGCCTCTCCGTTAAAATGAAGGAACGATTTATTTTTTTGTATCTACTTTTTTATTTAATCTATACTAATATATAAAATCTTTAAGTGACTGACTCACTGATTAATCACGATCCTGCTCAAACCACTCAACGTAAGAGGCTCAATTTTGGTATACAGGTTGACTCTAGGGTGTAGAGGTTCGATAAGAAGGGATGTTTCGAAATTCCAGTTCCAAGGGGGTGAAACCACCCCTCAAATATTACAATATTTTTTATTTAAAAAACGGTCAAGTTCCCGAAAAAACGCTTAAACACGTATATTTTATTGTTTTTTTACATATTTTAAGATTTTTTAAAAATGTATACAAGGTGTTTCAAAAATCTGATCATTGATTAATCACGATCCTGCTTAAAGAGCTTGACGTAAAAAGCTGATTTTGGAAAACGGGTTGACTTTAGGGTGTAGAGGTTCGATAAGAAGGGATTTTTTGAAACTTGAATTCTAAGGGGGTGAAACCACCCCTCAAATATTAGAATATTTTTTATTTAAAAACCGGTGAGTTTTTCGGAAAAACTCTTAAACACGTATATTTTATTTTGTTGTTTTACATATTTTATGATTTTTTAAGGGTGTTTCATAAAATATGACCATTGAGTACTCACAACTCTGCTTAAATTTCTTGACTTTTAAAGCTGATTTTTGGTAAACGGATTGACTGTGGGGTGTAGAGGTGCGATAAGGAGGCGTTTCTCGAATTTCAAATTCCAAGAGGGTGAAAACGCCCCTCAAATATTACAATATTTGTTATTTAAAAAACGGTTAGTCGCTTGGACACGCATAATTTATTTTGTTTTTTTACATAATTTGAAATTTTTTAAAAAATCATACAGGGTGTTTCAAAAAGTTGGGTAATTGATTAACCACGATTCTGCTTAAACTTCAGCTTATTTTTGGCAAACGGACTTTTCGAAAGTCAAATTCCAACAAGATGAAACTACCCCTCAAATATCACCTCTTCTTTTTTAACTGCTGTTTCTCTATATAGGGTGTTCCTTAACGGCACGCTAATATTTGAGACGGCGATTCTTGGAATTATTCTAACAAAAAAACTTCATACGAATGTATGTCCAAAACATCTTAACTATTGAGAAACAGGGTCGTAAAATTTTCTAAAATATTTTTTTTTAAATAAATCTTGCTGTTATAGATATTTTAATGAAATTTGATACAGGTCTTCTATGTTTCCAAATGCATTTTTTGATATACAAAAAAATATTTTGTTCTATCTCTTTATTTCCATCAGAGAATAAGTATAATTTATAAACCATATGTCGGACGAAAAAAACGAGGTTGAAAATAAATAAGATATTGAAGATTTTGAAAATAATATTTATTTTAAAACAAGTCAGTGACGTACTATTTTTTCTCCTAAAATATTCATTATAAAACCCGTATCGACGGCACTGGTTGAGATTAAAAAGTTAAGTAAAGTTTTTTTTAAAGTTTACCACCCTGTATCTCAAAAGTTTAGATATTTAGGACATATGAATATTTAAGATTTATAAGTTTTTCTCATAAAATAGGTCCAAGGATCACCCCCGTAAATATTAGCATGTCATTAAGGAACACTCTGTATAATATAAGAACTATTTTATGTTCAGGGAATAAGTGTAAATACACGACACTGGTCTATGTACAATAAATGATAATAATTTTTCTTCAATGTATGGAATATAGATTTAAAAGCCATAGTACTAACAAATGTTATAACATATTAAAGACAACAATATCTGTATTTGTTACCTCTTCTCAAAATATGTATTCTAATCATAAGAGTGTATAAAATGAGTACCCCTCGCTCCAATAACATATAAATATAACGGTTTCCTTACTTACAAAATCACATGTAACCAAATTCCATCTTTATAATACTGATTTTTAAATGGCTAGAATATGTATGTACTTTTTGTTCTCCTATGTATGACTCTTATTATCTAAGAAATAATAAAAAAACCTACGTCTCTAGCCCGATTCATATCAACCACCCATGCCGGCAAGTCACATTTATTTCCTACAAGCACCATCGGAACCTCCTCGGTATCTTTCACTCGTAAAATCTGCTCTCTGTATACCACAATGTCATCAAAACTTTTTACAGAGTTCACAGCAAAAACAAGTAGAAAACCCTCTCCTGTTCTCATGTACTGATCACGCATTGCACTGTATTCCTCTTGTCCTGTAACAGTTCACATCAAAGCTAGATGTTCTACATTGAAAGAAAAATATCAATCTTACCTGCAGTATCTAATATATCTAAGAGACAGGTTTCACCATCTATAACAACTTGTTTTCTATATGAGTCTTCAATTGTTGGGTCATATTCGTCCACAAAATGGTTTTGAATTAACTGAATAGTTAATGCAGACTTTCCTACACCACCAGCACCCACAACAACCAATTTGTATTCAGTCATTGTTGATTATAAAGCAAGAACAGTTTCAAAGTGGTATTATGATGCTAAAATTGTTCTGTAAGGCCGTAGACCCTGTTATAACTCAACTTCAAAATAAAAAAAGGACTAAGCCAAAATAAAACAACACAAATCTACCTCACTAATTTACCCAAAACGTAACATAGAACACAAAAGTAATGCGGGGTTAGTAACCTATCAGTACTCTATTTTGGTATGAAGATATCAAAGCATTTTGAGGATTGGTTCCGTTGGAATGCAGCAGCTCTATTAAGGTTACTCATAAATGTGTTAAATAGTTGCTTAATTGGTTTTAATTAATTTTTAAATCGTGAACTAAAACAACACAAAGTAGACGTTTGGATAATGTCATTTCACTTCACTCATTTCTCGGTTTTTTTGGTTACTCACCGAGAGGTGTGTTCAATATCCCTGAAGTTAGACATAAATAGAAATAGAAAAATATATGATATTACAAAAAATATATTAATTTTAAAGCCCCGATATAATCTTAAAGCATAGGTATAATGTTCCTTTAGGCTTGATATCATTTAAAATTATATTTTATCAATCAGTTTGGACTTGCCCTGATATTCTTCTCTTAAATTGTTCCGAAATCATATACAATCAAATAAATAATTTAGTACATCTAGACTGTTCTAATAAATTTTATGGACACATTCTCTTACTAAGAACCGTAGAAAAGCTAAATTTAGAGAAAATGTATCGATTATAGGCTTTGAAATCGATTTCTCATTTTAAAAAACAAAATATTGAACATACTTTATTTTTTGAACGCGCTCAATATGACTGACGTTTCCTGTCAATAATGTCAAAATAATTTATCGTTAATCGGCCATGTTGTTTATAAGGCATTTAAATATTTAAAGCTCTGCCTTGCAGTGGGGGTATTGTTAATGAGCTATCCTAATAGTTTTCATGGAGAATTTATCACTCAACTCATTTACGAAAAGGCCTTATTGGAGTACGCAACTTGAAATTCTGTGATCCAGACTGTGTGTTTTTATCTGAAACTAGTGTGCAGTGAAAACAAAAAATCATGTTTTGATAAGCTAGCTTCAAGCCCTGTGTATCTAGATTATTTGTAGTTGTTTGGACGGCATGTACTTTGATTGACGTTTATTTATTATAATTTATTAACATGATTTCTACATAAAGTGCAATCTACATCTTTATACTAAGCTTTACAATATTCGACATTGAGAAGAATAGGATTTATTAACAAGAATCATGTCTTTGGAAGTTAGTGACAAAATTTTACGCCAAACAAAACTGCGTGCAGCGCGGAACCTTTTCGATACAGTTCGTGAGCCCCCTTCGGGCAACTATGATCGGTTTATACCATGTAGGACTAACAACAACTGGGAGACTTGTTTTGCCACTATGCCCGATCCGAATAAGACCGCTCAAAGTGGTAAAAAGACTAACAGAGAGAACGGTGAGAACTCTAGAGACTCTTCGGTGTACAATATATTGTTACGAAACGAGATTCTTGGTGAGAAGATAGAAGACGTTAAAAGCCAGTGTGATGATAGGCAAGCTCTTACGCCTATAAAGAGTAGAAACTTATTTCAATATGGGACACCGACAAAGGTAAGCCTTATTTTTTCTTTTCTTTGACTTTTGTTATTGTTGTTTCGGAACAAGTTACAACTTTTCTTATGTTATTTAATAATTTCTATGTAATACAAGCATATTAATGTAGTACAAGCTTACTTTTATCAGTACTAAATATAATTTAATATTGTGAAAACTGAGTTTACATTACAGTAAAATTTGTCTTATCTGTTGACAAGAAATAAAGTGTCATGTAGGTACCTATTTTTATATTATTTTATATATTTCTTGATTACTTATTACTAAAATTATAGGGCTACATGCAGATGCTCTAAACATTTTATTTATGTGTAATTTTTCTTAAAACTAAAAAATATAAAATAATAATAAATATATAAAAAAAAAATTCTAAATTTTTGCAATTTAGAGGATATTTTCTGTGATATTATATTGTTAACAGAGAAGGGCAAACAAAATGTATTTATAAATAGATTTTTATCATTTTTTATCTCAAGTTATCCTATCGTTAATCTTTACTTTCCAGTTTCGAGGTAAATTGTTTTTTAAGGTAAATGTTTGGGAAAACTCCATATTTGTTTTTTTATTTGAGATTTACACTCCTATCTTTTTTACAAAAAAATGTGAATGATGGTACTCACATTTTACAAATATATTTATAAATATACAGGGTGATTTATTACATAAAAGTTGTTTTTTAGTTTCCGTTCAAAAATAAGTTATATTTAATTTATCAAGTGTTTTATTTTTATTATGACTAAAGTTTATTGATTAAGACAGTGTCACCAAATTTAACTTAAATAGGTAGCATATTTTTTTTATTTTTTTTATATTGGAAATATGTATTTGCTTTCTAAAATTCATTAGAGTAAAATACAGTGTATTAAATTTGTAGAAAATTTAATTAAAAATGGTATTAATAATTCAAAAACCACTGGTATGAACTAGGTATGACATTATGGTATCTTTGAAATGAAAATTTTATGGTAAATCCTCTCAGAAAAAAAAACAGCATCACATTTAAAGAAAAAAATATTTGATTTGTCCTGTAGGTATATTTATGAAAATATTTTTAAAATATGCCTTACTTACTATCGCCTGCATACCTAGTATGTTTGTAAGTGAAATTCTCCATTAGGAGACTGATGTTAGTTTTTTTGGGTCACCCTGTAGTATGATATACCAAATTTAATGTCTACACGCTGTATCTACTTGGTATAGTATTAGTCTCTGTATTAGTATTAGCTTTTCATCTACAGTATGTCTCCAGATTGTCTTTACAAGAGGAAAAACTTTTTTATTATTGGCATTTTGAGAAAAATTAATTGCTTATAAAAAAATTTGCTTGTTTTGAAATGGTTAATCCCGTTTATACTTTTCTAATTTTATATACCATTTTCGAGAAAATAAAAAAAAATGAAAATAAGATTGAGATTTTTCCAAAGGCCTCCAAAAATCAAAAGGCGTTTAGAGTTTAGAGGAAAAAATTCAACTATATTTTTATGTTTTTTTTTTAATTTTTTTAACAAGCAAAATTTATTTATGGAGAATGCATTTTTCTCAAAATGTCAATAATAAAAAAAAATCCTCTTGTAAAGACAATCCGGGCACATACTGTATATAAGTAATGTATATTTTTTAAATTATTTATCTAGCTTGTAAAATATGCCTTTTTAACGAGCTTTTTAAATGTTTTTTTTCCCTTAATATGTCAAAATTAAATGAAATTATAGAGTACATAAGTACCTGCAATGGTATCTAAATTTATTTTCGTTTTGATACCTAGGTACTAGGGTACTAGGTACATAAATTGCAATGAAAGAAGTCATAACACAAATATTAACTCCATGTAGCTAAATTTGTAAAAGTATTATAAGTACATAGACAAGGACTTATTTATTTAGGCACTACAAATAAAGGAATCCATACCTAGACAGTAGATGCTTTTGACTCAAGAATGTTTTTAGGAAATTAAAAATTAGAATACCTACTAAAAAGTGTACTAAAAAAATCCAGAAAAAACATTCCTTTCTGATAACTTCAATTTTATTTTAACTTTTTTAGTTTCTTTTTTTTTTCTATAAACTGTATTCCAATATTAGGAACGTTTAAAATTAGAATTAGCCGAATCGGTCCAGATGTGTTTTGAAGAGATGCGTTTACCAACGGATAGTATTTTATTTTTTTTATACTTATACCTAGATTTGAATTCCAAATGAGTGTTCTATATTGCGGTTTTCTACATCTACGATAGAAAAAAAAAGACGTCAGAGTTGAATTATATGAGAATGTCATCGATCATAATTTTCAAGTTCCAAGCTAACCTGACGCCGTTTTTTTATAATAAGGTATAATGTAATTAACCAAGCTTAAGATAATGTAATAACTAAGATATGAGTAAATTATTTCGATAGTTTCAGAGATGTTATTAAATAAATCAAAAAAATATGTATTTTCCAGCTTTTTTTAAAAATCATTAAAAATTCAAGAACCCTCCTGAAATCAAAACTATATTAGGTATTGACTTTATAGATGGTCTCTACTTATCTTTGCTATAAATATGGTAATCGTAAATCATACAGGATGTTCAAAATTCTACGCCAAAATTTCTAAAATCTAAAATAATTTTTTTTAATGGGACACCCTGTATATTATTTTTTTATTAGATGGAGAGTTAAAAAATGAACATTTTTTAATTCTCCATTTAACGGTAAAATACGGGAGAAAAACCATTGGGTGGCATTGATAAAACTTTACTGTGGAAAATGTCATATTAAATAAAAAACCGCGAATATCTGCGAAACCGTTAAAAATTTTGAAATTTTCTAAATACAAAAAATGTTCATTTTTTAATACTCCATCTATTGAAAAAATAATATACAGGGTGTTCCATTTAAAAAAAAAGCGGAGAAAATTTATTTTATATTTTAAAAAGTTTGGCGTAGAATTTGGAACATCCTGTATGATCTACGGTTATCATATTTATAGCAAAATATGTATAGACCATCTAAAGTAAATACATGATATAGTTTTGATTTCAGGACAGTTCTTGTATTTTTAATAATTTTTTTTAAGAAAGTCTGAAAATTTATATTTTTTATTTATTTATTAATATCTCTGAAAGTATCGAAATAAATTTAATAATATCTAAAGGGTTATCTAAGGGTTAAAGGAAGCCAAAAATGCAATAATATACAGGGTGTTCCATTTAAAATAAAAATCATTCTGATCCAAACACACTTTTTTGAGCCACCCTATAGAAGTTTAAATATTTTCCTGAAATACATCTTCGTACATACTTTAGGTTTGCACTTAAACAAAATTCTCAAGCTTTTTATTCTAGGAGCTACAAATGCCCGACGCATGCACTATTGCCGGACCCTGTATAGTGCTTTACTTTAATATACTCAATCTCTAGATACGCAATTTAAATAGTATAAAACAATATCTTTTGGGGCAAATGAACCCGAGATTTATTTCGGATCTAATAGATTTTTTCATGAATGACCACGTTGGTCGAGGTATTTCCTTCACTCCTTCCCCCGCACATTCGTCCGCCTCTGTGCCGTCGTCGAGTAACATCAGCTGTGAGATCAGCTGATCGCGGCCGGCAAAAACGTCTCGAAAGGGGCCACAGCAAGGCTACGCCGGCCGGTCTTTTGCTATAATTAAAATAGCGTAAAAAGCGGCGCGAAGATCTCCATCGAAGGACCGAAGAATCGTGAAGATTTGAAAAAAGGCGTCGAAGAATTGTGTTTTGATTGTCCTTGAGACTGTTTGACGATACGTTTTTTCTGTAATTGGGCTGTTTTGTTCATAGAAATCTAAAAATGCACGTTTATATTATTTGGTTTTTATTTTTTAACTAAAAACAGTGATGAGCAAGATTTGCATGCAAGACCAAGATTCTGTTCGTCTTGGTCTTTGATTTTTAAATGGTAACCTCGATATTTTTACTTTATTTGATAGAAAATGACATTCTAACTAGTAATGCTAGTAATAATCATTTGTCTATTTTTGACATTTTTGATTAAAAAATAGTATTTTAAATTTCAATCTAAAGACTAAAGACTACATACTTTTACTATGTATTCGTATTTATGTCATCTACTAATATAGGTACCACCTGTCGTTTTTTTGTCTGAAAAAATTATTGTAAAAATAAAAAGTTATAGGGGTGAGCCACCTTTGAAATACACCCGGTATATTATTGATTAATATGGCTGTTAAACCTTTACTTTTAATGATATTGAAACTGAAAAGGCAAGAACTACATTAGAATTGCAGTAAAAACTTTATTTTTGAGATATGTATTCTCATATACAGGGTGGTGCCTGTCATACGACGCGGAGGCTCCAAGGAGAACGATAGTTTGTATTAAAATTACATTTTGTGACGAGTAGGTTAATTTAGAGTACTTTTTAAAAAGATAGAGAGTTCTGAAAGGTGTCTCTAAAAAAAGTTACACATTAAAGTTGTGTTTTTTGTAATGGAACACCCTATATACTAATTGATTTTCGCATTCTAGGAGAAAAATAAAGGTGAGTTTTATTAGAAGTATGTGGCTAAAATGTAAGGTTTTTGACTTATTTGACATTTTCTAAAAATGAAGGACAATGTTTAAATTTTAATAAAAGCTACCTAAATAGGAATTTACCCAGTATAGATTAATATGTGGTTAAAATAACTGTTGAACTTAAAATCAAATTAAAACTTGACCCAAAAAATTATACAGGGTGAGACAAAATTAATATTGAACATTGGTCACCTCTGAAAGCAAGTTACACTTTAATTTAAATGGAACACCCAGTATATTATTCCGATATTCAAGGGGGAATTCATGTCTCTTCGAAATACTATTAGGGTTGCCTACCTCTAAAACCAAGATTTTCCTAGATATTTTCATTTTTATGATTCAGTGTCAGTAGATCATTATTACATATTTGATAAAATCTAGGTGACTGGTCATTGAAATTTAAAAATGTATTCTTCATCTGAAAATCAATTAATATATAGGGTGTTCCATTACAAAAAAAAAACATAAGTTTGATGCGTAAATTTTTATGGGGACACCCTGTAGAACTCTCTATTTATTTTAAAAAATGTTCTAAATTAACCTACATATCTGCTCGCAAAATTTAATTTCGATATAAACTACCGTTCTTCTTGGAACCTCTTCGCGTCGTATAAGAGGCGCCACCCTGTACATTAAATAGGTCTACTTTTGTGACGTCACAAAGTATGGTCTTATGCCTCTATCATCACGTTGGTTACGTTCCGACATATGGCCAATTCGCGTGCAACCATTTGTGTTATGGAATCAAATGGATTTTATGGTAGACTCGTTTTGTTTTTAGGCAGTCAGCGGGTGTAGTAGAATTTGCATAATAGTAGCAAAAAAAAATCGAATTAGATGGTATTGTTGGTTTTTGATTGCCCTCTAATTTTGGGCAAGTGTAACCGAGCGTGTTAATTAATTTAATTAATCTTGATAACGCAGCTTCTTCATTTTCTGGATTTTTTAATATAATATATTTTAGAGATACCTAGTCTATTTTAATTTAAAGGTATACTTTTTTGTAATTTTTTGGATGTCGTCTGTGAAAATATAATATTCTTTTACTGGACAAGACTATAAAAAATATACAGGATGTTTCAAAACAAATGCGAAAAACTTCAGGGGGTGATTCCTTGTTCAAAATAAAGGGTAGTTTGCTTCATAAACGTTGGGTCAAAAGTCAACCATTAGGGAGATATTGCGGTCCAAAGATGGCGGAAAAATAATGTTTTTATTTTTTATCTTGAAAACGAAAAGAGATAGACTAATAAAATTTTATGGAAGCATTACTGTTATGAAAACACACTTTCTGGTAATTTTATCACTTTTTTAAAATGGTGGAAGGGTTGAAAATAAACTACCCTATCATTCTTGTTAACGAAATTTAAAGAAAAATCTTATCAAATACATGCAAAAAAATTAATTTGGATAGTTTAGTTTGTTTAGAAACTTTTTTTCTTCTTGTATTTTTTGATAAAACTCACCGATTTGAAATTAAAAAATAAAATGTAAAGCATTACATGTCAGGACAAAAAACATTTTCTGATAAAGAATCTAGTGGGCTGCTGTAATATTTTTAGGAAAAAATCTAGTCGGCCGCTGTTACTTTTTAGGATGTTCCTAATATTATTTTATTTGACATTACTCTACTGCAATACGTTATTATCTAAATGATTATTATTATCGTTATTATCACTAGATTCTTAATCTAAAAATGTTTTTTGTCCTGACATGTAATGCTTTACATTTTATTTTTTAATTTCCAATCGGTGAGTTTTACCAAAAAAACACAAGAGGTAAAAAAGTTTCTAAACAAACTAAACTATTCAAATTAAAGCATTTGCATGTGTTTGATAAGATTTTTCTTTAAATTTCGTTAAGAAGAATGATAGGGGTAGTTTATTTCAACCCCTTCCACTCATTTTAAAAAGTAAAAAATTACCTGAAAGTGTGTTTTCATAACAGTAATGCTTCCATAAAATTTCATTAGTCTATTTCTTTTCGTTTTCAAGATAAAAAATAAAAACATTATTTTTCCGCCATCTTTGTACCGCGATATCTCCCTAATGGTTGACTTTTGACCCAACGTTTATAAAGCAAACTACCCTTTATTTTGAACAAGGAATCACCCCCTAAAGTTTTTCGCATTTGTTTTGAAACACCCTGTATATGTAATAGAGACAACATATTTTTATTAGAGATGTATAAAATATATCGATATACCCAAAATATCGATATATCTTTTTATATTTATCGATAGTTTCTGACAATATTCTTAATATTATATATGTATCGATATTAGGTATACAATTTTGAATTGTATGTTTTTTTAATGACGTTATTTGTTTAAAATTTATATTTAAGAATGTCAAAATAGCACAAATCGACTGGCAGGGATAGATATTAAAAAAAAACACATTTTTGAATTTTTATCAAATTTTTTATTAAAAGAAAATGTGTCAAGATTTAATTATACGGGGTGAGTCTTAAATAAGTGCAAATATTTTCAGGGCTGGTAGTAGATCTCGATAAAAGAAACATATTTTCTCTTTACCGTTTTTCAAATAAGTCCAAAATAACCGAGGTATTTTAATTTGAAAATTTCCAAAAAAAAATGATTTTTTTGCTTAAATTTTGAGAACCACATGATCTTTTCTCGGTTTTCTTTTTTGTAAATTTAATCTACTGTACTTATATTGCTGTATTATCAAGAATATACCTATATCAAGAATATGTATTTTTATTAAAACACATGGAAACTATATTTTGGTCTATAATTTTGAAGTAAACCTTGTATAAATAGGAAAACTAATATTATTAATTAAATACTTTTCCTAGCCATTGCGTAATATAATAATTATTTTGTACCTAGAAAATTATATATCATTAAGGTAGAAATTCATACGACTTGAATAAATGGATATTTTTTTTTCAGTCATAAATTCAATTATTCAATTATGTACTTGGCATTTTTTAATTCACCACTTATGTTGAAGATGGAATATATTGTAATTAAAATACAATGTTTTTTTTACAAAATATCTAGAAATATATTTTTGTTCGAATTGGCATTTTGTTTTGTGTTATTCGAATTAAAAAAAAGACATTTTTTGAAAAACCGAAAAAAGTAATTTTTCCATTATTTGTCGTCATATAGTTGTCATAGACATATGGACCATCGTTTTTGAATTTTCTGATTAATGACTTTTGGGATGCAATACATAATTTACCATGCCAAACCCGTTTGAATTTAAAATTTCAATTGGACGGATCACCTGTGCATAACGCGGCAGTTGTCAGGGAATGGTTAAATGAAAATTTTGAAAATAAGTGGATAGGTCGAAATAGCCCGCTAATTGAGTGGCCACCGAGATCCCCGGACCTAACACCCCTTGATTTCTTTCTTTGGGGTTTCTTAAAGCAACAAGTTTACAAGTCTAGACCTCAATCTGTACATGAATTACGTATTAGAATTACAGAGGCTTCTGCAAATATTACACCACAGCAGCTTAGGAATGTAACTGTTAATCTAAGAAAAAGATGCGACAAATGTATTGAACTGAATGGAGGGCTGATACAAGCAACTAGAGTTATTTGAATATGTTTAACTTATTATTCGGTTATTGTGTTGCTTGTAGTATTTTTATCATTGTTTGTAATAAAACTCGTTGTCGTGGATTGTTTTTTTCAAGGGTTACTTGATAACTCATCGTTAAATTGGCAAAAATAGGGAATTATTTAATTTAACTGCAGAATTATTAATAATTAATAATTTTAAACGAAATTTGGTACAGAACTGTTTTGGGGGATGCCGAATGTAGGGGTGTACTAAAATTTTTTGAAAAAAAATCGCTAATATGATTTTGCAAATTTTTCACCACAAAAACTTTATTAAGTAGGCCTTGTTTTTTGTGAAATAACATGACATTGAGCCCTAAAGTACATTTTTTGAAACTTTATATTTGAAAAAAAAATCATCAAAATCGGACTATAAACACAGATTTTATGGAGGGTGCCCGGTCTTGAGTGGGTCACACTATAAACAGTTATTATTTACATCAACAAAACTCACCTTTTTAACAACACTTAAGGGACATAAAGGGCAATTACTACCGCTTTCCCGTTCAAAATATTCCAATGAAGTTGCGACGAGTTTTTTACGGCTATTAAGCCATCTTGTACCACTTCGCACTAAAAGAGATTCTAAAAAAAAACAATGTTCGACTGCAAGGTCTACTAATAAACATGTTTAAGCTTAAAGTATCACCACAGCTTACAGGTATCACGACACTATTGACACTATTTGTTTAAACCAAAAACTGATAATACAAAACTAAAGTGTGAAAACGAATGATAATGTCAGGAAATAAGTAAATAAATGAGACAACTTAACATTTTTTATAGCAGAGCTGCCACCTGAATCCCCAGTTAAAATACAATGTTTTTTTTTACAAAATATCTAGAAATATATTTTTGTTCGAATTGGCATTTTGTTTTGTGTTATTCGAATTAAAAAAAAAAGAAATTTTTTGAAAAACCGAAAAAAGTAATTTTTCCATTATTTGTCGTCATATAGTTGTCTCTAATATTCAGAAAATATGTTTTTTTCTTGGCTCGCCATTTATTTTTATTATACCCTAATCAAAATAATTACTTATTTGTATTAACTAATAAAGATATTATACTTAATCATTAATAATGCAATGCCTTATCGCAAATCACAACATAATTTGTCCTAATTATACATTTATTAATTGCTGTGTATATTTATAATAACAAAATAATTACCTACATATATATTTTTTTATCTCGAATATATGCAAGTGTATTTTTAGACAGTGACGGTTGTACAAAAGTTTATTTTCATTGCCTCTTATTTTTTAAAAATAAAATTTTTAATTTTTAATAGTTTTGCACTAATTGTACTCTAGATTGATATTTAAAATACTATTTTTTTACGAAAATGACAAAAGTTGACATATGATATGTCATTCTATCCATAGAATGTCATTTTCTATCAAATGAAGTCAAAAAAATATCGAGGCTGTCATTTAAGAGTCAAAAATTGTAGTCACTTCCGGTAAAACAGGAAGTGACAGAAAACAACTGAATACGTCACTCAATCCTGATTTATGTCATATACTTGCATTCCAAATCTCGTTTTTTTGTCTGAAAAAAATAAAAAAGTTATAGGTACGTTTGAGAATACCCCGGTATAATAAAATTAGAAAAAAAAACAACCACAAAAGGCCTTCCAGCTAGCTATCGATTTATCAATATAATTTTGTGTATTAGAGCGCCTAGATAACATTTTTTTGAGTTTGTATATTTTCATTATTTTTGAGTGAATTTTTATCTCATTTCCTGATTACTTTTGGCAAATATTTGAACTAATTTTAAAATTTGGAGCTTAAAATACACTTTAAAAATAATTTTTCCTAATTTTACGAAAATAAGCCTCAAAGACAATCGTCAAACTATTCCATTTTATCTTAACTCGTTTATTATTAGATATTTTTGAGATAATTAGTTTTTAATGGTATATGCTTAAAGTTGAAAGTGTTAGTCCCATTTTTGTTAATATAATTTGTCAGAAGCGAACTCGTTAAATATTTAATTTTTATTTGACTATTTAGCAAAACTATTAACTTAAATTTAGGTACACTTAGTTATAATGATTGCTGGTAAATACAGGGTAAATCGTAAGTTACTGTAAAGTCCAGAGTGGCTCAGTTAATGATTATTGCTAATAGATTTAGGAAAAATTAGATCATATTGGGTCAGTTTTTATTTTTAGGAATTTGTACCATACGATCAAAAAAAAAAAATTTATTTTATTTTATTTTTATCCTTTTTTTAATCTCTCTAATTAGTATTAATTTTTGACAAGTTTCATGTCAATTTTAGTAAACGACGTCTGACAGAGATTGACCTCGCCAAAATTATTATCGATTGTCATTTCCCAGCCTTCTTTGACGCCGTTTTTTTTATCATACGGTACTACTTTGCGGTATACGATTCCAGAACATGGAAATCATATTGGTATATTATATTTCTTATTATTTAAAACCAATATCTTTTTTTTGCGTGAAATAAGCTATTAGTGAAAAACTTCATGGTTATATTCATTTTACTGATTTGTTTCTTAGAAAAATGGTTTAAATTTTCTGTTTTTTACTATTCCTATAGCCTATAACAATAGTCGATTGAGACGTGACTGAGTCAATTTTTCTATGGTAGAAATTGCGAGTTCTAACCGCAATAGATTAGATGAGAAGCGAATTTTTGTCTTGGATACGGAATATTGAACTGAATATATACTTGATTGGTGTTTTTTTTCGATAGGCAGGTATCATTAAGATATCAAGCCTGGAAATGTAATAAATACTATTTATAGAACTCTATAACAGCGATATTTTAGTTGTAGTTCACTTCACAATAAAAAACAGTTTTTGTGTCTGCTATTGTCAATATTAAATTAATTTAATTTAAACTTTTTTTTATAACTATTAAAACTATTTATCATTATTCGCAATTATAATGTTTGTATTTCTTCTCGAACAAGAGATACTTTAATTACATTACTTTAAATACATTATACACACTTTATTAGTGGCTAATCCAACTCTCTGGGCACCGAATATTAACTATAAACTGTCCTCTGATCTACACTTAATTTTCCCTCGATTTTTCCTCTACTTAACTTTAAAAAAACACAAAATACACGTTATAACACGAACCAAAATGCAAAAGCAATTGTTTCTCAATTTGCAAAACGCCAGTTGACATAATTTGACACAAATTATAACCTATAATTTAGCAAGAGTTTGACAAGTCTCAAAAAAATATTGTGGTTAAGAACAACAAGAGACGCATGACGGATCTATATACCGGGTGTGTCTCAGAACTGGCTCACCCCCTATAACTTTTTTATTTTTTCGGATAAAAAAACGAGATTTGGTAATTAGTAATTGACATAAATTAGGATTGATTGACGTACTTAGTTGTTTTTGGTCGCTTCCTGTTTCACCGGAAATGACTACAACTTTTGATTTTTAAATGGCTCGCCCGGTATTTTTTTACTTTATTCGATAGAAAATGACATTCTGAATATATTTTAACTTTTGACATTTTCGTTTAATAAAAAATCGTATTTTAAGTTTCAATCTTAGAGTGCCATGGCTATGTTAAAAACACTAATTTTTAACCAAAGAGCCTTGGAAAAATATATTTAATCGTCCGTTTGTAGTATCTTGTCCTGGCCGGTTTAAAGATGTCCCAATCATATTTTTAATCATATCTCAATTTTTTCAAATGGAACGAGGGTGGCTCATTAGCATATTTGGAAAAGGCATTTTTTTACGAATAATTTGATACCATACACTTGGTATTTCGAATCAAATTGTCGTTAAGAACCGCCATGTTGCAATTTTAAATATATCATTCTATTCAGTTCAGAGTGTGTCGAATAAAGTAGAGATGGGCGGTTATTGGTAAAAAACCGGTTATAGGTTAACCGGAATTATCTTTAAAAAATAATAACTTGACAAAATTAACCGACACAAATTAACCGGTTATTCAAATAACCTAACCTAGCAAAACTAAATATTTAGTTTTCCTATAGGTTTACTGACCTCTACACTCCATTAGTCTACTTCAAATTTAGATAATAAACTTAGTTAAATCGCATGATTAAATAGAGATTGTAGCAATGTAAGTATGTATATGTACAAAATGAGTTTAAATAAAAATGCTAACCTCACTTTTTTGACTAGACATGGATATGATATTAAAACTAGTAATTACTTAACGTTCAAATAAACCACACAACTCACAAGTTCTACAATCTACAACCAATTTATTTTAATCAAATACCAAAGAAAAATAAAGAGATTAAAATGAATAAATAATGAAAGATTATCTTCATTCATTACTTGAACTTCAATTTTGTATTCTTAGTCTAAGCTTCAAGAGAGACTTCAAACTACAAATAAAATATATTTACGGTGAAACGTGGGTGAAACTGGGCGAAACCATGGAAAACTTTTGAAAATCCGTTAAAGTCGGTTAAAATTTAAATATAGAATTTAGAGAATCTATTTGAAGTTAGGTTCGTATCACTTGGCTAGCTGGTGGCTAGTAGTAGTCTATGCCATTAGTACTTTGTTTTACGGCCTGACCTGTCAGGGCCATTCGGCCGTTGTTTTGATTATTATCATCAGGGTTCGCCTGATGCCTGATTTAATTTTGACATTTGATGTTTGATGTCATATATTTTCGTTTTGGGAGCGGGAGCGGGATCTCCCGTTATCGTCGTAATATCTGGAAGATCCGTGCCGTTCGCTTCTTCGAAATTTACGATTCAAACAGCTAATATTTAATTGTTACTTGTTTTAAACAAGTACGATTTTTTAAAAAATAACCGGCTATAGGTTATTGAACGTAATGCAAGGTTATTAGGTTAACTGGTGAAAAAAAACTACCTTTAAATAACCGGTTATTTTAGAGGAAAATACCGGTTATTCAAAAAACCGGTTACTTTTGCCCATCTCTAGAATAAAGAACAAAATACCGAGGGAGTCATTTAAAAATCAAAAGTTGTCATTTCCGGTCATTTCCGGTCAAGTCATTTCCGGTGAAATAGGAAGTGACCAAAATCAGTTGAATACGTCAATCAATCCTAATTTATCTCATATACTAACATACCAAATATCGTTCTATAATCTTAGAAAATAACAAAGTTATAGGGGTGAGCCACTTTTCAGACGCACCTGGTAAATAAACCCATCCATAATTTACTTAAAAAATATTAAAAACTTTTTTTAGTGAAATAAATGTGGACGTCATCTGCCTTTTTTCTGTCATCGTCTGTCGAAATCTCACCTGAGTCGTAAAACAGAGTATAGAATAATTTTTGTGGACTCAACTTTATATTTTTTACCCCCTCAAAATTCCAAATGATTGATCACGCATTGATGGAATAGAAAACTCATTTCTCCAAACATCCGAACAGCTGTTTCATTCATCTAATAATATCCCACACCGAAAATAGACGACCCTGCCGACGCGTTCCATGTCCGCCATTTACATAAATTAAGCATTAAGGCGTATGTCCAAATTCGCGTCTAGTCGGGCTTCTAATTACTCATTTCGTCGTCTGCTTCTGTCTTTATACGCGAAACATGTGTGTTTCGCACCCATTGTGAGCCCAGGCCCGATAAAAACGACCAGTGCCATTGACTTTTCCGTTTTGGTTTAAATTATTTTAGAAAATGTCATTATACCATACGATCAAAAAAAAAACGGCGTCAAAGACGGCTGGGGAATGACAGTCAATGTTAATTTTGGCGAGGTCAAGCCCTAGACTTCATTTACTTGGCCGGTACTCTTTTTTTAATGGCGCCTGCTGCCAGCTGGCCTTAGGAAGGTTGTGATTTATTTTTATATTGAGTAAAAACAGTGTATAGTTTAAAATTCGAGAAAATATATTTTTTTGCAAATAGATTTGTGTTTTTGGAGCAGTTATTATTAATCAACGTAAACAGTCAATTAATGTATTTTTTTCCATAGCAACTGTTAAAATTGCCTTATACATATCTTTCAAAAATAGTAGATAAAATAATACTTTAACTAGGTATATTAAATAATTCTTTAACAGCGAGGATAGGTTAAAAACTTTATTTCTTCTCGCACGTTTTTTAATTGCTTCCATTTTTGAAAATTTTTGTATTCCTTTTCATAAGTTATTCGGGATTTAAATGGAAGTAGTTTGGATATTGCGTTTGTCGCCTCAGCCTGAATATCTGTTGGTAATTTACTTATTTCGTTTTGAGCCATTTCTGGCTCCAATTCAATCACCAATCGGCACGAAAGAGAATTAAAACATATTGACTCAAAACTGACAACTAAAGAGACAGCTTTATTTATTTGTCAAATTACATAGAAACCAACGCCAACCCAGCACAATATTTTTTCTACTCCTAATAAATTCCTTGAAATAATAATTTCTGAATATTTTCTAAAACGTAACTGGCTATGGAAAAAAATATTGTTTTATACACAACGATAAAATTGCGTTATGGTCTCCCGAAATTAATTCACTCGCGATTTCATCGCTCGTGAATTAATCTTTTCGGTCGACGATAAAATACCATTTTATCGTCTTGTATAGAAAATAACTAGGAATACTGGGATAATATTAATTGGTTAGGTTAGATTAGGTTAGGTTGTGGTTTAACAGTTTTTTATTTATTTTTTAATGAAATATTAGTATCAGCACTCTTATTAATATTAGTATTTGTTACATGTTTAAAAGTTGCCTAAAATGTCAATATTCCATGGGTATAGTGATAAATGAGGCCTAAATTATAAGAAAATGCATTTTGTACGAAAAATTGAAGAGATAGGTAAAAATGGTATAATACAATTTGATAGACAATTAAATTGTGCATCTGATTCTCGTAAAATATAGGGGGTGTTCCATTTAAATTAAACAAGTTATTGCCATTTAAATCTGGTAATTATTTAATATAAATTTTTAGACACTCTGTATAAGGTAATATTTTGTTTATTATTGCAACACAATACCTGATCAATAAGTATAGTCTGTCCAACGAGAAGATCCTTGACAGTGATAGATGTGTCTGTCATTTTAATTTCAAAGTAGTTTATTTTATTTTACAAAGAAATAAGTTGGTTCAACTGGAACGCATAGCAGGAAATTAATATATGTATTTAAAATTTGACTGACAAGTAACTTCAAAATATTGTGAAAAAAACTGTATACAACTGAAAAAATGTAATCGAGTTATTTTATTTAATAAAAAACGGTATGTTTTAATACAAAACAAACAAAAACAAGACACCACATACCAAAAAAGCAGCAAAAAATAACACTTACCAAATTTTATACCTCACAGGTTGATTAATTAACTTTAATCTTAATTTTTTTAAACCAGTACCTTTTGACATTATTTTTCTGCAGTACTAAAATCCATTATTTACCTATCGTGGATGTCGATATTTTACAGCTACTCCAGTTTTTAGTATGTGTTTTGTATGGTCCTTCTACCATATTCGAGATGCTCTTATCTACGACGAGATGGTATACGAACTTTATTGATAGTAACTTTATTGGTGTATCTGTATAAGACTTTCTGCCTGGGCAGCGAGTATTAACCATAAACTGTGCTCTGGGTTCTACAGTTAATGTTCACTCGATTTTTCCTCCACTTGACTTCAAAAGACACAAAACACACGTAATAACACGAATCAAAATGCATCATCTTCCAAAACGCAGGGCATTTGACAAAAGTTGTCACAAAATTATAACCTATAATTTGGCAAGACTTTGACAAACGTCAAAAATCTAAAGGCGAGTTCATACGCATCGGCGTCCGTTTGTCGTTCATCGTTCCGTCAAACCAATAAAACTGAAAGACGGTCTGTCATTTTTGAAATAACCCAATAAAACTGGTTAAAAACAACAAGTGACGACGCATGACGAATTTATATTTAAACCCATCCATAGTTAACTTAAAAATTATTAGAAACTTTTTTTAGTAAAATAAATAGATTGGTATGGGACGTCATCTGCTTTTCTTCTGTCATCGTCTGTCGAAATCTTACCTGAGAAAAAAAACAGAGTATAATCTAACTTCAGTAAATAATTAGTATTAAAAACTTTGATACCCTTGGAGAAATGAAGCCTTAAAATTTTTACTGCTATTTCATAAAATTGAAAATATTTCAAAACCGGTAAGATTTAGGTGTGATAAACCTTAATTAAATTTTCCTTTATTTCAATCGTATAGAATCTAAAAATAGAATAATATACAGGATGTTCCATTTAAAAAATGCAACTCTAATATTTTTTACTTATTTGGGACACTGTATCTTGTAAATATATTTTTAAATTGTATAGCTCTAATAGTCCTTCAACGAGCCCAAAACTGACAATTTGTAAAAATCTAATGGTTTAGCTACAATACTCCGTGTCGTATGTGGTAAACAACCCTGTATAATTTAAGAAATTGTACAAAGATTAATTTTCAAATTCAAAATAAATACGTAAGATTTCAGATAATGACAACCTGGAAAGCATTACCACCGTCTAGACGTCGAATACTTAAAAAATATTTAAATATGCACTGCCGCGACATAAATTTACCCGAACCTTTGCCCTTTACTGATTTCCATTAACTCCTTAACCTATTGAAAATGAGTCGTTATTTCTTTTTTATCAAGTATACAAGTAGCGATAATGTAATGGTAATAAGCCACTATGCTTATCGGGACGAGTAGACTTATTGTTGTTATTCGACATTCTTTTGTCGATATCTACCAAACAGGAATTGTTTATAATAATTATAATATGAAAGATATTGATTGTAGGTTTATCATGGTTTTCGTTTAGGTAGTCAATACAATACCGCAAATATATACCTGTTTGTTATGGTATTATTTGATTTAAGTCATGTTTCTTTATTCGCAATACCTCTATTCATACAGGGTGGGTCTTAAATAAGTGCAAATAGTTTCAGAGCTGGTAAATCTCGATAAAAGAATAGCTATTTATGTAACATGTTGCGAAATGAATGTGTTTTAAGCACGGGACACAAAATTGTACAATGCGTCGAGTGGTTAAAACACTATTTTTGAAACGAATTTCATACAAGATTTTTTGTGAAAGCGGATAATTTGAGATTTTTATGCTATTATTATAATTTATTTTTAAACATTTTTTCAAATGTTCTGGTAATAATGGTTTATGCATTGTTTAATGACAAAGTTCTGTCAGGTTCAAACCAGAGAGAACACTAATAACTAAAGTGAGAGAGACCGATCAACGTTAATATTTGAAGACTGTGTTAGTGGCGCGGCCTTTGGCGTCTAACCCGAACTATGAGCGCATTATCGATATAGTAGGTTGCATTCATACCTATATACTGGCGCCAAAAATTTAAAATTTGTATATTTGAACCGAACCTTAATCTTTCAAGTTTATAATAAGAAATATTCGTAGTTTTTTTAAATTATTTTGTTGACAACGAAAATTTATTATTAGACTTTAAAGCATTAAAACCTATAAACAAAATGCTGTGTAGGAACATAATAATTTATTTAACTCCATACTCCTTGCCATACTCCCACTCAAGGCTGCAATCTTCAGTATCTTTTTTATCTAACTTGGTTGGGAGTGAACAGGGAAGCACGGTTGGGAGCTCGCACAGAGTATCAGTAGGTATCCCGTAGGTATTCAATGTTTTTGATAGTCCTTATTCTATAACAAGAACCTAGCGGTTGAAGAAAATAATTTGTATTACTGGAAATAATATCAGGTATAATACCATAGGTTCCATAGGTATCAGAAAAGAATGTGATGTTTTAAATTAAAAAAATTAAATTAGCAATGTACGATTATTATGTGTACTCAATATTACTATTAGGTATGTTAAAATAATTACCTAGATAAAACTTACCTTTAAAGGAAACGTTTTGTCTGGGTCTCAACCACAAAACAAAAATTACAAAAATGCCGAATAATCGTGGAATCTGAAATAATCAATAATGACAATAATCTTCTCTTCTGACAAGCTAAAAGAAGAGGCACATTCAGTCAAAAACAATTTATTACTCCGATTTGCTCCGATTATCAGCAGATTTTAGTTATCTTCTTCTAGAACTACGAAATAGAAAAAGCTACTGACAATCTAATTAATCCTGTCAAATGTTTAACTTGCAAAGTTGAAAACTTCCTTTTTTGACCGCCTAAACGCTATGCGCGTCTGGGATGCGCGGTGACAAAATAAACTTGTCTACGAAATGCCCTATTCCACAAGCCCTCTCACTTTAGTTATTAGTTTCTCTCTGGTTCAAACGTCGCCGTATTTCCTACAAAGTTTTGTGAAAAAATGAGTGATAATGACGAGTCTTTGGATATTCAACAAGCTGCTGAAACTGCGCTATCCACGTTAGTGCCCGAGAAGTCGAAAAACTTATACGAGACCACCTACAACAACTTTGAAACCTGGGTCAAAGAAAAACATGTTGAGAACTTCACAGAAAAGGTATTGCTAGCCGATTTCCTGAAGTTATCCACTAACTTAAAGCCGTCAACTCTGTGGAGTAAATATTCGATGCTCCGCACCATGATCCATGATTTACCTGAACAGAAACGTAGATATTAGCAAATTCACAAACCTTATTGCATTTTTAAAAATAAAAGCTTCCGGATATCAGGCAAAGAAATCAAAAGTATTTACAAAACTGGAAATTATTATTTTATGAAAGAAGCCGATGACAAAGAATTCCTGTTAGCTAAAGTTGTCTTAATCGTTGGAGTATTTGGAGCACGTAGGAGGGAAGAAATCACGTTTTTGACCGTAGATGCCATTAAAGATTGTCAGTCATTTATTAGTGTGAAGATTCCGAATACAAAAACCCATTTTCCAAGAGTGTTTACGATTACTGAGGGACCAATAGATGGTATCAATTACTTACATGTATTTCGTAAGTACGTAAAACTTCGACCACTCAATGTGACACATCAGCGATTTTTCTTGACGTATCGAAAAAATCAATGCTGTACCCTGCCAGTTGGAATCAATACAATTGGGGGTATGCCAAAAAAGCTAGCGGAATTTCTTGGACTTTCCAACGCCATTGAATACACTGGTCATTGTTTCCGGCGCAGAATACCAATGATTCTTTTCTGATATTATTTAGATTTAGATAATTTGTTCTAACGAAATTACCTGCCTAAATCAACTAAATGTCTTAATTTCCACCTATTATCATCTCTTCCACGTTTGTTTAATTTTTTAATGAATATACGGATGTAAAATTTTTGGAAAAACAAAACATTTTCGTCATTGCTGAACCGTGGATAATCAGGTATTTTGCTAAAAAGCCGTAATTTATTGCTACACGGTACTAAATTGGATCTACTCTACTAGTATAATTAAGTTTGTAAATGTGTGTGACATTCCATTACCTGTTCTCTATGTATGAAGCTTCTAATCGAGTTTGTAGTAAATTATTATGAATGAATTTTAGCTTTACCGTGACTTTGTATTTCTTTGCTTGTATTTGTCCCTTATAGTCAAAAAAACGGCGTCAAAGACAGCTGGGGAATGACAATCGATGATAATTTTGGCGGGGTCAATATTTGGACGTCATTTACTAAAAATTGACATTAAACTTGTTAAAAATTAACAGTAATTATAGAAAGATGATCTCGAATATTAAATTACATCATTTAAAATCATTTTTACTCAATCTATACTAATAACCACTAATATAAAATCCTTAAGTGATAGACTCACTGAATCACGAAAATGTATACAGGGTGTTTCGAAAAATCTGGTCATTGATTAATCACGATCCTGCTTAAAGCGCTTGACGTAAAAAGCTGATTTTTGGAAAACGGATTGACTTTAGGGTGTAGAGGTTCGATAAGAAGGGATTTTTTGAAACTCGAATTCTAAAGGGGTGAAACCACCCCTCAAATATTAGAATATTTTTTTATTTAAAAACCGGTGAGTTTTTCGGAAAAACTTTTAAACGCGTATAATTTATTTTGTTGATTTACATAATTTAAGGTTTTTTTAAAAATTTATACAGGCTGTTTCATAAAATATGACCATTGAGTAATCACGATTCTGCTTAAACTGCTTGACGTTTAAAGCTGATTTTGGCAAACGGATTGACTGTGGGGTGTAGATGTTCGATAAGGAGAGGTTTGTCGAATCTCAAATTCCAAGAGGGTGAAAACGCCCCTCAAATATTACAATATTTGTTATTTAAAAAACGGTTAGTCTTTCGGGAAAACGCTTGGACACGCATAATTTATTTTGTTTTTTTTTTACATATTTTGAAATTTTTTAAAAAATCGTACAAAGTGTTCCAAAAAGTTGGGTAATTGATTAACCACGATTCTGCTTAAACTGCTTGACGTAAAAAGCTTACTTTTGGCAAACGGATTTTTCGAAAGTCAAATTCCAACGAGATGAAACTACCCCTCAAATATTACCAAGTTATATAATAATATCGCCATATTGTTTTTCCTCATGCTGACATAAATGTGAGAAAATTTTATCCAGTTTGTATTCATTACCATTACAAATGATTAATTCGACGCGAACGAAGTCGCGGGTACGCGCTAGTATAAAAATAAATTACAACCTTCTTAAGGCCAACTAGCAGTAAGTCCCATTAAAAAGAAGAAAAAGAAGTGTACGGGCCAAGTAAATGATGTTTAGGGCTTGACTGCCAAAATTATCAACGATTGTCATTCCCAGCCGTCTTTGACGCCGTTTTTTTTAATATTTCGTTTCTGTTTTTATATGTCCTTCGAACGAAATACAATTGTTATATTACTAATAATATGAGAGATAATTTAAATAAATTCTTATACAAAAATTGATCATTTATACAGAGTGAATCTTAAATAAGTGTAAATATTTTCAGGGCTGGTAGATCTCGATAAAAGAAACATACCGTTTTTCAAATAAATCCAAAATAACCGAGTTATTTTACTTTGAAAATTTCCAAAAAAACGATTTTTTTGCTAAAATTTTAAGAACCACTGGATCTTTTCTGTATTTCTTTCTGGTAAATTTAATCTACTGACTGTGTTGTCATATTAACAACCCATTATGTTTTTTAACTAAAAAAAATCCAAATTTTCAAAAAAAAAATTCAAATTTTCTATTTTTTTTGCGAAAAAAACTCATAATCCTATTTCTGGGGTAGAAATATGCCCTAAAAATATTTGTACTTTTTAAGACTCACCCTGTATAGACACTCGATTGGCATTATTACCGAGCGTAACAACAAATTAAAGAAGAATTTTATATACTAGAGTTTTAAAAAAATTATGGATTATACAGGGTGTTCCAGAAATAAAGGCAAGTATTTTAAGGGATGGTAGATCTCGTTAAAAGAAACATATTTTCTCTTTATGGTTTTTCAAATAAGTCCAAAATAACGGAGTTATTTTACTTTGAAAATTTCCAAAAAAAAATGATTTTTTGCTAAAATTTTGCGTACCACTGGATCTTTTCTGGATTTTCTTTTTTGTAAATTTAATCTAATACCTATGTTGCCCTATTATCAAGAAATTATTTTTTTTAACTAAAAACTAAAAAAAATCCAAAATACTACCAGTTAAAATGCTTGCACTTATTTCTGGGACACCCTGTATATTGGTGATACGTCCAGAGAATTTAGTTTAAAGTGAGGAAGTCAAGGTTTAAATTTGGTTGTTATGTACTAAATATTTACCAAGAAATCTTCGCATTGTATTTTGTTTATAAGTTCTAGTTAAAAATGAAAATATCACAAAACTTGACCCGTATGAAACAGCTTGCTTTGTTAAACGGTTGTTACATTTATATCATCAAAACATGGCGAACACCGACTGCGGTAAATATCCATAGAATTAAACAACAATCGAGTTGCTGCACTCGCCAATTTCGTTTATTGAGGCCATTAACACCGTTTTGTCATGATAATTGTTCAATAAATCGCGCTTCCTCGTGCACTTTTTCCTATTGTTTTCGATATTCGCTCATAACTTCGGTATTCGCAAAATGATAAGCTTGTTGCATTCAAATTTACACCTAAAATCGTTTATCTTTAAGTAGAATTTCGTTACTTGTACAGGGTGGGTCAAATTCGACGCTTTTAAATGGAAACACCCTTTTCTATAGGAGATAGACGAAAACTAATATCGGTGTCTGGGGCTCAATTTTCATCAAAAACACGATGGTGAAAACCGCACATCAATATCTGTTACTGTTTCGGAGTTACAGCAAAGTTTCGGAGTTTCGCAGTTAATCAGCAAATTTTTGCAGCCAATTTCAAGAATAATAGCCAACCAAGATCCCAGCCGTTGGCCGTCGAGGCCGCCTGGCTTAGTGCCCATGGATCTAATCTTATGGATATATTTGCGGAAGAATAATGGTTCCTTATTCTTCCGTATAATCTAGATAAGAATTAGAAATACTTAGCAGTTATGAGAGGGTATCTTTCTCCCCCACTGAGTTAATGAATTCCGCGAGAAATGTTCAAAAACTGCCCCATCAGTCCATAACAGAAGACGGTCGATATGTCGAACACCTGTAGCAAAATCTCATGTCTTGGTTTGCTATTTATTTTTATTGTTATTAGATATAGTTTAAATGTGTTGTGATGTTGGTTAAATATATTCTAAATTGTTATAAAATTCTGCATCTCTCCTAGCAAATATTATTTTCGTTTTAATTGATGCTCAGAGCTAGAATTTTTTTGCATTACAGCCGGTGCCGTTCAAAGCCTACTTATTTAAAGCGGGCGAATTTTTATATACTCTATATCTCGAAGAAGAATCGAGCAAAATATCAAGTGTGTTATATTTTTGGAAAGGTAATTTTAAATTCTTTTCAAGAAATTAAAAATATACAGGGTGTCCCATATAAAAAATCAAATTCTCTGTTGATAATTCTTAAATTATTAATTTAAAAAAAAATTATACGTAGAATTTAATCGTTTAATTAAATTCTACGTAAAAAGGTACTTTGGAAATGTTTTTATAAAAATACAAAATTTTCCATAGCAAAAAAGTTACAGCGATTTGTTAAAAATGCATATTTTTGAAAAACACCCCGTAACTCCGAAACTGTAACAGATATCGATATGTGGTTTTCACCATCATGTTTTTGACAAAAATTGAGCTCCTGACACCGATATTAGTTTTTGTCTATCTCCTATAGAAAAGGGTGTTTCTATCAATTTTAAAAGGTGTCGGTGAATATTCAAAGTTTTCCATGTAAATAACACGTAAAAAGATCTTTTTCCATTAAAAGTACCATAACTTTGAAACTGTTTACGATAAAAAAATTTACATCGCCGATTCTTGTAAAGCATAAAATTTCCTAAAAAATCTATCTTTATTTCAGTTCAATAATTCGTATAATTGAAAACTTTGAAAAGTGAAAAAATGCAGTTTTAGTGTTTATTTAGTGATTTTTTTCATTTTTCAAAGCTTGCAAATATACGAATTAATTATTGAATTGAAAAAAATACTCTCAGATAAATTTTTTAGGAAATTTTATGCTCTACAAGAATCCGCGAGTAAATCGTTTTGACGTTATGGTACACTTAATGGAAACAGATTTATATAAATGTCGATTTTTTGGATTTTTTCAAAAAATCATTATTTTTTTGCACCCTGTATAGAGAGCATAATACCAGACTTATAAATTTCCAGAATTATCTTTACATTTATGCTAATTTTCGTAGATAAATTACAAATGCTTGGAAATGTACATAGAAATTAAGTTCGCACAATGTTTTGACCTATTTATTTACTTTTTATGTAAATATGGAATATTATGCACCACATAATCTCCCCATAAAAATTTGGCACCGGGAGGCACGTATAGCCGCCCATACTAAAATATGTTAATAAAAAGTTGGTAGGCAGTTCTTTTAGTTTCAAAGTAAAGGAATTTTTCCAATTTTTTTTATCTCAAAAACTGCGATTTTGACTGATTTTGATGTTTTGTTGCTAATAATATTATTCCTAATCTTAAATTGAAAACCGCGTTTCGCTAGCTACTGTAATTTTGGAGTTACGATTTTTTAAAATTTTTACCCCCCTCCCATACCCCCTGACCAACCCCCCGCCCCCACCAAAAACTAATGGCCAGATTCTCGGGTGCCACAGTATTTTTGTGCCAAATTTGGTTAAAATCGGTTTAGCGGTTTTTGAGTTATCTTGTTACAGACGGACAGACAGACAGACACCATGAAAATATTTTTGTATTTAGGGTCATTTATGACCCAAATAACTCATTTATATTTTGTAAAACATTTATTTTGCACTAAATTGGAAAAAATTGGTCATTTCGTCCAGACCAATTTTTATTATTCAAAGTAACGAAGGTGGTAATACTTTTGAAACAACGCCCTGTATACTTTAATGTCTACATTATTTTTTTCCAGAGTTTGATTTTCTTCGCCGCATTATTAAAATAGCAAAATAAAAGCGAAACACAAACAACGTAATGAAGACTAATGGTTGATAAACGCTAATTTGACTTATTAATTTTTTTCTAAGTTCGTCATTAACTTTAAGCCAGGCGCAATTAACGTTATAATGCAAAGTGCATAATGATCGAATGTTTTTTATTCGCTCATAGTCTAGTGGGCAGCACACGCCGATTTCCATATCAGATGGATAAAATCATGGGATAAGGAATATAAATCTAACGGTTCTTTTAATTTACCATCTTTCAGGAGAATCAGAGTTTAGTTATTTTTTATACAAGACGAAAAGATGAATTCACGGGCGACGAAATCGCGAGTGAATTAATTTCTGGAGACGATAATGCAATTTTATCGTCGTGTATAAATATTCAGAAAAAAAAAATTCAGAAATTATTATTTCAAGGAATTTATTACGAGTAGAAAAAATATTGTGCTGGATTGGCGTTGGTTTCTATGTAATTTGACAAATAAATAAAGCTGTCTCTTTAGTTGTCAGTTTTGAGTCAATATTTTTTAGTTCTCTTTCGTGTCGATTGCTGATTGAATTGGAGCCGGAAATGGCTCAAAACGAAATAAGTAAATTACCAACAGATATTCAGGCTGAGGCGACAAACGCCATATCCAAACTACTTCCATTTAAATCCCGAATAACTTATGAAAAGGAATACAAAAATTTTCAAAAATGGAAGCAATTAAAAAACGTGCGAGAAGAAATAAAGTTTTTAACGTATCCTCGCTGTTAAAGTAGTATTTAATCTACTATTTTTGATAGATATAAGGCAATTTTAACAATTGCTATGGAAAAATTATATTATTTTACATTTTCAAATAAAAAATATGGAAAGTTTTACCAAAAATTTAGGATTAACTGAAATGAAATGAAGGAGATAAAAATCATTTTCACTTTGCCATTGTTAGTTTTTCTCGGATACAAATTTGTCAAACAAGTCGGTGAAAAAGCCACAGACGTTCAAACTTGTCGTTGATCCAACCAAGTTGTACGACAGATTTTTAAACATGCTGAACTACCAAACGATCCAACCGCGTCTTAACGACAAGTTGGACGACAAGCCCACAGACGTTACGATTATCGTTCAAACAGATGGATCAAACCGAATCGTCAACTTGTTGTACAGGGTGTCCCATTTTAGTTGAAATCATACGGTATCTCCGGTATTCGTGAAGATAGAAGGGCGCGGTTGGCACAAACCTGTGCCACTTTTTTGTCAAACGGAAGATGCCGTAAACAAAATTTTCATAGCCCGCTTCGTTTCTGAGCTACAGGGTCTTTTTGAAATTTTTGCAATTTGGGACACCCCCTGTATCTCTGTTATTGTTAAAGGTATCGAGAAGGTAAAAACTGTTTATTGTAGAACTTTTTACGTAGAATACAGTGGCGTAGTCTGTTATTCTACTAAAAGAATATTTTTAAAGATATGAACTAAAGTTAGGTTTTCTTAAATAGAACACCCTGTATATTTATAAATTATATGATGTGGGCTATAATGGGCGATAAGCTTGCCATAAGCTTCTCAAAAATATATATCATTCTATATTTATTTTCACTAGTTGCAATATTTAAAAAAAAATATTAAAAGATCATATTTATTAGTAGGCCATGATTGATAATAAAAGAAACTAAAGAATTATTAAAAGTACAGTTTGTCTGCTGGATCTGTGTCTATGAAAGGAATGCGCACAAAAAACATTTAAATAAACAACAATATATTTTATACGTCGACTTGACGAGTACGTCACCGCAAATCGCTCCGCCCACACATTTTATTGGCTACTTGCAAATTTGTCGAATTTTTATTGATGGGGCGCGTCGTCTAATTTTTTACGAAAAACATGGAGAGAATATCGTTTCCCCTCTCACGGATACCCCGTAGCTACAGAACGGACAGACGTACTGTATGTATATACTGCTATCTGTCTCTTGTTTTATTTTGAGAGCCACTAAAAATTCTTTATATATTAGGGAAACTTAACTCTCTACCTCTATTTGTAAATCTTGGAAGCTATCGTATCGGAACTTTTAAATATTCCTTTAGCTAATTTACGTGAAATATACTTTCAGCAAGATGGGGCTCCCCCTCACAACTTAACTTACAACAAAAATATTAGAATTTTGTTAAAATATTATTTCTCAAATCAATGAACTGGAATTAATGGACACATATGATGGCCTCCGTGATTACTGGATTTGTCCGTTCTCGATTTCTGATTTTGGAAATTTTTGAAATATGAAATATATCGTGGCAACTAACACAATGTCGAATACCTGGAAAATGCTTAATAATGCAAGCTTTTAGATATTTGCAACCCATCCCGTTATAATATATTCCGTTATAAAAAAAAGACAAATATATTAAGATATTCAGTAGTAACAATTCAAAAGTAAAATATATGAATTCCAAATATAATTTTAATATGTGTATGACTATTCTAGTAAATACCACTTTGATTTTTTTGTTATTTATCACGGCCTACTAATAAGAAAATGATATATTTTAAATATTGCAGTAAATAGTGAACATAAATATAGAGTGATATTTTTGAGAAGCTCATAGCAAGGCGGATCATATGATGTCTAAATATACAGGGTGTTCCATTTGAAAAAACATAATTTTAGTTCATATTTTCAAAAATATTTTTTTCATAGAAAAACAGACTACGCCACTGTATTCTACGTAAAAAGTTCTACAAGAACCAGTTTTCACCTTCTCGATATCATCCATAATAACGGAGATACGGGGGCTGTCCCAAATTGCAAAATTTTCGAAAAGACCCTGTAGCTCAGAAACGAAGAGGGCTATGAAAATTTTGATGACATCATCTTCCGTTTGACAAAAAAGTGGCACAAGTTTGTACAAACGGCATCCTCCGATCTTTACTAATAACGGAGATACCGTATGATTTCAACCAAAATGGGACACCTTGTACAACAGATTGGATCGTCTGTGGGCCGTTTAATACAGAAATACGTCGTGTAGTGAGATTGTGGGGTTTCATCGTGGAGGAAAATAGGCAGTTTTGGACAGAATTTATTGAAATTTATAGAGAGCATGCTTATGGAATGTTAAAAGTGAGGAATATTCCAATAAACACCAACGGAACTCCAGCTACGAAGTGTTGCCGAGAAAAATGAAAAAAATAAATCCAGATGCAACATTAGAACTTCTTAAACAGAAAATTAATAATATCAAAAGGGACTACTAAAGCAGCTACAGTTTTTTTTGACATGGTTTTTGGCATAGCCAAACATACACTGAGTCACTGAACTAATTCATTTAAAACATTTAACTAATCGTACTACAAGTCGCTTTAGAATGTCGTTACGTTTGTGGCCAAAAGTATCTACGGTCTGTCTGAACGATTTTTCGTCCAACCTATCGTATGATCAGTTGTACAACCGATTGTATCGTCTGTGGGCTCCTTTAGACCATAAGTAAAACAGCGAAATATATATAGTTATGGAAATGAAAATATAAAATGATACCAATCACAAGCAAATCGTATATCCGATGAATGGAGGCATGAAAATGCAATACATTTAAAAACTGCGTAATTTTCTAACCAATCGAAGTCTTTAAATTCAACCAATAAAATTAATATCGTATCATCGTATCGTCGGACATCGGATGCATGAAAATCAAGCTTAACTGTATTTACGTAAACTGTGACAGCTGTTTCATTCATTTTAATTCACAGGTACTTGGTAGTTTCTGTCATTTTTCGAATGTCGTCTGTCGAAATCTTCCCTGACTCGTTGCACAGACTTAGAGACCACAGAATACAGATAGACTCGCTCAATTAATTCAAAATCCAATAATAAACCACGTTACGTGCCGTTCTGTTACGATCAGCTGCTCCAATTACGAATTAAAAAATGCTAATTCGGCACGTTCTAAGAAGGTCTAGGCGGCGCTGGATGCAATTAGATCGCGGATAGGTACAGGTCGATGGAAGAACTGTAAAAAGTGCATAATTAAAATAAAAAGTGCATTAACGGATCTTTTTTACCGGCCGAAGGCAACCATCTATGTCGCAGAGGAAGGGAGAAATACACTTGAGCCGATAAAATGCATAAAGGGTTACTTCTTTTCCTGTTTGATTAAACAGTCTACAGGGTGTCCCATTTTCGTGTGTTTTGCACAGGGTTTTTCGTTTATGTGTAGAGCTGGTGCTTGAATAGAGCTGAGAAGGCGCATTTCAGAGGGGGTTCATTTTTTATTATACCGGGTGCGTCTCAAAAGTGGCTCACCCCTATAACTTTTTTATTTTTTTCAGATAAAAAAAAGATTTGGTATGTTAGAATATCACATAAATTAGTTATTATCACTCGTTCCATTTGAAAAAACTGAAATATGATTTAAAATACGATTTGGGCATCTTTTTAACCGGCCAGGACAAGACACGACAGCCAATTTTAAGCCAAAATGTCAGAAGTTGACATATATGCCATTCTATATTCAGATTGAGATTTTGTCTATTTTCTATCGAATAAAATAAAATATACCGGGAGTGCGATTTAAAAATCAAAAGTTGTTGTCATTTCCGGTGAAACAGCAGTAACCAAAAACAATTAAATATATCAATCAATCCTCATTTATGCCATATACTAACATACCAAATCTCTGTTTTTATCTGAAAAATAAAAAAGTTATCGGGGTGAGCCACTTTCGAGAGGCACCCTGTGTAGGATTTGATAAGATATGAGTGTCCTGTTCTTAGAGGGTCTTTTCAAAGGAAGATGTGAATTATATTAAAATGTCTTTCAAGCTTTTTGGTTTCATACTGATCTGTTTTCATAGTATCTGAAAATAAATTTTTATAAACAATCGATCTAATTTCATAATTTTGTCTTATTGTACTACTGTAATTTTAAATCAAAATTTTGTTTATCCATGTGGTATATATAAAAAGGAAGAAAAGATCAAATTATTGCGAAATTATTTGCTTCAATCGTTCCACGTTTAGAAATGCAACTCGATCTTTTTACGAAGGAAAGAGTAAATTGAAATATGCTGATGTTTATGTTTATAAAATAAAAGGTCGTTTACATCCAAAGTACATACACTTGCATATGTAGGTACATGTTATAACATCTATTCGATAATTATAATCATTTTAATACGTTTTAATATGCACTGATTAGATAAAATTGTTTCTTTTTACAAGAAAAAATGCCAATTAATGTATAACGCGCACAAAAAAAGTAATTTGTGCTTTGTATCGACAGTATGTTCTGAAGAACTCGTTATAGATTGTAATAGTATATCATAATGATTATGGACGTTAAGTTTCTTTACTTGTTTGATAGGAAGGGTAGATGAAATGGCCAAACTAGGCTCAATATCTCAATCAATGATATACATATAGATCCAAAACAATTCTGCATTACTACAAAAGCGATTATAAAAAATTGCCACCAAATCTTTAGAATGATGGAAAAATTCACCAGGACAGAAACAGTTTGCCAAAATTTACGGCACACTTGGTAAGCAAAGACATAAGAAAGCTGTCAAAACTGTAGTGGGTTTACTAAAAGGGCATTGCAAGCTCAATAGGTATAGTCTGTCCAACGAGAAGATCCTTGACAGTGATAGATGTGTCTGTCATTTTAATTTGAAAGTAGTGTATTTTATTTTACAAAGAAATACGTTGGTACAACTGGAACGCATAGCAGGAAATTAATGTATTTAAAATTTGACTGACAAGTGATTACTTCAATAAATTGTGAAAAAAAGTGTATGAAACTGAAAACATGTAATCGAGTTATTTTATTTAATAAAAAACGGTATGTGTTAATACAAAACAAACAAGAACAAGACACCACATACCAAAAAAAAAACATAAAAAGAACTATTTTTTACTTTCAAGCTTTATGAAACTTTCCACATTTATGATTATATTTATCAATATAACTTATGTACAAATAATTTGTAATATTCCACAGAAATAAGTAAAAAAACATAAACGGCATGTATTATTAATACAAAACAAACAAGGGTGTATTTTATACAAAAAACACATACCAAAAGCTCCACAAGCTCAAGCAACTTGCTGCATTTAATATAACATTTATCAATATAACTTATGAACAAATAAAAAACGTTTAACATTGCAAAGGCATAAATAAAAATAAAACACAACATAAGTAAAATAAAATATTTTATTAATAATAACACTTACTGAATTTTATACCTTAAAAGTTGATTAATTAACTTTAATCTTAATTTTTTTTAAACCAGTACCTTTTGACATTATTTTTCTGCAGTACCAAAATCCATTATTTACCTATCGTGTGATGTCGATATTTTACAGCTACTCCAGTTTTTAGTATGTGTTTAGTATGGTCCTACCATATTCGAGATGCACTTATCTACGACGGGATGGTATACGAACTTTATTGATGGTAACTTGTAACTTTATTGGTGTATAAGACTTCCGGCCTGACTTCAAAAGACACGTAATAACACGATTCAAAATGCATCATCTTCCAAAACGTAGTGTATTTGACAAAATTTGACAAAAAATTATAACCTATAATTTGGCAAGACTTTGACAAGCGTCAAAAATCGAAAGACGAGTTCATACGCATCGGCGTCCGTTTGTTGTTCATCGTTCCGTCAAACCAATAAAATTGAAATACGATATGTCATTTTTGAAATAAACCAATAAAACTGGTTAAAAACAACAAGAGACGACGCATGACGGATTTATATTTAAACCCATCCATAGTTAACTTAAAAATTATTAGAAACTTTTTTCAGTAAAATAAATAGATTGATATGGGGGACGTCATCTGCTTTTCTTCTGTCATCGGCTGTCGAAATCTTACCTGAGAAAAAAAACAATATTTAAAGCGCTATTGACAGACGAAACCGTGTCTAGATTATCTCCAAATCAGAAGAAAAAACGAAAAAAACATTTTTCCAATTCTAATAAAACTTCGAATTCTAACGAAACATGAACGAAACTATTTCAAGATGTTTAACGCTTTCGCAAATATTCGCGTTTTTATTATATATGACTTTTTCAAAGATAAAATATCAGACTTATATCAACTTATATTGACATAAGATACAGATTTTGAAATACTTTAAAACTTTAAATTTTTTTTCAAAAATTCTCATTTTTTAATGCTCCATCTAACAAAGGAATAATATACAGGGTGTTCCATTTAAAAAAAATCATTCCTATCCACTCACACTTTTTTGAGGCACCCTGTAGAAGTTAAAATATTTTCCTGAAATACATGCTAACACATATAGTTTGTTTAGGCATAGTTCATCGTCACGTCATATATTGTCGAACTCTCAATCACTTAGGGTGTATTCCGTTGCTTACCTTGGTTATGGTTTTTTGTTCCGTTTCTATCGGTTTCCTGAAAGTTTTCTTATTACGGAACACGGTTCCTCAAAAATTCGGTTATAACTGTCACCAAACTAACTAGCGCGAGAAGGCTGGGTTTTCTGGTTTTGTTTGTCAATCAGTGTCATTTATGTGACAGAAATCAAGCAAATATTGGAAGTTCGAGTGAAATTCTCATTTAATTTGTAAAATTTGTAATAATATTTTGTATTTACATCCAAAAGCAATTGAGGTAGGCAGTAAAAGTAAATAAATTTCATTAACTAAATAGAATGACTTTTTAGGACCATTTAAACTTATCATGCAGCCATTGTGTCTTAAAGTCAGGAACATCAAGAAAACACGAAAAACAAGACAACAAGTAATCGTGAATGTTTTGTAAGCTATAAAAATATGAATATTGATTAGATTTGTTTATTTATTATTGGTCTGTTTTAATATTGGACCTGCAAATCATCACTTGAGCTGTCTAACGAGTTTAACAGTTTATTAATAAAGTACTTTTCAATATTAAACTCCATTGAAAAGAAGAAGCAAACGTAGAAGCAGAGAATAGATACATTAAAAATGCATAAAAGATAAATTTTATAATAGATGTATTGAAATTTAGAAAACGCCAACATTTGACGTTTCCAGTATTTTACCAAACCTTTCCGTATCAAACCGACGTTTTTCAGGAACCGCTCTTTACCGGTCTGGTTCGCCTGGTTTTGCAATGGAATACAGCTTTAATAACCAGATTGGTGACGTCGTTATGGCATTTCGTAAATTACTGCATATTGTTTTTATATAGTAATTGTCATTGTCATTTGATTTGGGGTTATAATTTTATTGACGGATATCGATCAATATCATAAATCATGGTAAATGCAACAAGTCTAAATTGGAAAGCCCGTAAAAATTTTGGGTCGCCACCGTTATACGCGATCTGGCGCTGCTATAGCGGTCGCTAAGAACAACGGCAAACAAAAACAGAAATAATTTTCTCTTGTCAAAGTCAGAATCTTCAAAAATCATAATAATCTTTCAAAATCTAAACCGCTCTCATTAAAGAAATTCCGAAAAGT